>NC_089254.1:15177731-15489183 GCF_963930625.1 Muntiacus reevesi
ATAGCAAAGCAAAGCAAACTGCCTTTTGATATTTTGGACTACTATTGCATGAATATTTTATTGAGGTGAAAGTTCACTATCTGAAGAAAATAATATTACTCTAGGGGAAAAAATAAAGAGTATATCTCTAACTTGATACATATTCTTCAGAAATCTTGGTCACTGGAGTTTGTCGTTTCTTCTAGCCTCCTTGAGAAAATTTTTGTTTTCCTCATTCAACAAATATTTCCTAAGCACCTGTCCCATGCCAGGCATGGTTCTCAGGGTTGGAGATAGAGTACAGTTATGAACTACAGACATGGTCCATTTCCTCCCAGAGCCTAGGGCATGAAGGCAGTTACAAAAACCTGTGTACAGTCTGTCTTGTGTCAGTGAAGGCAGGGCGGAGGTGAGGGGTGGGTGGGTGCCATGAACCATCTCTGCCAGCTGGAGAATCTCACCATTTCTGAAATATGATTCTGTTTAAGATGGCCCATCCCATACTGCCAGCCCTCCAAACAGCAGTCTGGATGCACAGATTTTAAAATCTATTTAGTGAACCAACTTTGCAGAAATTAGTCTCCTTTCCACTTTAAAAGAAAGAAAAACACAAGATGCTGTATTAAGCCCCCTGCTTTTAAAACCCTGATCACTTGACTGCAAAGTCTGTCAAAGGTCAATGGCTTTGGCCTGGAGGTGTCCCTGTCAGAGCTCACAGTGGGTCTGTTCTTCAGAGCGCTGCCAAGATGAGCCTCTTTCTGGGCCCAGTTGTTCCTCGGGTGCTTCTAGAACTAACCAAAATGATCGCTTAAAAACTGGCAGAGTCTTCTGTGAGGAACGGTAAACCTCATTTCAAAATGAAAGGTTCTCAAAACGTAGAGTACTTTCCTTCTGATTGCTTCTAGAACTTCGTGTACACCCCAGTTTCATTTAGTCCGTCTCTGCATGGATTGGCAATGAAGAGTCCTTTTCTTATTCTTAGAGAATAAATGAAAGAGACTCAAGCAAACTGCCTATAGTTGTGGTGTCTAATAGTATCTAACTTTTTATTGTGCCGTATGTTTGAGTTGAGTTTAAACTTGTTCATAAACATGACACTGGTAGGCTGGAGATAACCTTAAGAGCCTATGGGAGGAAGATTTCATACATCTTGTTTGCTGTATTTTCTGCATTGGGGATTTCTTACCACCTGTGTTTCTCAGATAAAAATCTTTTCTATCTAGGAAAGAAGTTCTAGGTTTGGAGCCAGAGTGACCTAGGTTATCATCCCACTTATGTAATCCTCCAAACTCTTCTTGTCTCCAGTCTCAAGAATTAACAGGGAGTCTCTTCCTCCGTCACACATAATGTCTTATAAGTTCAGCATTGAGGTTTGCTTACAAGAATAAACTGAGATACTAATTCTTGGTTTATGATCAAGCCATACTTTCCTCCTTGCTAGTGAGAGGGAGTAAATGCTTTCCTGTAATACATGAATCCTTATCCTAAATTCATAGCTTCCATGCACTTGACTGAATAAAAACGTATGGCTGAAGTTGTGTTGGTAACCACCCTGGTTCCTTCTCCTCCTCCTTCTTTACCGGAGGCTGGCACGGCCTTCTCACATATTTATTGTGCGGTCATCTACAGATGTGATTTCTGTGGCATCTCCATGTGAATCTCAAAGTGGGAACTGGTTGCTGAGAGGACACAGATTGTACATAGTCTGAATTTTTGCCTTCAACAAGCTCTGTGCCACAGTCTTCCCATTTCTCCTCTCAAGGTGCAACTTGAGGTTTAAATTTCATCTGTCATTTAGCACCCACTTGTTTTAAAGTGGCTTGCCTAACTATGCTTCTGTCAATAACTTTTAATGTGTCTTGTTAATACATCTTCTTAGAGGAGCCTAGGGACATTTTACAACAATGACTGCTGGTGTTAATTTCACCGATGTCACTCTGTCACAGCTGTCGTTAACTGATGTGCAGGCTAAAATGACAACCTTTCTTTGGGCATGATTCTAGCTAGCACATGACTATCTAGATTTTCTTTTGGTCTCTTTCCTATTTTAGTTTGAACTGTAAGTTCCCATTAGACTACAAGAGTACAATGCTAAATTGTACGTAGGTAAAATTTTTTTGGGTATCTACCCTCCACAGATTTCTGATTCTTACTCCCCCAAAGTCCTGTTAGATGCTAATGATCCAGCTGATAACAAAAAACTCACATCCACAGCAAGTATTAAGGACCCTTTAATGTGCTGTTTACAGCCCATCTGCTTCTAACGAGATTTTTCAGTTGCACTACATAGAAATTTAATTTGTCGATTTGTTGTCCTTCTGTGATTTATACTTTAAAACACTGAAAAGCACAGATGATTTCCGTTTACCCCAAAGCAGTGCCCGTCTGAGGTAGCTTTTCGAGCCTCTGAGCTGAGGACCTTCAGAGAGCTGCTATCCAGCCACACTGGGTGGACAGCTGGTTTCATTAAGCCTGTTTCTGCTGGTGTGCCTTACTTTTAATAACAGAATACTCCTGAAACATTTTACATTAATTATTGGAGAATGAACTTGTGTAACTGCCTCTACACACATGTGGCTTTTGGGCACATTAAATGTGCATTGTACTAAATCTGAATTGTGTGCTGTAAGAGGAAAATACATACCAGATTTAGTAAAATACATACTAGACTTAGTCTGGAAAAAAGAATCTAAATTATCTTATTAATTTATTATATTGTTTTTTGAACTGATGTTTTAGATATAATGGGTTAAATAAAAATATATTGTTAAAATTACTAATTTGGATGAGATGGTTGGATAGAATCACTGATTCAATAGACGTGAACTTGGATAAACTCTGGGAGATATAGTGAGGGGCAGGGAGGCCTGGCATTCTTGCAGTCCTTGGGGTTGCCAAAGAGTTGGACACAATTTAGCAACTGAACAGCAACAACAACAAAATTATTTATAACTTTTCCTTTTTTTTTTAACTGTGGCAAGTGGAAAATTTTAAATTACACAGGTGGTTCTTATTAATTTCTATTTAATAGGACTGATCTGTAAAGATCCTGTAACCCAGTCGCTTCATTTTAGAGATAAGAAAGCCAAGTAGAATTCAGAGAAATTAAATGACTTGCTTTATTTAAGTCACAAAGCATCTCAGTGTAGTAGTAAAGCTCATGACTAGAAATTCCTCTCAAATCTTAAGGCCAGTGCCCTTTTCAGTGATATCAGCATGTTGAGACTCTAATACTTTTTATATAGGAGGAAGTGTCTACCCTTCAGAATTTTTCACTGAACCTTTTAGTTAGAGCAAAGATTTTCCATTTTTTCCTATAATCCTTGTAAAAATTTTTTTAGTTTTTTTTATGAATTTCAAATTACAGTTATTAGCTTTTCTTAAGATGGAGGTAGATTTCCCTGTGAAAATCTTGTAAACAGAACACTTTGGGAAGTAGAAATACTATTTTAAAAGAGCCAATAAATACCATATTAGAATTTTCAATCTCATTGCACTTTTGTAATATAGATATGTCATAAATTTCACATTTTTATTGGGTATGCTCAAGTCACACTATCATGTAAGCATGTTACTGGGAAACGATGCTAGTAAGAGTGAGGCCTCCAGGCTGTGTACTTCGTTGGTAAATTGCCAGGCAACTAGTTATTTTCTCTTGCTAAGCGTTAGTCCTCTCTGCGTTAGTATTGTGAGAGCAGCCTTTATTTGAGCTAAAGAATTGGTCATGTGTGGAAAAGTCAGGCAGAGTTCAGTTTTTAAGAGCAGTGCAGAGTGGTGGTCTGTGGTGTGTGAGCTGTGACCTCGGACCCCTTATTTAGTGTCTCTGTGCCTCACGTTCCTTGTCTGTAAATTAGGAATACCACTACTCACCTACAGGGTGGCTGTACAGGTTTGAAAGACACATGTGCATGGCCTAGTGTTCCGTGATGTCTCATATGATCAGTTTTACTTTAGTACAAAGAGAAGATAAATGAGCAAGTATTCGTTCTTATCTTTAAAATACTTTTAGCTTCTTCCTCCTCTTTCCCAGAAGTTTTTCACCATTGAAGTAAGCGTTCTTGGTCAAACCTGCTTATCAAGGACATCTTCTTTTTCACAGAGAGATTTTTAATTGTTATTTCTGACAGATATCACACTCCATAAAAACACTTCCAGCTGGAGATACTCCCATTGAAAATACAATAGGCATAGAATATCACAGTTAGAATATAAAGTATAACCAGATGAGCCTTATTAAAAAAGGTTATCTAAATAGTAATACACACACACACACAGAGATTATTATTTAACTGTGCCTGGGTCTTAGTCTGTAGGATGCAGGATCTTGTTCCCTGACCAGGGATCAAACCCGGGTGTCCTGCGTTGGGAATACAGAGTCTTAGCCCCTAGGCCACCAGTGAGATTCCCATTTTTAAAAAAATAGTGATATTTTTCCAACTGCACCAAAATAATAAAATACCTAGGAATCAATTTAACCAAGGAGGTAAAAGACTTGTACACTGATAAGTTGAAGACACAAATAAATGGAAAGGTATTCTGTATTTGTGGATTGGAAAAATTAACTTTTTTTAAAGCAGTCTATAAATTCAGTGTAGCCCCTGCCAAAATTCCAATGGCATTTTCCACAGACACAGAAAAAAAATCCTAAAATTTGTATGAAATCATAAAACCCTGAATAATTAAGGCAACCTTGAGAAAGAAGAACAAAGCTGGCGGCATCATGCCCCCTGATTTCAAACTAGTTTACAAATCTATAGTAATCAAAAGAGTATGATATTGGCATAAAAACAGACATGTAGACCAGTGGAATAGACTAGAGTGCTCAGAAATGAACCCATACACTTACGTCAGTTAACTTTCCACAAGGAGGCAAGAATATACTATAGGGTAAGGACAGTCTTTTCAATAAATGGTATTGGGGAAACTAGACAGCCACATGCAAAAGAATGAAACTGGACCACCATCTTACACCGTACGTAAGAATTAACCCAAAATGTATTAAAGACTTGAACCTCAAACCAGAACCATAAAACTCTAGAAGGAGACATCGATGATAAGCTCATGGACGTGGGTCATGGTGATGATTTTAGAATTCGACGCCAAAAGCAAAGGCAACAGAAGCAAAAATAAATCTATGGGACCAAACTAAAGTGCTCCTGAAGAGCAAATGAAACCTTTAACAAAAGTAAAAAGTCACCTACAGGGTCGGAGAAAATGTTTGCAAACCTTTTATCTGATAAAGGGCTAATAGAACTTATGCAACTAAATTGCACAAAAACAATCTGGTTAGAAAAATGGGCAGAAATCTGAATAGACATTCTTCCAGAGAAGACATACAGATGGCCAACAGATATAATCTGGTTAACATTACTTATCATCAGGAAGTGCAAATCAAAATCACAATGAAACATCACCTAAAACCTGAAGAATGGCTATTATCAAAAAGGCAAGAGATAACAAATGTACGTAAGAATATGGAGAAAAGGAAACCCTTGTGCCCTGTTGGTGGGAGTGTAAGTTGGTGCACCCACTATGGAAAACAGCCTAGAGGTTCCTCAAAAAACTAAGAATAGAACTACCATGTGACCCAGCGATTCTCCTTTGGTTATTTATCCAAAGGAAACGAAAACACTAGCTCAGAAGGTTTTATGTGCCCCCATGTTTATTGTGGGATTGTTTTTAACAGCCAAGAAATGGAAGCAACTAAGTGTCCATCCGTAAATGAATGGATAGAACCAAAGTGAGACATGTGTATCTATCTATAGATATATAGGTATGTGTGTATATATTTAATATGTGTGTATTTATGTATATATAAAATATTATTTGCAGCAACATGGATGGGCCTTGAGGGTGTTACGCTAAAGGGAATAAGTCAGGCAGAGAAAGACAAATACCATATGATTTCACTTACATGTGGAGTCTAAAACAAAAACAAATCGGTGGTTGCAGAGGTGTGGGGGTTGCTGCAAGTAGGAGAAATGAGTGAACGTGGTCAAAAGATATAAACTTTGTTATAAAACAAGTTAGTCCTGGGGAGGTAATGTACAGGATGGAGAATATAGTTAATAACACTTTTTTGTATATATGAAAGTTGCTAAGAGAGTAGATCTTATCATAAGAAAAAAGTTATTTTTGCAACTCTGTGGTAATGGATGTTACTTAGACTTATTGTGGTGATCATTTTGCAATACATGCAAATACTTCTTACTTACTTGAAACTAACACAGTATTATATGTCAATTATATCTCAGTTTTTAAAAAGGTGCTAGACATGTCAATATCCTTCTCTTACTGGTCACTACTTATTTGTCTACTGACCCATTCCCCCAAAAAACACTCATCCAAATTGTAGGGATTTTTAAAACTGGCTTTTCAAAACCATGGTGGGATTTTTATAATCTTTGTTTATGTTTTAGTAACCACACCAGACACTATTATAACATTGAAGGTAGATTTTAAAATTTGGTATGTATTGAGTTAGAATATTGTATTAAATAATTTTCAATAATAATTGTTCCCAAATTTCAAATATTTTAACATTGAAGTTTGGCAGTTGAATCATATAAGTTTAAAGGTTTTTCACTTAAAATTATTCCATCATATGTGTAGTCAGCACTTGTTATCTTACTCTTCTTCGTGCCCACTACCCTTGCCATTTCTTTTCATGGCCGGCTGTTCCTTCCTTGCAACCAGCACTTCCCACAGTTGCTTTTCTTGCATTTTGCCCAATTTCCCCTCTGCACTATAATCCTCACCGAAGTAGCACCACAGCTGTTTATCCCCCACTTTATCTGTTGCCCAGTCTTGTGCCAGACACACTATAGGGACCCAAATACTTCTTTAAAATAGATGAATGCAATTGATTTTCTGATTCCTAATTCATTTCTTTCTTCTGTATTATATAACCTTTATCATTTTTATAATTAGGATGTGCATTTTTAATGGAAAAAGTGCAGGTCATTATTTATACTCTTTTGGCCAAGTTTCTTAAAGCCATTTGGTTTCTTTACATGTAGTTACAAAATTCTTAAACTATTTTTAATTGGTAATCATCTTTTGATGCTTTGACTGTTTGAGCCAATATGAATTAAGCCAACTAGAAATTTTTTTAACGTCTTACTAAATGAGGAAACAGATTCTGGAACATTTCAGGCACCATTCAGAGCTGTTTGGAATCAATGATACACGATCTGGCATATAATTTTTAATGATTATTTTTAACATTTTTTAATATTATTATAAATTGATGCCTCTTGCAACTTGACAAGTCTCGGTGTCATTTATTTCTCCACAGTGACTTTAACTGATTTTAACAGAATCTGTTATGCTACTAAATGTATCAAAACACACCTCATGGTCAATCTGTGTTTCAATTTGCCACCTCAGGATAGAGTGACAAGTAATTAATGTTTTCAGAAAGAGAATGCGTTTGGCAGTTTTTAATGCATCCCAGTGAATTTGGTCATTGGGTTGACTGTGTGCTTTCACTCCGGGAAGTCTAATCCTAACATCAGCAGTTGGTCTGGTGTCTAAAATGTTCACAGTTTTGTTAAAATTATACTCGGTACCAAATGCAGCACTTTCACCAAGAAAGGCAGAGTCAGGTGACACTTCTGGTGGTCTCAACAATGACAATGGAGAATATGCTGAATAAAAGTTACTATTACTGAAACGCTTGCTAGAAGTTATTTCTCTGAGCATTGTTACAGAAAAGGAAGGGGAGAAATTGGTGAAATCTTGACTGGAATGCTGCCTTGATCCATGCCACTTGAATTTGGAAGCAAGGAAATAATTATAAAAAGTTACTACTGGCTCTTTTATTATCCAGTCATCAAACTTAACAACAAGAAAAGAAAACTAGAAAATGAAGACTACTTCACTTCTCAGCCCAGCAGCGTTTGTTCACTCAGCATTTGTTGTGTCCATGTGCGTCTGCTACATACTACACGTGCAGTTTACCACTCAGGGACCCTGCCTCACAGAGTTTGAATTTTAGTAGGAGATAAAGACTGAAAACTAAACCTAAAATAAAAAGACAAACATATAAAATTATATCAAGCTGTGGTAAGTTTAGTGAAGGAAGTAACCCATGGAATGAGATAGAGAACAAGCAGATTTACTTGGGAGGATATACTTTAAGATGGGATGAACAGAACAGGTCTCTCCAAGGAAACGGTATTTAATATGAGACATTGAATTGAAGCAAAGAGTGTTAGAACTGAGAGGCAAAGGAAGTTAAAATATGATACCTTTTCACATTCAGATTGGGAAAGATTAACAAACCTGAAAATCACCGAGTTTTGGTGGTGATGTGAGAAAAAGAAAACCCTCAGAGCCAGTATAAGTAGAGACAAGTACTCTATAGAGAGCAATTTGGCATTCTGTCTCAAATGTGAAGACAATTTTGTATATATACTCCAATAATGTATCCTCTTATACTGAGATGTCATAGGAAATTTTCTATCACAACTTCAACAGTTTCAAAGGATGGAGTTTCCCACATATTGTAAATATTGACATTTAAACATAAACCTATGTCCTCATTCTTTCATATTTATCCAATGAAATTGAAACCCCATAGCAGTTTGACACATGACATCATCTGTCTAAAAAAATACATGAACAAGCTCTTTACCAATCAGAAATTTTGCATCATTCCTTTTTCTACTTGAACTCTGATTTCTATCCATGAAGATCTTTTATTGATCACTGTACCATATTTCTTGGCAAGAAAAAAATATTAGTATAAATTAAATATATATATATGCATGTATATGTGTGTGTATATATATGTATACTATGACCATAGACCCAAGTGTTAGTAATTTCTTCTGAATAATTTATTTGTAGTAGATAATCAACCAAAACAATATATATTGCACATTTTTATAATTGCTTAAAAATATTTGTAGCAGGGTATCTCTTAATAGAAGAGCCTAATTTTTTCCTATAGTAAATTCATGTATCTGAGGATGATTATTACTACAATAAAGCTAACAGTAAAATGAAGAAAAGGAATTGGGCCATGGTAATTACAGTGGAGGGGAAGAGTTTATAAAGGTATAGTAGAATCTACAATGTTCCTCTGAAGTTTATCTAAATATTATACACTGCATAGATGAAATTTAAAAATCAGTATAGATTTATGATTTTCAAAAATATGTTGGCAAAAGGATGAAAATGTTTCTTCTATGAGTCTGATTGAGTGTTTAAGAAAGTAAAAAACACTCACTATGATCAATACATTATCCTTTTACTTGAAGATGTAGCTTTGACCTATTGGAAATAAAGGTGAACTTTTCACTATTAATCTACTTTCTGTCTCAATGAATTTGCCTCTCCTGAATATTTCATATAAGTAGAATTACATGCAGGCTTCCTGGGTAGTTCCAGTTGGTAAAGAATCCACCTGCAATGCAGGAGACCTGAGTTTGGCTGGGTCGGGAAGATCTGCTGGGGAAGAGATAGGCTACCCACTCCAGTATTCTTGAGCTTCCCTTGTGGCTCAGCTGATAAAGAATCCGCCTACAGTGGGGAAGACCTGGGTTCAATTCCTGGGTTGGGAAGAAGGGAAAGGCTACCCACTTCAGTATTCTGGCCTGGAGAATTCCATGGACTCTATAGTCCATGGGGTCACAAAGAGTCAGACACAACTGAGTGACTTTCACTTCACTTCACTTTGTGACTTACTTTTTTCACTTAGCATAATGTTTTCAAGCATCATCCATTTGAAACATGTATCAGTACTTCATTTCTTTTTATAGTTTTAATTGTTGAATAATATTCCATTATGTGGATATACCACATTTTGAAGTATTTTTTTTGAATACCTGTTTTTAATTTTCTTAAGTATATATCTAGGAGTGGAATTGCTGGCACTATGATAATTCTATGTTTAAATGTCTGAGAAACTGCCAAGCTGTTTTCTACAGTATTTACTCCATTTTATATTCCCACCAGCCATGTGTTATGGTTCCAGTTTCTCCGCATCTTAGCCAGCAGTTGTTATCTGACTTTTTTATTATAGCCATCCTGATGGGTGTATAGTATCTCACTGTAGGTATCTTGAGGGTTTTTGTTTTTTTTTTTTACTTTTTGCATTTCCTTAACAGCTAATGACATCACGCATCTTTTCAGTGCTCACTGGCCATTTATCTTCTTTGAAGAAATGTCTATTCATCCTTCTCCTGTGTTTCATATAGGTTATCTTTTATATTACTGAGTTGTAAGAGTGTATATATTCTAGATTCATAGCCCTTATCAGATATGATTTGCAAATATTTTCTCCCATTCTGCAGGTTGCCTTTTTACTTTCATGATAGTATCCTTTGAAGCATAATGTTCTTTTAATCAATTTTTGTTTAGGTTTTAGTTCAAAGTCATTAGATAAATAGGAAGTAAAAATGCACTTGTGAGCCTTTTTAAAATTAGCTATACACTTTGAGCATGAAAGTACCACTTTTATTTGTGCTACTTTGGGCATAAAGAGTGATGATGTACTTCCCTTTTTTTTTCACATGTAAGAGTCCACCCAGACGCTTGCAACTATATTGAGTCCCGGAAATGTTCTCATTCTCTTGTCTTGCCAGTGATACAATCCTCTTAGCATAGTTGGTTCAGGAATAATGTTAAGTAGATCCAGATCATGTGGTTTGGGCCTGCTGAAAGCAACGTATCTTCTTTGTTTCCTAAGAATAAACTGCAGCCCAGGTTCCAGCCACTTGGCACCTTTTTGCCTTTGCTCACCAAGTGCCATGAGCTGGGAGATTGAGCAGCTGAATGCAGTCAGTTGTCCGTGTCACTGGAAAATTGACCACAGAGGGTGTGTTTCAGGAAGCGTCCTCTTCATTGAACAAAGGACAGTATGTGGTTACTTTAAGTTCTTAAATTTAACTGGAATATATTTGGTTAAGGTAAAAAGGTTATTTTCAAAATATATCACTGAGGCTTCACAACGGTGCTTTTACAGATTAAAATAGTCTAGAGAGTCTATAATTTTAGAGTTTCTAATTCACATAGAATTAGCAATATCCAGCAGGATATAAAAATGAGTCATAATACAACATTCAATGTTTTTTCCTTTTTTTTTTTTTAAGTTGGTATCTTACCATTCCTTGTGCTTTTGTTTTGAGAAAAAAGAAAGTATGATTATTAGAAAAGTATCCTACAGCCCTTTCTCAAGGAGAAGATGCTTTATTGGTCATTAGAAGCAATCACACCACACTTAAAAAGGCATGAAGTGAAGTTTCGTTACACTGGGTTGTATTTGCAAGGCAGAATAGTCTAGCAGCTAAAAGTTTACTTCCAGAGTTAGATCTAATTCTCTATGTTTCAGTGTATTCTACTTCTTAAATGGAAACATTGAGATAACACAGGTAAAAAAAAAAATCTTAGAATAGTGACTCACAAATAAACACTCATGAAATGTCAACTATCTCTGGGAGTGGACTTAACCTACAGTATCAGAACGTTAGGACTGAACCAAAAGGAAGTTAATACAATTAGAACCACTAATAACTAGTATGATTTACTTTTCAGTGTTTATCAGAACTCATAATCCAAACCCTTATTTCCATCCTCATCGGTAGGCCATAAATCATCGAGCTTCTTCAGAGACTTCCCATCAGCCCACCTGCAGAGAAAGCACAGAGCTCTGGTAAACTCTGAGTGCAGAATCTGTAGATTTAGGAACACTTTTGGAAATTACAGGTGTTCGTTTCCAGACCCGTTTGGCACTGAAGCCATAGCACTTATTTCTAGAAGGCTAAAGGAAAACTTGTATTGTGTTCTGAAAATGGACTCTCACTTTCACCTCTAATGACCAGTCATTCTTACTGCAATGAATTACCTTCTTTCACGCACATCCTTATCCCTCTTCTGTCAGATTTTGCCATTTAACTTCAGGAAAACCCTACCTCATCACCTTACTATTTAGGAGAGTAAAACAAAACATCTTAATGACCATAGCGCTCCAGATTTCCTAGAGATATTTCTAATTAAAATACTCCACTACAAATCTAGGCTAGCAATCTTGAGAGTGCTCTGAAGTACCTTCCAGATTCCTACCAAAGTTCAGTTCATACAACTTAATTTGCCTTTTTCAAGTACTAACATATAAGATAACATTTTTTATCTAATTTGTTTAGTCACCCAGTCATGTCTGACTCTTTGTGATCCCATGGACCATAGCTTGCCAGGCCCCTCTGTCCATGGGATTTCCCAGGCAAGAGCACTTGAGTGGGTTGCCATTTCTTTCTCCAGGGGATCTTCCCAACCCAGGGATCAAACCCATGTCTCCTGCATTAGTAGGTATATTCTTTACCACTGAGCCACCTGGAAAACCTTTTATCTATTAATCATTATTATTCTAATGATAATACTAATACTATAATAATTTTCCTACATCTGTTTATTTCATATATATATGGTTTCCTCTCTATTATGGACTTACCGGCCTGAGAAAATACAGTCTGCTTTCTTAATATGGTGAATTATGAGAAGATTAGTACTTGCCTGTATTTTTCTTACTTGACTCCTAAATGTTTCTCATTGTCAAGAGCAGGATGAAATTAAGTATTCTTCCATGGTAGGAATCCTTTTCATAACCACTGGAGTTCTGAGTTTCTTCTCAAGATATATACCCGTCTGTCAGTACTTTCTACAGTTATCATTTATATTGATTTAAGTGGTATTTCCCTAAGAAGGTTTATTCATACGGAAGAGTTAGGGTCTAAATCTGCTTGGAGTCATGGCACTTCAGAGGTGGATCATCTGATCCAATTACCTCTTATTTCAGAGGAGCTGACTGAAACACAGGCTAAGTGATTCACACAAGGCCACATGGTTTAGGTAGAGGCAGGAGTCACTGGGAATTGATCTAGTGCTGCTGCTAAGTCTTACAGATTAATTTTCAACTTGATGTACCAGAAACCATGTATATTCTGAGAGGTACCTTCTTTTTCCTTAAAAACTTAGGAATCCTAAAAAAGGATGGCTCAAAGAATTGATTATACATTTGGATAAAATTTGTTACTCTGTTGAAGCATTTAAACTGTATTTAAATTTACTAAGCTATATGAATTTCAGATTTTCCCCTGATGATTTTTTGGATACAACTGTGGCTTTTCATTTTTAATCATTTCTTAGCATTACTCACTCTCAAGTTTGTTGAGCAAACTTTTCCCAAGAGCAGGTAATGACATCTTGCACCCTTACAAAAATACACAAAAGAATTACAGTGTAGAGTTCCAGTGTGGGTGAAAGGTCTTTGAGAAATTATGGAGCTATTTCAAACAGGATTGAAATAACATCAGTTATACTCAGATGTTAATTCATAGAATAACATGACAAGGTTCCTTTAAATTGACAAGGTTCCTTTTGATTATGATTTTTAAAGCCAAGCAACGTGTATAATAGTAAAGCATACAAATTTATTATACCTAAATAGATTTTTAATTCAAAATAAGCGGGAACCATAGTTTGTTTCCCTTACTTCAAGTTCTTTCTAACTCTGCCAGGTAAGAACACTGGAGTGGGTTGCCATTTCCTTCTCCACTGCATGAAAGTGAAGTCGCTCTGTCATGTCCGACTGTTAGCGACCCCATGGACCACAGCCTACCAGGCTCATCTATCCATGGGATTTTCCAGGCAAGAGTACTGGAGTGGGTTGCCATTGCCTTCTCCCTTTCTAACTCTACATACCTAAATATTCTGTATTCCTATATTCACTGACTCCTGATAATCCTTTCAGCATTAATTTATAGATTTTCCACTAGTTGATTTTACTTTAGCTTAAAATATTGTGCTGCAATACACTGCAACAGGTAGAAACAACCCAGATGTGTATCAGTGGATGAATGGATAAACAAAATATGGTATACACATACAAGAGAGCATTAGGCAGCCGTAAAAAATTCTGATACATCACGCAACATATATGCATATGGCCTCTGAAGACATTACACTAATGGAAATAAGCCAAACGCTGAAGGACAAACACTATATGATTCCATTTATATGAGATACTTAGAACAGGCAAGTTGATGGAATATGATATGATAGATAGAAGTTACCAGGGGCTGGAGAAGCGAGGAATGGAGAGTTCCTTAATGGGTACAGAGTTTCTATTTGTGATGACAAGAAAAGTTCTAGAGATGAATAATGGTGTTAATTGCATGACGTGACTATATTTAATGCCACTGAATTATACACTTATAAATGGTTAGGGTCATAAATATCATGTTGTGTATATTTTACCACAATAAAAAATATTATCCTGAGTTTGCCATGAAGGGAAGCAGCAGCACTCTATTTCGGGCTCTCATATGCACTGAGAAGGGACTCTGCCTCCCGCCACTTCATTCTCGCACTGGGCTAGAGAGAACGCAGGTGTGTTTACTTTTCCAACCCCATCTTCTATTTTGAAATACAGCCTTTTCGCAAATGAGAGCCAAAGTCAAGTGACACAGCTTTCTGCTCCCCTCTTCAGTTTTCCAGACTGTTTACTGTTGTTCTGTGGAGTCCTGGTTAGGTGCAGCGCACCCCGGTAACACTGTCACTAGATGCCGTCTGAGTGGAACTTAACTAGCCCAGCTTCATGATTTCTGTGCTCAGCTTGGTATGATGTGTTTCTGTTTCACTTGCATCTTTATGTGAGAGCATAAAATTGTGTATCCACCAACTATAGTATTTTCAAGTGTGTAGACCATTCCACACATCAATTTACAAAGAAGCTAAGGCTTTTCTTAACTAGTATTTTCCTATTTCTCAAAAAATTATTTGTTTCCTGAGATTAGAAAGATGTTTATATGCAGTATGTACATGAGCTGCTACTGATAATTGTTTTTGAATTCTGGCTATGGAGATAACAGTTTGAAGTGCATCCTAAAAATTATGTATTTATGTTTTTACATAATAATGGTAAAACAATGACAAAATACAAACTTTGCAATTAAAAGAGCTGCAAAACAGATTAGCTGTCTTCAAACAACAACTTTAACATGAATTGATTAAAATCTAAATGTCTATTCTTAAAAAATGTATATTATCTTAGGTTTATGAGTTTACTAAATGTTCATTTCATCAAAGCACATTCCAAAAAAGCCAGCATATAGCTATCATTTAATGTTTTTAGATTTACTTTTTTTTATATATTTTCTACTAGTATCTTATGGTATTATTTTCATTCAATCAGTATCACATAAAGCATTTGTTATATCTAATTATAAACATCTAATGATATACATTTAAACATCTAGTCATATAAAAATAGATATATTTATATTCTCTTATCAGCTTTAAATAAAGAGTATTTCATTTGCTTTCTGATTGTATATGCAGACGGTTGAAGTACTTTATTGTTTTACAAAATGAAAAAAAATCATTAGGACGAAGTTAATATTCAGTGTGCTGAGGAAATGTGCAAGATCAGTTTTCATTGTGTTCCTTTGAAATTGACTAGAAAAAATATGATCTTGTTGCACTGCATTCTGAAGAAGTCGAATAGATATTTAAAATAAATAAAGCTATGTAAATGGGAAGTGGACTCCAGAGTGACTAACAAGGGATATCAGATTCTTCAGAAGCTCGTGGTGTACATAACAGGCTTGAAGAATCCATACACAAAAGCCTAAGCTATTGTGTAACCTTGGTGGCGATCAGACGCTATAGTTTTCTAAGCTGTTACATATTTCATCCAGCTTGGTAGATTTAACCTGGTAATAAGATGCTGAGTTGAACCGTTAGTTTAAACCCTATTTCTTTGATCACTCAGTCTGTATTTTAGGAACTTCGTCCTCTACCCCGGATAACACTTGTCTGTAGAGAAACTGTTAAATTTAAGTTCTTTTAAGAAATAAAACACCCAGACAGGTAAGCTTTAAAATTATTTCTCTTGATGATGGCCTTTATGTTACAGGGGGAGCATGGGGTTCTAAGTCAGGAGACCCCGGGTACGAGTCTTTGCCGGAACGTAGTGTGTGACCTCAGATAATCACCACCCTTTGAGCCTCAGAAGATGAGAATAGGAACAACAGCTTCCCTAGCAGATTTAGTGGGCTGTGAGGTTCAAATGCAGTGACGTGTGTGAGACAACTTCAAAAACCTTGTAAAGCATGAAGCAAATAGTAGTTGCCATTTTTCCAAGATTCTGATCAGAACTTTTCCGATCGCCTAGATTTAACTGAATTGTGAAACTGATAAAACCAAACCAGTAAGTTGTTTCAGAGAGCACTGTAGGACACATAAGTTTTAAAAACCATTACTTT
This sequence comes from Muntiacus reevesi, assembly GCF_963930625.1. Taxonomy (NCBI): domain Eukaryota; kingdom Metazoa; phylum Chordata; class Mammalia; order Artiodactyla; family Cervidae; genus Muntiacus; species Muntiacus reevesi. Next base: position 15,193,979 of record NC_089254.1, read on the forward strand.
GTTATGTTTTAGATTTACCTATCATTTGGTGTCTGCATGATTTGGCTATATTTGTTTTTATTTTTTGGTGTGTTTAAGATGCTTCTCCTTTTTTTTTTTTTTTTTTTTTTTTACTGTAAATGGAGTTGCTTTGGAAAGTAGAAATTGGTGGGGTGCTAATATCCTCACAAAGGGCACCCCTTTTCCTCACCTGCACCCTGAGCCAGTGGAGAAGTAAGACCAAAGAGCCCACAAACAGAGGAACAAAATGGTGCTCACCCTTTAGACCGATAGAGCCTCGGTGGGAGGTGGCTCAGAGTAGCAGCTAAAATGGACTTCCACGTTCCAATAAACTTTCCCCGCTGGTCTGGACATGGGTTAAGTCAGCACATACTCCTACCCTGCTTCCTTGTCTCCTCTAGTCCAAGTAGAGTCAGAAGGAGAAAGACTCCCCAGGCCTCAGGATTTGGGTAGTTCAGTTGCCCCCATCTAGAAACATGGACCCTTGGCCATCTTTTCACCAACTAAGGTAACTCATTCTCCCTCCTTTGGAAGGAGTAGGGGGTGGGCAGAAGGCCAGGGTGCTTAAAGAAAAATCCCTCTGTACGGCAGTCAAAGAAGAAAGGGGCTTTTCTCTTGAACAGAGGTGAACAGAAACTGAATAAATGGTGTTTATACTTATCCATCCCCTCTCCTGCGCACTTCTTCAGCTCTTATCTCTGAGGCTTTCCCCCTCTTACATGATTCCCTAGTCCTGTCCCCCCGTTGCTGGTCCTGTACCCGTACCCCTACGCCCAAGCACAGGTTTCCCTGCAGCCCCACAGACTGGACCACATGGCTATGGACAAATCCTGACGCCTAGGCTAGGCCGGCTGATGCTGCAGACTGACTGAGTCCCCCCACCCCCACCCCCCAGATTCTCATGTTGGAACTGACCTCCAGTGTGAGAGTATTTGGAGGTGGGGCCTCTAGGAGCTGATTAGGTCATGAGGGTAAAGACTTCATGGACGAGATTAGGGCCCTTACGAAAGAGGCCCCAGGGAGCTCCCTGGCCCCTTCTGCCATTTGACGTTACAGTGTAAAGAGGGCAGTCTGTGAGCCAGAAAGCAGGCCTTACCACATACTGAGTCTGCCAGCTCCTTGATCTTGGACCTCTCAGCCTCCAGAACCATGTGAAGTAAGCTTCTGTTGTTTATAAACTGCCTCGTCTAAGCAGCCTGAGCAGACCAAGACAGTTGATTAAGGGGAGTTTGGAGTAGCTGAGGTTAGAATCTGTCTCTCTCTCATTGAAAGAAAGGTAGGTCGGTAGGTCTCTGGTGAAAATATTTCCCAAACAGCTTCATCTCTAAAGTTTGCGGCAGCACCTCATTGAACATCCTTTGGGAGACGTGTCTGTGAGGTTGTTCACCTCGCAAGTCAAGAACAACCCATCTCTTTCTTCAGGAAATGCATGTAGCTGGGTTCTCAAGTGAATTTAAAGTTCTACCTGATATGTGATACATGTCAGTGATAATGTGGAAGAGTGGGTTAAGTCTTGTTAGGAAAAAACAAATGCAAAAATCCACAGTCAACATAATATGAAGAAATTTATTTAGTCACTCACTTGGACTTCTTGGTGGCCCAGTGGTAAAGAAACTGCCTGCCAATGCAGGACGTGTGGGTTTGATCCCTGGGTCGGGAAGCTCTCCTGGAGAAGAAAATAGCAACCCACTCTAGTATTCTTGCCTGGAGAATCCCGTGGACAGAGGAGCCTGGCAGGCTACAGTCCATGGGGCTGCAAAAAGTCAGACACAACTGAGTGACTACACAGAAACAAACATGTACTGATCACCTCTCATGAGCCAGACATTGCTCTCATTTAAGGAAATGGAGAGGAATCTATTGTCCCTGACTTTGAGCTTCCCACAGTTTTACAAGGGGATGCACAGACTGTTACAGGAACGCGTGGACAGGGCCGTGGCTGAGGGTTGAGGAGTTAGGTGCAGAGATCTTCCTGAAAGAGTCCTGATGGGCAGCATGTAGGGCAAGCTGAAATAGGCGAGGTGAAGGGGACGGGAAAGAGAGCAAGATGTCCTAATGTAGGCAAAAATCACTGAAAAGAAGACAAGGCTCAGAGCTAAAAAGAGCCCGGCGTGTTCAGATAGTAACAGTGGTTTAGGTGGAGTAAAAAGTTGAGAGAACAGTAATGAAAGAAAGCGAGGGATGAGCAAGACCAGATCATGCCGAATGTGCTACGATAAGGCATTTGTGCTTTTTTCCAAAGACATGGAGGCATTGTAAGCGAGGACGAGCATGTGTCTTAGACATCACCAGCGATGGGGCGAATGTGTAATGGTACAGGAGGAGTAAAGCCAGCTCAGGAAACCCTGGTGACGTTCACGCCAGGAGACCTTGGTGGCCCACGCTGAGTGAACGACAGTGGGCCCAAAGAGACATGGATGGACTCGGGGAGGCACTAAAGACTTCAAAGTCAGTAGGACTCAGTCATCTACTGGATGGAGGGAGTGACAGGGAGAGAGAAGTCGAAGATGCTTCAGGTTTCTGAGTTGGACAACTGTGTTGGCACCCATCACGAGACCATTAGGTTTGGGGTAGACTTGGGAGAAAGCTGAAAGCCAGGTTTAGAACACTGAGTTAAGTTCCCTATTGAGTATCCGAAAGAATGATACAGAGTTTGCACATACGGGTTAGGAAGTCTAGATAGAAATCTGGGTTTGAGATTGGGGTGTGTGTGTACACATGCGTGTGTCTACATATTTACTTTGGGTGGAGGAGTTGGGCGGTAGGCACCTTAGGTATGGATAAGTTCCTCCAGCGAAGTGTGTTGAGGCTAAGAAAAAAGGAACAAAAATGAGGCCCTGGAAAATACCACTTCAGAGACAGGCAAAAAAAACCAGACAGAAGGCAAACCTAACGAGTGTAACAGAAGCCAAGAAATAAAAACTCAGAGTCACCAGCCTTAAGTGCAGCGAAGAGATTCTGGAAGTTTGAGCACGTCAAGTCATCTTCTGAACATAGTGAAAGATTATAGGAGTAACCTTGGAGAAATCAGTGGCAGAGAAATCAGGAGCAATCAGGGGCAGAGAGAGAGGCAGATGGCAGTGGGTGAGGAATGAGGCAGATAGCGAGTGTCAACAGTGGTGTCAGCCGGGCTGGGAAAGAAAGTAGAAAGATAGTGGTGGGGGTCGGGAGCAGCGGAGGAGGCCAGTGGGTGAGGTGCCAGGGGGCCGTAGAGTCGCGGGGAGAATTTTCTGTAAATGGGGAACTGACTGTGTGGAAGGTGAGCCATCAGAGGCCACCCTCTGATGGAGGAAGAGTGGGGCGGGAGGAGGGCAGCTTGCCCACTCTGGCGGGAGGGAGGCACGTGTGGGCACAGGGCGGGTAAGGCTCGTGAGCGCAGCAGGTGGGGAGATCCGCAGCGGATGCTTCCTGTTTTCTCTGTGATTGGAGGAGGCTGGCCACCTGCCGACAGCAGGGAGGAAGGTGATGGTGTTGGGCCAGAGAAGAGAAAGGGAGAAATCCGTGCTGTCAAGGCGTGGGGAAGACCACCTGGGAAAACAGGAGATCTCTGGACAGCTTAAGATTAAAGATCACGATTTTTTTTTTATAAACTGTTTAAATGTCTTTTTTAAAAGAATCACTGGAACAGCCCTTTATATTTTCAAAACCAGTATAAAACAGGATCCCCCACGGCACACACTGTTTCTTGCTGGTTCATTTCCTAAAATGCTCCTCTTTCCTCTTTCCACTTCTCCCCCACTTCAGTTGGCTGGTACTAAAGATTTTCCGGCTTTAGTCAAGCCACTTTTCCAAGAATACATGGAACAGATTACAGAGGCAAGCGCCAGCCAGCTTGCTTCCCCTTCTTCACTTGTATACATTCAGCTGGAGTTCTGAAAAGAGGAAGTCAAGAGAACTTCTTTTTCGTTTTAAAGAAAGATGGGAGAAGCAGGAAGCACAGGCAGGTGGAAACACTGAGGGAAAAAAAGAAAGAAAAGGGGAGCAAACACTGAAACAAGAGCATCAAACCAAAATGTAAACTGAAATGATGTCCTAGATCAGAGAGAAGAGGGAGCAAAGAAAATACCTGCTTTCTAACCCAGCATCTTAGTTTGCTACTAAAATATGTAGTATCCTTGATCTGGGAGCCCAAGTCACATGGAACATAGCCACGTTCCGTGCCTTCAGCTCTCTTCTGCCTCATTTATTTGTATCAGTAACGAAGTATTCTGGGCTTTTGTTTGTTTCTTTGCACCAACTCCTTAATTTAAAAATCAAGTTGAGGGAATCAGAGAAAGAAGGGGGCCAGATTCAGCGCCATTCACAATATTTAATGGGTGCTTGTTACGTGCACGTACAACTGTTCTGGATAGTGGGGATTTGCAGAAAAATAGGAAGTAGTGTCTACATTTGCAGTATAATTTCTCCCAGTTGAAAGGAGACCACTGGTTAGGACTCGGGTAGGTAGAAGAGCCCAATCCTCTGGCTTTTATCAGCTAGCCAGACAGTTATTAGCAAGTAGCTTCGTAGAAGAAATTAGAAGTTTGGGTCCCACCTGCAGTGTGCCCTGCTTGTTTCACCTTTTTCTAACCTCTCGTCTCCTGATATTTCTGACTCAGATTTGCCCCCCACCCTCACCACCCCCAGCCTGCCTGCCCCCCAGTCAAGACACTGATGTGATGCAAGCAGATACCAGCTGAAGCCAAAATAGAATGGATAGTTATCTGGGGAGATAAAGTGACAGGAGTACCGTGTTCCCTGTTCAGGCTTTTGTTCAAAGGAATGTGTCTTTTATTTATAGACATAAAATTTAAAGGCATAGACAGCCAGAGCTTGATATTACCTCTTCTTCCTCTAACTCGTTTCCTAGAAATACACTCAATATAGCTACCTTCTTTGTATGTAAATTGAATGTGTTAGATGAGTGTTTTATACCTGGTTTCATGTTCTTTTAATAGGTTCTGTTACTGTTGGGGTTAAGGCTGCTTTCTAAATTTTAATGCTTCAGTATTTTGCTTTTATAGGACACTATTTTATCTGTACTTATCTGAGGCACAGGTTACTGAAAAAGGCAGGAGGTTTTAAAAGATGCCAAATATAGGTGCTGTTCATATTAATAAACTTATTTATACTTAAGTCGGGTATGGCTATGCAGATGAAGTCTCCAAACTGTCAGTGGGTTCGCAAAGTCGGCTACCCTTAATAGATTTCCTGGTGGTTAGTAGGGCCTTTGTGCCAGGAAAAATGTAGTCGTAGTCTGCTCTTAAACTTGCGTTTTCTTGCTTCCACACACCCAAGAATGAAGTTCAGAAGGACGCCACTAACCTTCTGATGCTCTGGAGAGGTGACTTCATTTTTCTGAGCCTTGACTAAAAAGTGTTATGTGCCTCGTATTCTCAGAGTGTGTTTTTCCTTAAGCTCTGAGAAGATTTTACAGATTGAGCCTCATGAATTTTTACAGCCCTTCTGCAAGAAAGGGAGGAATAGAGCCTATAAAACACTCTGAATCATTCAAAACAAAGATAAGAGAACATAAGGAACCCAAGATACACTTGGCTAGCCCATTTTTAACAGGTTAACCAATGAACAAGAAATAATTTTTATACAGACATGAAAACACCTGGTTAATTGTAAACTTTGTTTTTGTAAATGATGTAGATAAGGAAATTTATTTTCTCCCTGAGATTAAAGAATGATTCTGACATGGTATACTCTCACTTACCCTTCTAAGGGCAAACTTAATTTGAAAAAGCAATATGAATGCTACATTATAGGAAGGACCTTATATTCAAGAGTATCATCATAGCTGTAATTCTGTGAGCAAGATTAGTCACAGAAATAATGACTATGCTTTATAAGCATAATATTTGAAGTAATTTTTTAAAAATTTGGCTATACACCACAAGGTTAATTGATTCTTTTCTTCCCACTCTATTGTGGTTGACATACTCTTTCTTCCCTTTAAAGACCCATTTTATTATGCAAATGGAAAAAAACTGAAAGACTTTGTGTCTGAGAGAGAAGGCTGCTTTTTGCAGGGGGACTCATGCACCTGTTCCAGCCCTCAGCCCCCACCCCGCTGCCGTTGGCTGCCAACTCCGGGACTTGGTGATCAGGGTTGGTAGGTGTGGGGTCCTTGAATTTTGACTCCCATTCCCTTTGTGACTTACTCTTATTTCGCTGTCTAATTTCTCCCCTTCCAACTCTCAGCATGCCAGCAGCAGCTGCATCGTGGCGCCTGCCCTGCTGCCAAGAGGGCAGGCAGCCTCCTTGGAGACTGTACTGTGCACTCTAGCCAACTGTTAAGAGCGAGATGCTGGAGTCAAGACATACAGACCACTGATACTCAGATCCTTCTAGCGGGCATTTAATGGAACACTGCGCGCATGGTATTTTTTTAATTTAAATTTTGGAAACTTTTTATTATGCAAAGCCTTCAAACATATACAGAAGAAGAAAGAATACTGTAATACACCTTTCTGTCTGTCCTCTTCACCCATCATCAACACATAGACCATCTTGTTTCACTGACCATGCTGTTTTCCCCATCGTTTATCCAGGCTACTGGGAGATTTGTTTCCAGGGATAAATCGTTCTTAAATTATGCTTTCTTTTCCATCCTTCTTCAATCTAAGATCTGTCCCCTGAATGATTTGCTCAGTCCTTTCTTCCTAAAAGTAAGAGATATTAGAGTCTCTTTTTTTTTTCCTTCTAAATTAAGCCAAGATGCTATTAAGCCAAGTAACTATCATGTTTTCCCCTAAATTTTTGAGGCCTTGTTCATTCAGTTAGCCAGTCTACCAAAGCATGGCTGAAGTGTGCTTAGAATAGAGAGTTTTTTCAAAGTAACTGAATTTGAAACTCGTCTCCCATCCAAGTATTAACCAGGCCTTACCCTGCTTAGCTTCCAAGATCAGATGAGATTGGGCACATTCAGTGATATGTGCCCCCACAGAGCTGTTGTACGACTTAAAAGAGTTAATATACTTTAGTGTTTAATGCATGCTAGTTGCTATTGCCATCACCACCACCACCATCTTTTGCCCCTCACCAGTCATTTTGCAGAACAGAGAACTGAGGCCTAGGTGGATGAAGCAGCCTCCTTCAGGTCAGATAGCAGTTTTATCAGAAGAATTTGAACAAGAAGCCACGTGTCTCAGTTCCTTTATTATACTAGATACGCTCTCGTCCTCAAGGAATTATGCTCTGACAGCAAGAATGATTTGTGAAGGAAAGGGAAGAGGATTAATAATAGCATGAACAAAGGAATAAATATCGCTGCCAGAGAGGTGAACCTTAGAAGCTTGTATGTTTAGAAAGCAGAGTGCTCTGGGTAACATGCCTCCTTTTTCAGTGGGAAGGTGAGATTTTGTTTAAGAAAGGAGATGATTTGGCTAATAAAACTGAAGAACACGTTCGGTGCTGAAGGGAGAAAGAGAGGAAAGCTCAAGAATGGGATGTGATCAGCAGACTTGGGGAACATTTGCCTGTGAGATTGAGAGAGAAGACAAGCTCTAAGAGGAGAGGGGAAGGCAAGATGGTTTGAACCATCCGTGAATGTCAAAAACAAAAGAATGGATGGATCCTACACTTGTAAAGCCAAAAGGGGTCTGACATTTCTAAAGTTTTTATTTACCACTGACTTTAGCATGTGCTCAGGATTATTCTACTTACTTACGATTATTCATACAATTTTCATAACAATTCTATGAAATAGGCACTAATATTGATTTCCTAATAGCTAAGGAAAAAGACACAGAGAAGTTAAATAACTTGTCCCGGGCCATTTGTTTATTTTTAAGCAGGATTTGTACCCACCCAAATAGTCTGACTCTAGAATCTGTGTTCTTAAACGCTCTGCCATGCTGCTCCATGGCAACCAAAGCCCTGGTGTTTGCATAATACTGAGGAAACCAGTGTAGAGTGATGCCCTTTAAAGAGGCTAGAATCCTGGCATTGTTACTCACCAATGCCTGCACTCTTGGCTGACCCAGGGACACTTAATATTTAAGTCCCAGTCAGGTTTCGGGAGGCAGACTCTGCCCAGTCAGTGTGTACATGGACTGGTCTAATAAGCTTCGTCATCACTGGGTGACGTTACATTGGTTCTGGTTGCCATCCTAAGAAAGTACTCTGCTGGTTTGTTTTCATGTGAAGCTGTAAAACAACCTGATAGGGATGTGTTTGGTATCTTCATTCATTCATTCACTGCCCAAGTACTTCTTGAGAGCCTCTGTTCTAGATGTTGGGGGGATGCCAGTGAAGAGAGCAGGTCCTTCTCTACAGATTCTCCACAGTTTTCCTTTCTTAGGAGCCTCTTCTCTTCAGCATATAAACTACCATTATTGCTCCCAACTTCCAGAACAAAAAGAAAAATCAAGAGAAAGTTGTCTTGACCCCACTTTCCTTTCCAGCTACTGGCCATGTCTCTTTTCCCATTTGCAGCATAATATTTAGAAAGTAGCCTATTCTCGTATTGGTCTTCACTTTCTCTCCTCCTACTGTCTTCTAAATACACACGAAGCTGACTTTCTCCGCCAGATCGCACCAGCTCCGGGCTTGAATCACATCCCCCTGCCTTCTAACTGCTCCACGTCGATGTCTGTCCACTTTGGCTTCACCCTTGACCCCGCTTTTGCTCTCAGGGTCCACCATCTATCCCATCAGCGCATCCTACTGCTGACTTTAGCCTTTCAGTCTCTCTAAGACCCCGCCGCTTTCTCTCGCTTTCACTATCACAGCCCTAACCTACATCACTATCATCTCTCTTTCCCAGCTGGTCTTCCTACTTCCTTCCCCAACCCCTATACCCCCCACTGCCTACTATCGACACGGCGACAAAACAGTTCTTGTAAAACGCCAGTCAGAGTATCTCCTCTGCAGAATCCGTTATTAAAAAATATTATAATCCCACATACAACAGTATAAATGAATCTCATAACACAACGCTGGATGAAAAAAGCCACAAACATCAGAGAGTTTATACTGTACAGTTACCTTCATTTAAAACATAAAAAAATAGGTGAACAGTCTATACAGTAAGCGGTCGGGATGGTGACTGAGCGGGTAGGCAGCTGACTGTGAATGAAGGAGAACGCCACGAGGACCGTTTCTACTTATCTGGGTTCTAGTGCTTCGCTGGTTAAAAGCTACCAGCCGTACACTTACGATGTACCCCTTTCTGTAGTTTGCACTTCCATAAAAAGTTTTACAAAATTGTTATTTCTTACGTAGAAAATCATTCGTTTCTAGACTTAAGAGAGAGGAATTTATCAGCCTTTATAGCCAAGTATAAGGCCTCCTCAGGCAAAAGTCTTATCGACTCTCTTTTATTCACCACATATTTATTGAGCACTGAATCTGGCATTTGGGATACAGCGGAAAACATTAAAGACAAAAACTGCTTACGCCTCTGAGGGATGATAATCAGAATAAAGTACAGAAGATATCACGGGGCACCCAGAGAGGGCAGAAGCAGGAGAGGCAGGCGGAGGACGCGGGGGCGCTGGGGTGAGGGCTCAGGGCCAGTCTGACGGGACAGCCAGGAGCGGCCTCGCCGGGAAGGTGACGTTTGGGCCAACACCGGGAAGGACTGCGGGGAAGGAGCCCCACGTGTGTCCGGGAGCAGCGTCCGGAGGGTCCAGCCTGAGGCAGAAACGGGCAGCCTGTGCAAGAGCCATCAAGACTAGAGGGACTAGAGGAGTCGGAACAAGGACAGAGCAGCCAGGCTAGGGTCGGGGAGACGCCTGTGGCCAGATCACCGTGGGCCTAAAGGCCCAGGAGTTTGATTCTGCACGACACCTTGGCAGATGGGGAGTAAAGTTTTGCCTGACCTGGTTTGGGTCAGGTGTCAGCTGCTTGTAGTGGGAGGCTGTTCATTCTCATTGCTGTAAATATACTCTGTTTATTATCCATGCTACTGTTGATGAATGGATACCAGCTCAGGGCTCGCATCGAGTGCTACTGTGAACTCGTGCTGCATGTCTTTTGGTAAACTTCTGTAGCTAAAGACACCAATTTTAAATAAATCGAACAAAATATATCAATTCTTCTTATTTGAATAACTTACATAATATCATAGTATTTTAGTTCCATCAGAGGCACTAGTACGGTGCATGTTAGAAGTCACTTCCCAAGGACATATGAGGGTAAAGCAGGAACGTATGAAAGGCAGAGAATACAGAGGTAGGTACAGTGGATTGTGTGCCCCCCAAGGACCCTAGATTCTCTTTGGGGTTAAGACATAAGTACATGAAACTACAACTGGCAAAGACACGTAAAGGAAACGCTAAATGATACCCTGGGCAAGCTGCCCTGTAACCATGCTGAAGCGGGCAAGGGCACTCTGGCTGTGTTGAGAGAAGCTTTCAGAAAGAAGCTGGGGATTCTGTGGAGCCTGAAGCTGACGTCAGACTTGGAAAAGCAGAGAGATAGAGACTTTGTGGACATGATCTGGGCTAGGGAAACGGCAAGAGTGCCCGTCTATATCAGAGGGGCCTGTGGGTGGTTCATCTGAGTAAGGAGAGGGCTTTGGATTCATTTTAAAACCTAGTAGATATATAGATGGATGTGTTTCTCAAATAAGGAAATAGCTGCGTTCTAATCTGAGAATGGGCTTCCCTTGTGACTCAGCGGTAAAGACCCTGCCTGTCGATGTAGGAGAGCTACAGGAGATGGGGCTTCGATCCCTGGGTTGGGAAGATCCTCCAAGAAGGAAATGGCAACCCACTGCAGTATTCTTGCCTGGAGAATCCCATGGACAGAGGATCCTGACATGCTATATATAGTCCATAGGGTCACAAAGAGGTAGACACAGCTGAGCAACTAGACAATGGCAACCTGGGACTATTTATATACTCCACATTTCTGAATCACCTTGATATGTTAATGCCACATTTTGATATATTAATGCGATATAACCTCAAAGTCCATAAGCTCTAAATGACTTACATATATATGTATTTTTAGACTGGCAAAGAAAACTCATCCAGTGTGACTGCGGCAGGGCCTGAGACGGAGAATAAGGCAGGCCAGACCCTGGAGAACAGCTCACTCACGGCCGAGCTCCTGAGCGACGTCCCGTTCACCTTGGCCCCACACGTGCTGGCCGTGCAGGGCACCATCAGCGACCTTCCCGACCACTTACTCTCCTATGACGTCAGCGAGAACTTATCAAGGTTTTGGTATGATTTCACTCTTGAAAACTCAGTACTCTATGGTTCATAAGCTTTATGTCTGTGTGCACCTTAACACACTCTGAAACAAAAGTTTGCCGATTTTATTTAACTTGTCTGACGTTTGTTGTAAAGGCCCTTAAAGGTCCTCAGAAAGCAAGGATCATGAAGCAGATAATAATATATTCATTGCTCTATTTTTTTAGAATAAAGCATATTTGTATAAAAATTAAACCTAAGATCTACTTTCCTTTTCCTCTAGTAATAAATACAAAGATTAATTTATCAAGGTTTTTTGAAAGATTTTGTCAACCAGTCTCTCAAAATATAGCACCTCACATGTATCTTAGAAAAGCTGTGAAAAAGAACTGTGGCATTTTTTTTTTTAGCACAACTCTGAAATCTCTACTTAGAGTATGACTTCTCTGGTTTGGAGGAAAACTTAATGTTATCCCCTTTCTCCTTGCACTGTGTTTATGAATGAATACAAACCCCCCCAAAAAAAAGTTGCTAGTTAGCTTCATTTCTTCAGTCTTAATTTAGACATTGATGTGGAAATTTACAGCTTTCCCGAGAAAGCGATAGTAGTTTGCTGAGACAAGAATGCTGTATGAAGAATGCTCTGGATACTGTCTCTGTTGGATGACAGATTTTCCTTAAGCCCATGGCAGTCTTCTCCACCTTGATGGAGACCCAGATTCCTGTCTTTATCTTTTTGCTACTTCATGGTTTGCTCTCACCAGCTTTACAAGAACATCCCCTGCTTCTGCCTCAGTTGGCATTTTCTCTCCTCACCTCCTATATTTCCGGTTTATGAAGAGACTCGCATTTCCTTCCAACCTCTCTGCCTCCCAGAGAAAAGAAGCTTGTGATGATATGTATTATTGCTGATAAAGCCCTTATTTAGACATTTATTGGCCACAATACAGATTGAAGTGTTTTACTGCCAGAAAAACTAGAGCTGATTCATTTCCAACTAGAGTGCAGGCAAAACATCTAGATAGAGCTTTTAGGTTGAGAATATCCATTGTCTCTTCTGACTGAAATAGAAAACTGCCATTGGTTCATAAACTATAAAGGGAAGAGATGCAACAGAGTATTTTTTATGCCATGGAAAATTTAAATCACATTTGTTCTGATTAGTGGCAATACAATTTATTGATTCTGTGCCAAATCTTAAATATATTTTTCATGAAGATAGAGTGCCATAGCAAAACTAAACACTGTGCATAAAAGTACATGAATTAAGTTCTAACGTGGCATGCATGTTTAATAAATGTGGCATGGTCTCGATAAACTGTTAACGTGATTGAGTTAAATGTACATTTATATTGACAAAAATATGCCTTATTTACAAATAATGGTACCATAGGAGGTGAATGATTAAATCAGATCTTTACATAGTTTTCATAAAACATCAGTCTAGGAAATCTAATTTATTACTAAGACAAATGTGAACATTTTCTAGCAGTTTTTGTGAAACCATTTTTTTCAATATTCATGTAACCTTAACACCAAATGTAAGCATGTCATCAGTTTGTCTAATATGTGTTAAATTTTGTCTGAAGTACTTATACATTTCATTTATATGTATGTCTACCATGTTTAATTATGCTTATAAGTATTTTGTCTATAAAAGATAAATAAACATGAATTTTAAAAAACTGATATTTTTTTACTATTTTCAGATCCAGAAATAATGGTTTTCTTTGTATTATTCATATCTCAGTGCAAGTTACTGATTCTTTGAGGGGCCAAGATTTAAGTGCATAGTTTTTGTAGTGCAGAGAAAAATGAAATTTCCTCTGATATATAGGTAAAATGACTAATCCTAGATCCTTAAGACTACAGAGATCTGGGAGAAATCACATGAACGTCTCAAGGTTAGATCTCCATCATTACAAAATTCAGTAAAGGCCAGTGTTACTGTCCTGTTTTTAACAAAACATTGTAAAAATGGCCATTTTAATTTTCTTACTCTATGTATAAATCAATTGTTACTCTTCTAAAACTGGAAAAACATTAGAAATCAACTATCCAACTTCATTTTACCCAAGAGAAACTTGAAGCCTAGAAAGGTGAAGTGATTTAAGTCACCTCATTAGTGATAAATATTTATTTGAATAGTGTTAATAATTTTGATATGAATTATAACAAAGTTTGTGTGCTCTGGTATATTTGAGGCAGCCAGAGGTTGTCATGACTTACACTTAAACAAGCTGTGAGGTTTGGAGTTAGTCCCCTGATTTCTAGAGTCCTTAGTCCCTTCTCCTGTTAAATAATAATTGTGTGATGTTTACAGGGTTGTGTTAGGGTTTTAGATGGTGTATGTCAAATGCCTAATAACATAAAGCCTGAACACAACATAGGTGTTCTGGAAACAGAGCCCTTATAACTCTTCTTATTACTAACCACACACAAACAGCAGTCTGATAAAATGCAAAATACATACTAACTGAACTGCTTAAAGTGTAATATAAAAATAACTACCTACATTTATTGTAGAGCCTTCCCACCTCATTATTTTTTTTTTCTATTAAATACCTCACTAAAGAAAACATTGCTAAAATAGGTTGGTTGACTCTTCTGTAATTCCCTAGTTAAGAATTCCACAGGGAACATTTTTTCATATCCTTATCAAGCATCACGGTCCCTTTCAATATAAGTAATCATAAAATACTGTTGATATCGAATGTACAAGCAATTTTACTGAATTTTTAACCCTAAAATATATTCAGGAAGTTGCATATTTCTTTTTCAGCTTCTTTACTGACATTTGCATTCTTTAGAGAAGTGATTCTAACCAATTTATTAATGTGGTTAATTAAATTCTGATTGAACTTTTAAAATTGTACCATTAAATGTTAATGAGAGCATTTTTTGTTACCATTTCTAGAAACACAAATAAGTAAACATTCATTGATACTACTTTTTTTCTCTTTATCAAAGTAAAATGATAAATTGAAAACATAAATGGAAAACTAATTCAAAAAGATACATGTACCCCAGTGTTCATAGCAGCGCTATTTACCATAGCCAAAACATGGGAGCAAGCTAAATGTCCATCAACAGGGGAATAGATAAGGAAGTTGTGTGTGTGTGGGCCTGAGTGTGTGGGTGTGTAATGGTATATTACTCAGCTATTTCAAAAAGAATGAAATAATAATGAATATAATGAAATAATAATACTGCCATTTGCAGTACTCTCAATGGACCTAGAGATTATCATATTAAGTGAAGACAGAGAAAGACAAATATATGATATCACTTATATGTAGAATCTAAAGGAAAATGGTACATATTAACTTACCTACAAAACAGACATAGAGTTACAGACAACAAATTTACAGTTACCAGGAGGGAAAGGGAGAGGGATAAGTGGGAGACTGGGATCAACATGCACACACTACTATATGTATAAAACAGATAATAAGGACCTACTGTATAGCACAGGGAACTCGACTCAATGTTCTGTAATCTAAATGGGAAAAGAATTTGAAAATGAAGTGATACACGTATAACTGAATCACTTTGCTATATACCTGAAATTAACACAACATTGTTAATCAAGTGTTCTCCAATATGAAATGAAAATTTAAAAATACTACATTGCTAAAAAAAATAACCATCCAACAAAAACAAAAAACACTCCCTTATAACATCTTATAATAGTAACTATTCTGCTGATGCAATTTTAGCCTTGCAAAGTCAGGAGAAAAGAATAGATAGAAAACAGAATGAAAGAAATGCCTTCTAAAACTCCTAGAGACCTGATTTATTTTCATTCTAAAGTACAGAATGGAGTAGCAAAGAAATAATCTCATCCATGTTTTAAAACTGGCATAAGGAGCCTACCCTCTTACCTCTCATGATAACAACTGACAAATGAACACCATAATCTAACAATATGTTACCTTCAGAGGTTAATACATTGTCTTAATAATGTCATTAATAACATTCACATGCAGTGTATTGGATACATGGTTGAATGACGTTACACCTTTTAAAGTTGCTGAGAAATATGGGTTTGTGGATATTATCTTTTGAGCATTTGTGTCATGTTACTAAGGGCATGACCTAAATATTATTGGAAAACCTAAAGCTCAGAATAGGTTTGACACCATTTATACATTGGTCTGAAACACAGAAAATCCTTATGTGTCAGGAAAATGACTCTTCATGCAATATAGTTCAGTGGATAGGTGGGGTGAAAAAGAGAAAAAGAAAGATGTAATGATTGGTGCATTGGAACTCTGCTACAGTCAATGTAGTCATATGTTAATCATCATTTTTAAAGAAATGTTTTATTTACAGATTCATTAAAAAGCTACACAAATAGTGCAGAACTCTTATATCCCTGTTACCCAGGTTTCACTCTTTTGAACATCTTACATTACTATGATACATTTGCTATAACTAAATTAAGAGATATTACTATTAACTAAAGTCCACACTCTACTCAGACTTGTTTTCTTCTATGTTTTTTTGCCCTTCCAGCATTCTATCCCGTGTAACCTATTACATTCAGTTATCATGTCTCCTTGAGCCTCCTTTAGGCTGTGACAGCTTCTCAGACATTTCTTGTTTACAGTGACCATGACAGTTTGTGGAGTACTGGTCAGGTGTCTTGTAGAATGTGCCTCAATTGGGATTTAATCTAATATTTTCAAATGGTGAGACTACGGTTATGGGCTTTGGGAGGCAGACTGCAAAGGTGGCATGCCCTTTGATGAGATCATGTCATATCAAGGATACATACTATCCACATGACAATCTGATGTTAACCATTATCATCTGGCCAAGGTTGTGTCTGCCAGTTTTCACCACTGTAAACTAACTCTCTCCCTATACTTTTCACACTCTGCTCTTTGGAGTTAAATCACAAAGCACAGCCCACACTCACAGGATGGGGAAGTAAGCTTCATCTCCTTGTGGGGTGAGTAACCACATAGCTTATTTGGAATTCTCCCTTATGAGAGAAATGTCTCTTCTCTCCTATTTCTTTCTCCATCACTTTGTTTTTTATGTTGGAACTCATGAGTATTCAATCCCTTTTCCCCCCAAATACAAATCAGTGGTGACCAAGAGACATGTTTACATTTTTATAAAAGTTAATAAAGATAAGTTGGAACATTTTTTTTTTTCATGGTGCCGATGAATACTATTTGACATTGGGTAAGATAATATATTCTATAATGTCCCCAGACTTCATCTTCCTGTAAATATCAGATGTGTTTCTCCTTAACTTGCCATGACTCCGTGTTCACCCTCGGCATTCCCTGAAGGCTCTAAGTGTTGGCTTGTGAGTGGAGCCCTCTAAGATACTTGGCTTTTCCCCACCTCATTCCCATGACGATTGCATCTTACACATAATGACCTTCTTCAGCAAGTGATGTGGAGGCAAGGTTATAGTGTAACCATTTTCCTCTTTATAGAACCAGGAGAATTCATGATCTCTTCTCTATAGTAGATACGTTTTGTTTGTTTGAGTCACAGCAAAGGCAAAGTTGTAGCTCCTTAAGTTTCTAAAGAAAGAAATGGTTCATTTTCAACCTTTGGGAAGTAATTTTAAGAAACAGTATAAGGAAACTCAGTCTTTTATCAGAGGGAGGAGATGCCCAAGAAACTCGTATTTTTACTTCTGCTTAATCAAAACACTGTGCTAAAACAAGGTTAATCTCATCCAATTTCTGCGAGGAAAAATATCAATCAAAGCAAAAAGCGTCTTATTTGTCCTTGGAAGGAAGCTCAATATAGTTCCTTGTCAAGAATTTGCTCAGTCCCAATTTTCACCCCCACAAAGGAAGTAAATTCCTTATAATCAAAGGTAAAGCCAAGGATAATTGCATCCAGAACAACCCATCAGTACGTTAACTCTGACCCAGGCCCACAGACAGCTTGTTAGTTACGACCCAGGCCAGAGAGGGAGACAGACAATAGACCACTTCAGAGGTCAGTTAAGGAGACGGCCTCCCACTTAGGACTGCTGCCAGGGACGTACAATCCAGTGTCTGACATCTGGGTTCTGCAGCTGCCAAGCCTGCCGTTGTGTGGCCACAGGTGTTGGCTATAACTCAGACACGTGGAAGAAGGAGCAGTAATGGCAGCGTCATTGTGCATGTGTATGTTTCTGCATGTGTGCGCTTTCATTTTGCTTTCCAAAAGACACATGATTTTTTTTGCTGTTGTTTCAAACTTAATGTATTTCTGCATTATGGCAAGAAACAGTTGGGAAACTAACAAAGAAGAAGCTTTTGTTCAAGAACAAAGGCAAAACAAAGCCGAGTTCTTACACCTACAGGTTAGGCCATCCATGCACAGGCTGTGTGTGGCATTGCTGGCTTAGTCTTTTGGATAGGTCTTCTCAGGAGCAAAAAAGACAGAAATGGATGCAGAAAAGCCAACGGGCAAACACAGAACCTAAATACTTATTTTCTCTCTATTTCCCCTGCCATCCTTCTTCTGGATCTTCATGAGAATTTGTACTCATCAGTGTGTTTTTGAGACTGGGACAGACTATCTAGGTTTAATTTCACAGTGCATGAGCTATACCCATCATGTAACACACTTAAAGCTGTAAAACTAAGCTCTCTTCCCCTTGCTCCTGTTTCTGAGGCAAATCTAGAAGTTTCTTTCTTAGGTATTTGAGGTTCCTAACCCTAAAGATATGGGCAGTGGCAGAAATGGATGATTAAGAGAAGGGAACTAAACTGGTAAGAACTATGAAGAGCTAATAGTCAATACCATTTATATCTGCATTTCCATAATTAAACATACACTTTCCCCTTGGTTTGCCTGCTTCGGAGCTTGTATTTAGACATTGAATTTAATGGAGGAGGGATGAATCTTCAGATTTCATCTACTGAGTCGTTTCTAAAGAGAAATGCTTGTATCTTCAGGCCAGGGGTTCTTCATCTTTTAAAGCCAGTGTGCCCCAGTGTTGTCCATACTGTCTTCTAAGTATTTCACCAGCCACGAAAATTTTTAACAGGTTTTATTGTGTATTTTCTATTCTATGGCTGATTCACATCAATGTATGACAAAACCCAATGAAAAATAAAAAAAACAAAAAACAAAAAACAAACAAAAAAAAACAGCCGGTCAGTTGACTATGCTTTTTCCAAGCACAGCCACCACCCCATTTTCCTTAAGAACCTATGCTCTCTTGTTGATGTTCTGTCCATCTATGCTTAACACATAAATACATCCTCGAGCAGGATTTGTTGAATGGTTGAGTCAAGCAGTATAATAAATCACCTCATTATCTGTATGGGAGACTTCCCAAAAGCAAAGGAATAGAATTGCAAAACTTTTGTCATTTTTCAGGCCCCAGTAAGTTCCCCAAATTATCATGCTGTGTTTACACAGCTGAAAGTAATGCTTACTTTACCAAGCCTCTACAAATTGTGCCTTTTGTCTGTTTTGGGCGTTCTCCATGTTTTCCAGCTTGTGTTTTCCTCTGCCCATAATAACTGTGTATGTCCTCTCAATGACTGAGGACTGATTCTAGGCAACACAGTGTATTTTGGTGCTGTGGATTCACATTGGAGGTTCTGTCTGGCAGCCTACTTCCCCTTATGTGTTTTTGGTTATGTTTGTGTGTGTTCATGTCACAGAGTTTATTAATCCTGTCTGACCTGTTCTTCAATATGTTTTCCTTGGAGCACACTTGGATATTTTAAATGACCACGTTTTAGGGGAAAACGATTTTCAAAGGAATTTGGTACTTGTCAGTATCTTTCTCACATTTTCTACTCAGCCAACTCTTTCCTCTTCATAGAAACATGTTCAGATCTCTGTCCTCACCTCCAGCTATAAACTCCCTTTCCTTCTCTTTAATGTCCAGCTTCTCGAGAAAGTAGTTTGTGCCTCCACTTCCTTTCTAGTCTTTCATTGACCTGATTAATCGGATTTCCCACCCCTGTTTAGCACCTCCACAGAGCTGATTCACACAAGAGCCACCTCCAACCTGCCAAAGGCCTTATCTCCATTCCCTAGAGGCGATTATCACTGTTGATTAATTCCACGTTCCTGAAACCAACCCTGCCTTTCCAGCCTCACCTAATACTCTTCTCACTCGGGTCCTCTGCGTTCTTGCCCTGGTAAGCGATGCCCTGTCCCCAAGCATGCCCTACCTTCTCTCACCATCCTTGCATTTCCTTCTTTTTGCTTGTACCACCCTGACCTTCCTTCTTCTCCTTCTTGTTTTGTTGTTGTTTGTTTTCCAGTCAAAAACATTTCTTAGGGGATGCTTTATGGAATATAGAGAATACAAAATTTAGGATCACAAGATGAAGCAATTTCAATCCTCTCAAAAGTCAGCCCAGCCCTCAATGCTCTGCCGATGCAAAACCACTGGTGAGACTCACTAAAAGCACTTTGTCACAGAGGAGGCTTTTTGTGAACATTCACAAGAGTATCTGTTAAGTGCCAAACCACATCACATCACACTTATGCAGCAACAATGCATTCATACTGTTTTCATTAGTCACTAGTAGTCAGCTTCATAAAACACCAGAAAAAAGCACAAGAGGGCTCACAAGATGGGTTAAAAAAAGAACCTGTCCTTGCAAAGCACACTGTAATGGAGGACAAGAAGGCATTTTTTAAAGTATTATGCACCCTACAGAAAGTATTCATTCCATGATCTCAAGTGACCCAACGTGTGATAAATGTTTTTACAAGGTCTCAATCAGGTAGCACCTCCTCTGGGAGCCTTTCCTTATTCTTCCTAAACTGGACTGGGTTTCCTGACAGGTCCTGCCATGGATGCTATACACTGTGTCCTCTTCTTTCAAGGCTCTTGACCCACAGTATTACAATTGCTTCTTCACTTGTCTACTGCGTGGCTCTGTGGGTGGACCCTAACATGTCCATACTACCAGGGTTAGCATGATGCTGACATAGTGTGTGTGCTCAATACAAGTTGGTTGAGTGGACACATGATGGAATCACCACTGATCCAAGGAAATGTATGACGTTATTTTTCATCTACAGTAGAATTTGCCTTTGAGTGTCTCTTGGAAGACTTTAAGCATCCTTTTAGATGTTTGTACTCGAATCAGCTAAATTTCTTAATGGTCCTAAACTTATCTTGTATCCTACATAATTTAGCTCTTAAATTTTTTGAAAGTAGAAATCTACCTTTGGTTTGGTTAGCTGTATCAGTAGTACCAATACTTCTTAGTATTGGATACAAAAGGTAATAAATACCAAAAGAATTTTTTGTGTTTATTATCACCTTTCAGACAGGGTTGATTAAGTCTTTAGATTAAATTTGGCGAGTTTAAGTGACTGTGAATCCATCTGTCATAACTTGGGTTTCATATTTCAGTTTCCCTTAATGTACACAGAGCTGGAACTTTCTTCTGTCTTCTATTAAATCAACATTGATTACTGCTAATTAAATTACATGGCTCTTCTTAAATCATAGATCTGTGTAGATTTAAACATACACCATAAAAATTGAATGCCTGCTTTTTTAATGGGTTGTGGCATTTTGTTTTTATGTAACCTAACCTCACTGAAGACTTTGGAAATATTAACCCTTCCACATTCTTGAAGGACAAGCTCATTTTACTTTTGAGGAGAAACAAATAATTATCTGAGGAAAGACCATCATGTTGATTTTTCATGTAACCAAAGCATGATTCTAAAATATTCTTTAACTGGTCCATTCACTTGGTAGCCAGTTTACTGCATAAATTCACCTTAATTTCCATAATGGATTATAATGACTGTACATTATTAATCAATTACATTTCTAACCAGCTTAGTCACCACATTAATTATTACAGTCTCTAAACTTCCTCATTTTTATGGCTACTCCCTTCTCCCTAGATGCAAGGATGAAGACATACATCATTTTCAACAGATGGAGAAAATAATAGTAGCCAATCTCTTAAAACTTACATTTAGTTTATAAAAAGCTAAAGGTAAAAATCCCTGTTATGTTGGTTAACACAATTCTATGTTTCTATTGTCTAAATAACAACTTGCAAATACTTTATAACATCAAAAAGTAATAAAATCTTCCATTAGACAAGCTTTTGGGCAAAAATACTCTCCCAAACTAAATTTGAAACAAAGTCCTTAATCTTTATTACCTTCCTATCCTTGACTAAAACATTGTGTTAAATGAGTATCAAGGGTCAACAGTTTCTTTTTTCCCTCTAATTGAAAGACTATCTCCTGAAACTCTGTGCTCATCTTAGATTTACCACGCTAGTAATTTTACTTGACTTTAAGCTTCAATGCTTAGCAATGTACACCTATTAGAGAGTGATTGTAGGAATAAAACCCTGATTAAGCAAAGCACTAGTCTCCTGGGTGTAGGTTATTTTCATTTGGGTTTTCGAGTGTTCATGGAGATACACTGGAGGCACTGTTTCTTTTTTCAGGTAGATTGTGATGAGAGCCTCATTTCCCAGGGCACACCATCTCTACCCTACAGGTCGGAGACTACTGGGCCCGCTGCCTTTGCTGTGGATCTGATGCCAGATCCCTCAGCCCGGGCCTGCTTTGTCACACTTGTTCGGTACCAAGTGCAAGAAATCTCCCCAGCGCTTGACAGAACATAAGACAGAAGAGGCTGGAAGGCCACCACTTTTCATTCCAGAATGTAACATAGCTGACAGCAATTGCAGTATCTCCTTGAGAGCCAGTGACAGATTAGGTCATCAGCAAATGCCGGGTAAGCAAGCCAATTTAAATGAAAATCCTGCAAAGATGTGACTGGGAGGGTGTGTGGGAGTTAACCAGAAGAACCAGGAAAATTTGGTGGGAGCTATTTTTTTTTTTTAATTTTAATATTTTCCCCCTTGCCTAGAGTGTGTAAGATGAAACACAAGACAGGAGAGAAGTAGGCAGGGGAGGCAGTGGTGGAGCAGAGTGAGGGTGTCCAGCACGGAGGAATGAAGCTGTGTTCTCTCATGCTCTTTACTTGCTAGTTGGGACTCTTTGCGACCCCCTGGACTGTAGCCCACCAGGCCCTCCTGTCCACGGGATTCTCCAGGCAAGAGTACTGGAGTGGGTTGCCATGCCCTCCTCCAGGGGGTCTTCCCAACTTCGGGATCTAACCCACGTCTCCTGTATCTTCGGCATTGCAGGCAGATTCTTTACTGTCTGAACCACCGGGAGGCCCCCGGTTCTCTTGTGAGGGACCTAATAATAACCACTTTCTTACTGCCTCTCTCTTCCTGGGCACCACTCTCCCAATGAGCCTTATTTCCCGTGGGGGTCCGACCAGGCCGACCTCCCTCTTCGCTGCTTATTCAGCCCCCACCTCCTTTCCAATGCCCTGTCGGCCCCCTATCGATGCTATTCCATCTTCTCTTCTGCCTGTGAGCATGCCACCCACTAATAATGCCATTTGCAGCAATATGGATGGACCTAGAGGGTATCATAGTGAGTGAAGTAAGGCTAGACAGAGGAGAAGTATCACATGACATCCCTTATATTCAGAATCTAAAAAGAAATGATACAAATGAACTTATTTACAAAACAGAAACAGACTCACAGACTTAGAGAGCAAACTCATGGTTCTCAGCTGGGGAAGATGAGAGGAAGAGATAGTTAGGGAGTGTGGGATGTCCTGCTATCTCTAAAATGGATAACCAATAAGGACCTATTGTATAGCACAGGGAACCCTGCTCAGTATTATGTGAATGGGAGGGGAGAATGCACCCATGTATATGTATGGCCGATTCCCTTTGCCATTCACCTGAAGCTATCACAACATTGTTCATTGGCTATATGCCAATATAAAATTAAAAATTAAAAAAAAAAACTACTCGGTGCAGCTCAACTTCTAGCCCCCTCATGAAAGTTCTCTATGCATGGAGTTCACGTCAATCTCAGAACCTCAGTGGCATTCTGATCTTCTATTTCTTCCACTTGCTTTCTGATGATATTCTGTGGGTGAATCTTAAGTCTCTTAAATACATTGTAAGTTACACCAGGGTCAATAATTACTTTATAGCACACATTACACATGGCAGGAGCTCCTTGAATGCCTCACTTCCAAACATTCCAGTAGTTCATCTTAAATGGCAACCATCCACACTCATCCGAAAGGTCTTCTGTGCCCAAGGAAGATCTGCTATCACCACTGTTATCAGATTTATTGTCATTTCTCTCTCCGCACTTTTCCCTCCTCCTTGTTTTCATCTGCTCTTGTTTCATAAGCCCCCTCCCTACCCCAGATCCTCTTCCCAAACTATATCTCCCACCAGCTAAAACATTGGCCTGCTCTGCACACATCTCTACTCCCTACCTATCCCTGTTACTTGGAGATAGAAATTTGTTTTTCTCACTTAAGAAATGGCACTCTCCCTGGTACCACCCGTGACAGTAACTATATGGAGTTTTTGTTTTGTACCTTCTCAAATGAGACATTAGCTGCAAAGGATGAAAGTCAACAATATTTATAAAATCCATTAAAAAATGTATTTAGCAGGATGAGGGCTTCATAAGGCAGGTATCTATTTCATTGATAACTTATAACACATTCAAGTCCTACAGATATTTTTGAAGCTCATGATTGAGTGTAGAACTATTCTATCATTACCAGAAATGTTTATTAAGCACCTCTCTTCCTTGTCTTTTTAAATAAATCAATTATGCATCACTTCAGCTTAGGTTTGAAGCATAGAATTTCTCCCGTAAGAGATGCTCAGTAAATTCTGCATGACTGCAGCCATGAAATTAAAAGAGGCGTGCTCCTTGGAAGAAAGGCTATGACAAACCTAGCCAGCATGTTAAAAAACAGAGACATCACTTTGCCAAAAAGGTCTGTATAGTCAAATCTGTGTTTTTTCCAGTTACTACTGGATGGACTATAAGTAAAGCTGAACACCAAAGAACCAATGCTCTTGAATTGTGGTGTTGGAGAAGACTCTTGAGAGTCCCTTGGACTGCAAGGAGATCCAACCAGTCCATCCTAAAGGAAATCAATACTGAATATTCATTGGAAGGATTGATGCTGAAGCTCCAATACTTTAGCCACGTGATGCAAAGAGATGACTCATTAGAAAAGACCCTGAAACTGGGAAAGAGGAAAAGGGGAGAACAGAGGATGAAATGGTTGAATGGCATCACTGACTCAATGCACATGAGTTTGAGCAAGCTCCAGGAGATGGTGAAGGACAGCCTGGTGTGCTGCAGTCTCTGGGGTTGCAAAGAGCTGGACACGACTGATTGACTGAATAACAACAATGGAAGGATGAATGGATCGATGAAAGTGGGTTGTTGTCCATCACACCTGCACATGGCTCAGATCCATGAGAGTATCATTTGCTTTGAATTGTGCAGTAGGTTCTGATCATCGTTTTATGCCAGTGCACATACATACTTGTCCATTCCCCCTTGGGAAAAAAGACAGTTGACAGAGTGGATGTAACCTGATGGTATATGGTGATAGCAGATATAATTTTAGCTTACATTTGCTAAGTTCTTAGGTATTAAGCACTGCTCTAAGTGCTTTAGATATATTATTTTATTGGATCTTTTAAAACCTTATCATTGCCAAAAGATGGAAACAACTCAGGCTCCTACCAACAGATGAATGGATGAACAAAATGATGAAAACATTGGAATGTCATTCAGCCCTGAAAAGGAATGAAGTGCTGACATATGCTATGAATGAACCTTGATATATGAATATGAATGAACCTTGGAAACCTTATATGAGGTGAAATGAGCCTTGTGGGACGGTACTGTACTATTACACTTACATGAACTCTCTAGAATAGATTCATTCATAAAAACAGTAAGTGGCTTAGAGGTTAGCAGTGATTTGAGGCTGGGGAGAAGGTGGCTGGCAGCTCTTGCTTAGTGAGCAGAGTTTCTGTCTGGGGTGTTGATAAAAACTGTAAGTAGATGCAGTGACAATTGCACAACATCGTGAATGTAACTGCTGCCACTCCATTGTACCCTTAAAATGGTTAAACAACATATTTTATATTTTACCTCAATAAAAGTTAGTGGGAAAAAACCCTGTTATTAAAGTTTGTTGCTCAGTCATGTCTGACTCTTTGTGACCCCATGGACTGTAGCCCACCAGGCTCCTCTGTCCATGGGATTCTCCAGGCAAGAATACTGGAGTGAGGTGCCATTCCCTTCTCCAGGGGATCTTCCCAACCCAGGGATCAGACCCAGGTCTCCTGTATTGCAGGCAAGTTCTTTACTGTCTGAGCCATGAGGAAAGCCCCTCAATAAAAATTAGTGGAAAAAATCCTATTATTAGCCCAATTTTAAATTTGAATATAACAGGAATGTTTAAACAAATATGAGTTATATATTCTGACAAAACAAGAAGTACAGGAGGTGATACAGCGTTGGTTCACAGCCTCAATGATATCGAGGTTATCCTTTCTTTGAGTCTCTTGCCTTTTCCTGATGATAGCAAGAAAATGGCTACAACTCTATATATTGCTTCCATGTTTGAGGTAGGAAGTGGATAAGAAGGGGATGATACCTGTCTAATCTTTTTGTTGTATCAGGGAAAAAACAAAAGCTTTTCTTATGCCTCTAATACGTTTCCACTTGTATCTGACTGGGCAGAACTGTGCCTCCAGGCTGTCCTTAGATGCAAGGCGAGGAAGCCTGGCAACATAAGTGATTAGCATTTCCACCCTCTTCTGCTGGGCTTCCCAGGTGGCTCAGTGGTAAAGAATTGGCCTGCCAATGCAGGAGTTGTGGGTTCGATCCCTGGATCAGAAAGATCCCCTGGAGGAGGAAATGGCAACCCAGCGCAGTATTCTTACCTTGGGCAATCCCATGAACAGAGGAGCCCCGAGGGCTATTTAGTACTTGGGGATCACAAAGCGTAAGACACAACAGAGCCCGCAAGCCTCTTCCATGAGGCAACAAGGAGATGGACTGAAATGTCTGTTGAGGAGTGAACACCATCTGGCACAATGACAGAAATGAGCACCAGAGAGGTTAAAGCAGAGTTTCCTCTGCTGGAAGCAAACCTGACAGCTGACATTTTGGACTGGGTAATTCTTCGTTGTGAGGGGCTGGTATGTACTTTATGGGAAGTTTAGCCCCATCCCTTGCCCCTACCCATCAGATAACAGTAGTCTTCCACACTGCTCCCCCACCTCAGTTGTGATCATCAAAAATGTCTCCAGACATTGTCCCTAATTGAGGACCACTGGGTAAGGTGATTGGCCAGAATCTCATTGCTGGGACATCCCTGGTGGTCCGGTGGCTAAGACTCCGCCTTTCTAATGTAGGAGTCCTGAGTTTGCTCCTTGATCAGGGAACTAGATCCCACATGCCACAACTAAGGCCCAGCACAGCCAAATAAATAAATATATTTTTTAAAAAAATATGAAGTCTCGTTGCTGAGATTTGAATCCAGACACCTGAATTTGCATTCCTCTTGGCCAGCATCTGAGCAGCCTGTGCCATTGAACACATGGCCTTATAGTTAACAGGAGCTATAGATCAAGCGGACTAACGTGTATACACTGAGTTAGTGAGACACCCAGGAGATGCTTTGCCAACCATCCACATGCATTTTCTGAGCGCTTGTTACTGAGACATAATCCCTGGCAGGTTAGAAGTCATAGCACGTATTTATGATGGAGAAAGGTTCAAGTAGCTTTACAACCCAAACATTTTCAACAGGGCAAAAATGTCTTAGATATTAAAACTCAGCCCTACATAACAGATCTTATCCCAGTATTTAATTTCTCTATAAAGGAGTATTTAAATTATTTTCTTCTCTTTGAGGGAGCAATAATGGAAAAAAAAAAAAAAAGGCTGAGAAACATTGCTGTAGCCTAAGGAACTAGGTGGAGCAAGCAGTTTTTTTCTGAAAAGGTGAGAAATATCATTATTGACCTAAAATGAGAGAACATAAGATCTCTAGAATGAGAATTGTGAGTGAATTTTCGGAGTCCTGCTGGGTGTTTTCATTAGATGCATCCCTTTATTGGTTCAGTCAGTAGTCATCCCAGTTAATTCACTTTCATGTCTCTCTATTCATGAATGTGATACATTTTAATCTTTCTCCCTTTTTTTTTTTATCACATTACTTTCCATGGAACATGCCTCCCAACAAGTGAATGAATTTCCTCCCTTTTCTTCAGTCTCCATTATTCAAAGAGGCATCTGTTTTCTTTAAGAAATAAAAGTGTCTAGAAATACACTCACAGGATTAAAACGTGTTTGCATCATCAGCTGATTACTCACATCATAGAATAGCAAGTAAATATAGTGAGGAAGACAAGTTTACGAACCGTGAAATTTAGTAGCTCTAGCTTTAATTCCTTGATGTTGGACAAGTTACATGACCTCATAGAACCTCCATTTTCTTATCTTTGAAATGGGCCTGATGTTTGAGATAGTGTGGAGATAAGAATGAAAGGAGCTATTATATGTCAACTGCTTAGCAGAGAGCCTAGTCAGTAGTGAATGGCAAATACATGGCAACTACTGGCAATAGTATCTGTAAATAATATTGAGTAAAGCAATTTTTTCTGATAGAAAAAATAGACGGTAGCATGAGAATGGACTGATTCAGATCAAAGTGACCTAAGAGATTCCTCGTCACTCAGTGGTTGACTCAGGAGAGTCGGCCAGGATTGAGTCTACCTCTTCTGAGCTTAATCATGGTTCTTGCTAAGCATAAAGACAAGATGCCTAATGTTCACACAGGAGAAGGGCCACACTGGACCCTACCTCCCTGGTACACCTCCCTAGAGCTGATGCTGTCCACCACTCTCAGCAAGTCACTTAGCATCTGTTTATCAGCATCCTCCTGTAACGATTAGGAGGAAGGTACCTGCCCTTCTTTCCCCATAAGATGGTGGAGAGTAAATGAACTCATTCATGCATATCTATTCCCTGTAAGATAGCATAAGGCACAGTCCCTATTCACAGAGTTTACATTTGTTATTTGTCTTATTTCTTTAAAACCCTTTGCTTATATTTACAATAGGCAGGACATGAGGGCAACCTAGATGTCCATCAACAGATGAATGGATAAAGAAGTTGTGATATGTATATACAGTAGAATACTAGCCATTAAAAGGAACACATTTGAGTCAGCTCTACTGAGGTGGATGAGCCTAGAGCCTGTTATACAGTGAAGTAAGTCGAAAGAGAAAAACAGATATCATATAGTAAAGCATATATATGGAATCTAGAAAAGTGGACTGATGAATCTATTTTCAGGGAATGAATGGAAACACAGATGTAGAGAATGAACTTGTAGATACAGCGGGAGGAGAGTGGGACAGATTGAGCATTGACATATATACATTACCATGTGCAAAATAACTGGCTAGGAGGAGGCTGCTATGTAACACAAGCGGCCAGCCTGGTACACTGTGACAACCTAGAGGTGCAGGATGGGGGGAGCCCAAGAGGGAGGGGATATATACGTGTGTGTGTATATGTAGTTATGACTCATCCAGGGCATTGTATGGCAGAAACCAGCATAACAGTGTAAAGCCTTCAAATACAATTATCCTTCAAATAAAATAAATATCCTTATTATCCTTCAAATAAAAATAAACCCTTTAATGTTTAACACATAGGAAAACATCAAAAAAAGTAACAATCATTTATTTGTTGTTTTGTTATTCTCTAAAGCATTATCAATTAAAAATGCACCTTAGCAGTATTATGCTGACTGATGGCCTGAAGGGATGGGTGCCCATTGTGACCTGGGTGTCTGAAGTGGGTGGTTTGTATGAAGAACTCACTAATGCTCCTGGGTTCATAGTTCAGTTGTCTGTTGACTTTGAATAATAAAGTGTTCAGAGAATAGATGCTTTTTATAATGGGGCGGGTAGAGGTGGAAACAGGATGACTTGGAAAAGTAGCTATTGTTTCTTTTAAATTTCTTATC
Organism: Muntiacus reevesi; assembly: GCF_963930625.1. Taxonomy (NCBI): domain Eukaryota; kingdom Metazoa; phylum Chordata; class Mammalia; order Artiodactyla; family Cervidae; genus Muntiacus; species Muntiacus reevesi. The sequence goes on from NC_089254.1 coordinate 15,222,998, forward strand.
TGAAAATAAGTTCACTATTTAGTCAGGACTTCTTCTTAGGGTTACTAAAGCTGTAGAAGCAGTTGGGAGAGAGATTCTATGCAATTCTTTCTAAACCCTATATTTTTTATATTTTTTTCAAGTTGTTAAAATATATGTGAGATATTAATGTGAAGGAGATACAAGAAATAATCCGTAGCTTTATTTTATGTTTGTGACTTCATCTGGCTATAAAGCAAATGGCTCACAGATTATAGCAGTCACTTTTTATACTGACCACGCTAGTTTAGAATCACTATAACAACTACTAAACACTCTATTTGCTAGAAAGGCACATATTCTAGACTAAATTTTGGCTTAGGGAACTGCTATTAATTCTATCACATGAATCATAGAATAATCTTATAAAATGTTCATAGCTAAGCACTGGATTTATCTTCTTTGACACTACTAGATTCCTTCAAGATTGCCTAGAGATTACTATTATAAATTGTCCCAGCATCTGACTTGAAATCATTGCTGGTCCCAACTATTGGGCTTGGAACTCTTACTGCCTTTTAGCCATCATCTCAAAAACATGACTGAATGTATGTATTCCTCTCTTCTGAAACATTTTCCTTCAAATCAGCCTAACTCACCTCTTCTCTCATTTCCTCATGCCAGACATCCTAGAGTGTGAAGTCAAGCAGGTCTTAGAAAGCATTACTATGAACAAAGCTAGTGGAGGTGATGGAATTCCAGTTGAGCTATTTCAAATCCTAAAAGATGATGCTGTGAAAGTGCTGCACTCAATATGCCAGCAAATTTGGAAAACTCGGCAGTGGCCACAGGACTGGAAAAGGACAGTTTTCATCCCAATCCCAGAGAAAGGCAATGCCAAAGAATGTTCAAACTACCATACACTTGCACTCATTTCACATGCTAGTTGGAGAAGGAAATGGCAACCCACTCTAGTATTCTTGCCTGGAAAATCCCATGTACAGAGGAACCTGGTAGGCTACAGTTCATGGGGTCGCAAAGAGTCAGACATGACTGAGCGACTTCACTTTCACTTTCACATGCTAGTAAGGCTATGCTCAAAAACCTTCAAGCTAGGCTTCAAGAGCACATGAACCAAGAACTTCCAGATGCACAAGAGAGATTTAGAAAAGGCAAAGGGACCAGAGATCAGATTGCCAACATCTGCTGGATCATAAAAAAACCAAAGGAAAAAAAAAAAAGCCAAGGGAATTCCAAAAAACATCTATTTCTGCATTATTAACTATGCTAAGTCTTCGACCATGTGGATCACAACAAACTGTGGAAAATTCTTAAAGAGATGGGAATACCAGACCACCTGACCTGTCTTCTGAGAAACCTGTAAGCAGGACAAGAAGCAACAGTCAGACCTGGACATGGAACAACAGACTGGTTCAAAATCAGGAAAGGAGTACATCAAGGCTGTATATTGTCACCTTGCTTATTTAACTTAAATGCAGAGTACATCATGAGAAATGCTGGGCTGGAAGACTCACAAGCTTGAATCAAGATTGCTGGGAGAAATATCAACAACCTCAGATATGTAGATGATACTACAGAAAGCGAAGAGGAACTAAAGAGACTCTTGATGAAAGTTAAAGAGGAGAGTGAAAAAGCTGACTTAAAACTCAACATTTCAAAAACAAAGATCATGGCATCAGGTCCCATCATTTCATGGCAAATAAATGGGGGGAGTGGAAACAGTGACATTTTATTTTCTTGGGCTCCAAAATAACTGTAGATGGTGACTGCAGCCACAAAATTAAAATAGACATTTGCTCCTTGGAATAATCGCTATGACAAACCTAGACAGTATATTAAAAAGTAGAGACATCACTTTGCTGACAAAGGTCCACATAGCCAAAGCTATGGTTTTTCCAGTAGTCACGTACAGATGTGAGATTTGGACCATTAAAAAGGCTGAGCGCTGAAGAATCAATGCTTTTGAACTGTGGTGCTGGAGAAGTCTCTTGAGAGTCCTTGGGCAGCAAGGAGATCAAACAAGTCAATCCTAAAGGAAATCAACCCTGACTATTCATTAGAAGATCTGATGGTGAAGCTGAAATTCCAATACTTTGGCCACCTGATGTGAAGAGCCAACTCACTGGAAAAGACCCTGAAGCTGGTAAAGCTTGAGGACAAAAGGAGAAAGGGATGACAAAGGATGAGATGGTCAGATGGCGTCATCAACTCAATGGACATGAGTTTGACCAAACTCTGGGAGATAGAGAAGGACAGGAAAGCCTGGTATGCTGCAGTTCATGGGGTTTCAAGGAGTTGGACACAACTTAGCGACTGAACAACTCATTTCCTCACAGTATAAATTTTATCACATAACTTTTTATCACATAAGCTTTTTTTATTTTTTAACTGCCAGAGTGGAATATCTGACTATAAAGTTAAATGCACAAAAGTCAGGAAATGATAGGTGAAAACTCTCCCAACAACAATAAATCTATCTTATGGCCCTTTCTGCATCCTCCAGTATCCATTTAATAGCCCAACTAGTCTTCTGCCATCCTCTATAGGAAAACATTAATTTTTGGCTCCCTGGTTTTTGCCTGATGGTGTTCAAGCAATTCTTTTACTTTGGAATTTCTGATTCATTTTTTTTCTTTCTACCTTATCTCCTTTATTCTAAGTCTCAGTGGGGTTGGAAATGATTTATGTTGAAGAAAAAAAATATACAGCCCCACACAAAAATTTCATAAAATTTGAGGTGGATTTCTTTAGACCTAGATGAAATGCTTTGTCTAGATTTATTCATCCCTTTTGGTTTCTGGGATGTGAAAAGGAATCTTGGCCTTTGAGATGGAGCAGAATGAATCAAGATGCTCAGGAAATATCTCCTAAGTAAATGTAATAATAAATGCTCCTTAAACTGTTCACTTTATTCCCACGTCTTTTATCATATGACACACCATGAAGTTTGGGTTCTGCCTGGCGGATGCCCATTCTGGGTAGTATGATTCTGGTTAGGACTTCCTATGGCATGTATCAACCTAGCCAAAGAACAATCATTATTTTCTCCTATAATATAAAACCTTATTGTATCATATGAATACAAACATAAAGGAGCACTCTTTAATTAAAAGCCATATAATAAAACATACACTACATTTTAAATATACTTTTTATAAAGCTAGGACTAAAGAAATACATGTATCCAGGTATAGACAAGTACCTCGCTAACATTTAGCTATTCTCAGTCACTGAGTCTCTCCCTGGGGCTTTCCCAGTAGCTCAGCAGTAAAGAATCCACCTGCCAGTGCAGGAGATGTAAAAGATGTGGGTTCGATCCCTGGTCAGGGAAGATTCCCCAGAGGAGGGCATGGCAACCCAGTCCAGTACTCTTGCCAGGAGAATACCATGGACAGAGGAACCTGGAGGGTTCATAGGGTCACAAAGAGTAGGACACAACTGAAGTGACTTCGCACACACGCACACTGGGCTTATGTAGATCCCCGTTTAAATACAGAGCTTTCTAGGACTCATCCACTGAAGCTCTTTGAGGAAGTTTCTATAAAACCTAATATTTCTCTTGAGTAACAATGATCTTTGCCTGCTGGTTCTCAGTTTAAAAAAGGGGAGAAGCTTATTTGCCATTCTAAGAGCTCTGGGAGTTGGTGATGGACAGGGAAGCCTGATGTGCTGCAGTCCATGGGGGTTGCAAAGAGTCGGATACGACTGGGTGACTGAACTGAACTGAAGAGCAAAGATCCATTTGCTTTCCTAAGTTGCTACTTTCTCATCTAACCTAAAAACATATAGACAGTCCAAAAGAAGCTAATAATAGACAGTCCAAAAGAAGCTAATACCACTAAACCTCATCAAAAGGAGTCTCACTGCTACTTCTCAAATCCGTACAACTTCCCTGTATCTACTTTGCCCTTAGTGTGCCTTATTTTTAAGATTAATCTGTTTCATCAGAACCTTTCTCTTGAATTCACTCATACACAACCTTACATAGTATTAAAGTTGAAATATTAGCGTGGAGGCTCCTTCAGAAACTAAAAATACAGAAATATGACCCAACAATCCCACTCCTGGGCATATATCCAGAGAACAACATGGTTAAAAAAGATACAAGCATGTTCATAGCAGTGCTATTTACAATAGCCAAGACATGGAAGCAACCTAAATGTCCATCATAACCCTATATGCAAAACAGAAAAAGAGACACAGATGTACAGAACAGACTTTTAGACTCTGTGGGAGAAGGCGAGGGTGGGATGTTCTGAGAGAACAGCATTGAAACAAGTATACTATCAAGGGTGAAACAGATCACCAGCCCAGGTTGGATGCATGAGACAAGTGCTCAGGGCTGGTGCACTGGGAAGACCCAGAGGGATGGGATGGGGAGGGAGGTGGGAGGGGGGATCGGGATGGGGAACACATGTAAATCCATAGCTGATTCATGTCAATGTATGGCAAAAACCACTACAATATTGAAAGTAATTAGCCTCCAAGTAATAAAAATAAATGAAAAAAAAAAATACATGCATGTTCATAGCAGTGCTATTTATAATAGCCAAGACATGGAAGCAACCTAAATGTCCATCAACAGCTGAATGGATAAAGATGTGGTACCTATATACAGTGGAATATAACTCAGCTATTAAAAAGGATGAAATAATGCCATTGGCAGCAACATACCTGGAGATTATCATACTCAGTGAAATCAGATAGAGAAAGACATATAATATTGCTTATACTTGGAATATAAAAAAAATTATACAATCGAACTTATTTACAAAACAGAAACAAGACTCACAGACTTAGAGAACAAACTTTTAGTTACCAGGTGGGAAAGGCTGGAGTTGGGGATAGATTGGGAGGTTGGGATTGACACGTACACTCTGCTGTGTTTAAAACAGATAAACAACAAGGACCTACTGTATAGCATAGGGAACTCTGCTCAATACTCTGTAATAACGTAAATGGGAAAATAATTTTAAAAAGAATAGATACATGTAATCACTTTGCTGGACACCTGAAACACAACATTGTTAATCAAGTATACCCCAATATAAAATAAAAAAATAAAGTTGAAATATTAGATTATATTCCACCCTTTACTGTCATAGTGCATCTTATCTAGAGTTATTGAATAATTTATTTAATTACTTAATAATTATTTATTAATAATAGCTTATTAAGCTGATCTTAAACACAGCTGCTTGTGAGGATATTAAAAGCCTATTTCTAGTAAGCCTTTCCTAAGGAAGTGACAGCAAAATTCTCCCCAAACGTGCCTGCTTGGAAAATCATCTAAAAGTTTAGTGCTGAGGAAGTGACACTGAACGTCTGGCAGCTTGGAATGTGTTCTTCTCGAGAGTCTGCCCATGTTCACAGTTGGCCGAGGGAACCTAGACAGGTATGGAGCTCCTCCAGTCACTGGGAATTGGAGGTCTTGATGGGATGGGTGGGGGGTGGGGGTGGTCAGAAGAGGAAGCAGAAACTGGGGCTGATTTCATGCTCCTCTGACTTGCCTCTTGTCCCCTAGGCACAGTCCAGAGATGCTCTGGCAGGAGTGGGAGCAGCTGAATAGATGAAGAAAGGCCTTTTGTCCTTCCATTCCCTCACAGACCAGAGTTGGGGTGACAGATGTAACATAGACAGGACTTCAGGCAGGTCCAGAGTGACCTGGATATTCTGAGCTTATTCCTGATTAGCAAGATTCAGGTTTTAGTTGTTTGGGATTTTTTTAGACCAGCAGTCACCAACCTTTTGGGCACCACGAACTGATTCCTTGGGAGACAATTTTTCCATGGACCGGGAGTGGGGGTGGGGAATGGTTTGGGAATGATTCAAGCACATTCCATTTATCACACGCTTTGTTTCTGATTTAATGCCACTGCTGATTTGACAGGACTTATGGGTCTGCCACCTGGAGGCTCTAGACCTCAGCTATAGACAGAAGTAGGTGGAATTTCAATTTTGGATATTTTGAGCAGAGCTTCACCCCCTCATTCCAATAAAACAAATTTCATTTTAATACATAACACTAAATGTTTTTGTTTCTTTTTTTTTCCCCCCTGTGAGAACACTCATAACAGAATATCTACACAAAATCACAGGAAATAACAAAATGTCTCAAAATCTTACTTTTTATGTGCTGCTGGAAACAATCATGTGACTTTTTTCTTTACTTAAGTCATTCTGAGGGGGGAAAAAGGTGGCTAAGGATGATATGGAAAACTTCAGCATTAAAAATAATATCCTAAGTAACCCAAAAGGGAAATTAATTTCGCTTTGAAGGTGTTCACGCACACAAACACTGAAATAATGACTAAACTGGCTCCCCTGAGAAAATGCCAACTGTTGCCTGCTTCCCACTGGGCTCCAGGGGTAACCAGCTTCTCTCACTGCCCTAACTTTGTACTCCAGAGACTTAACATCTCCTCAGGCAATCAGAAATGATTGCGTTAGGAGATACCAACTACTCCCATTGTTAAGTCAGAATTGGCTGATTTCCTTAACAAGTGAAACTATCATTGCTATAAAAAATAATAGTGATACAAGGCAACTTAGAATGCACAGGATGTTTAGGTTGATGGTATCTCATTTTAAAACCCTCCTGGCACAGCGAATTGGTTGGAGTACTCATTCACACCCACATACAAGGACCACTCCCCTGGGACGGGGATGGGGGGGATGGGGGGGGGTGCTTTGTTAGATATTTCATGGAAAAATAAATCAGTAATTTCATGCTTAAACTTTAGAGCAGATTTGAGAGGTATTGTTTTTATTTAGTCACAAAGTCCTGTTCCATCGTTTTGCAACCCCATGGTCAATAACCCTCTAGGCTCCTCTGTCCATGGGATTTCCCAGACAAGAATACTGGAGTGGGTTGCCATTTCCTTCTCCAGGGGATCTTCCTGACCCAGAGTCTCCTGCATTGTAGGAATTCTTTACCACTAAGCCACTGTGGAAGCCTGTATTTGAAAGTATGTGTAATACGAATGGACTTCCCAGGTGGCGTTAGTGGTAAAGAACACGCCTGCCAATCCAAGAGACAAAGAGACACAGGTTTGAGTCCTGGGTGGGGAAGATCCCGTGGTGTAGCAAAAAAACGTTATCTCCTATGACGTTCCATGCTATTATATAAGGTAGAAGTTGCAAAGAAGAAACAAAAGCCCTGAAAAATTGACTAAATTGACAATCATTTACAGATTATTAATCAATTAATAATCATTAGAAGTAGAGTTGTTAAAAGAGTAAATCCTGTGAGTTATCATCACAAGGAAAATATTTTTTTCATATTTTTGTATATTTATTTATATACATACAAAATTATGTATCTACATGAGATGCTGACTGTTCTCTATACTTACTGTGGTCATCATTTCATGACGTACATGTAAGTTGATTCATTATGCTCTACACCTTATACAGTGCTGTAGGTGTATTAAATCTCAAACTGGAGGGAAAAAAAATTAGAAGTTGACTCCGGGGATGCCAGCTACAGACCTGGTTTGTTGAAACCACGTTCTTCTGTGTCCCCTTCCCTCCAAATTGACTTCTTTTAGTGTCTCCCACTGTTCAAGAAGTGATACAGACTCTGCCCCTCCAAGCTCCATCTCTCAGTTCTCACCCACTGAATTCATAAACATCTTCATCTGTTAGTGTTTTCCAAGAGGAATAGCAGATGTGCACTGCGCTGTGAACAATCTTAGCAACACAGGTTTTAAAAGGCTTACAGTCCCACCCCCAAAGAAAATGCCTCGGCCCAACTATATTCAAACTACTGTCCCACTTGACTAAAACAATACCTGGTTTTGACAAGTAGAGCTACATGCCAGAGGGGGATGTTGTTGTTTTTTTCTTTTTTTTGGTGGGGGGTGGTGGGGATGGAGAATTAAAACTTGAATGGGAAAGTCCAAAGGTGGGGGGGTGGTGCGGGGCGGGGGGATTTGTAGGTACATTATCAACAAGGACATAAAAAATAATTCACTTAAATACCTCTGGGGCAGGGGGGTGGGGGGAATCTCTGAAAACTTTTGAAAAGGGATAAGTAATATGGCCAAGTCACCTGAAAGGTACTTTAAAAAATATTATCTCTCCACCCTTAATCCTCAAAATATCTAAAATGAGGTTTAGGATATTAACTCATTATTATTTTAACTTTAAAAATACTTCTAAACAAAATTAGTAAAATAGAAACTATTGGATGGAATTTAAAAAATCCCAAGGTCACTTGTGGCAGCTATTCATAACTTTGCTGGAATGCTGGTAGATCAGAGGGTGTATTTCTAATCCTTTCCTCCCAGGTTCTCTGATAGCAGACTGCCCTAAATTGAAAGAACTCCTTCACTGATTGCCTCCAGTTTTCACCCTTGCTCTCCCTGGGCTGGGAGAGGGATTATTAATCATTATTAATTTTGTGCTATGCTAGCAACTGTTTATGTTGACAGATTTCCTGAGGACAGACGATGAGTCCATAAGGAATCCCACATTTTTTTCTTCATTGGTGTATTCATATAATTTATAATTTCACCCTATGAATTAGTGGAAGGATTATTTCAAAAAACTACTTGAGACATAGCATAATGTGGATTAACATAGTTAATCCAAGTCATTCTCATCTTCACCAGCAATTGTTTGCCTTTGTGTATAAGTAAAAACAAATGTTCTGTGTGTGCAATTATTTTGATCTTAAAGGCCATGGTTATTATAGAGAGACAAGATTGGGATTCTGTAGTTTCCTTTTGGGTCTCCAAGGTGTTTCCCTGATAGTCATGCCTCTATATAGATTAAATTGTATTTATAATAGTTTCTATTTAGGTTTGATTTATGTATTTATGTGATTAAACATGGACATGCACATTGGTTATGTACAGACATAAAACATTGGTTATGTACAGACATAAAAAATAAAATTATAGACCTGGTTATAGTATAAACACAGGTGGAATTTAATTAAACATGTCTTCTAAAATCAGGTCTAAAGAGTAGTAGGAGTTATTGAAAAGTTTACTGGATTAGACATAAAATAGTCTCTAGTCCCCCTTTATCATGAATTGGGTAAGTCACTTAGCCTTTTAGAACCCCAGTTCCCTTATTTGTAAATTGAAAATTTAAAAATAATTATAGATATGCCACACTTTAAATCATAATAGGGTACCTTGTGCTGGGAAAACCAAGACAGAATGATCAGCACACAAGTTTTATTTATTGAACTTAGATTCAGAATAGAACTTCCACTTCCAGCAACAACGGCAGACAAGCTACTGTCTGGTGGAAACCAACTAGATCCTAAATAAAACATTTTGGTTCATTACTGTACTCCCTAGAAGTAGGTAAAATAATCTCCAAGGCCAATCCTCCTCTCTCCCACATCGCAAATGAACAAAGCTGAGTGAACAGTGGAGCTTGGAGCAGTGAACAGATAAACATGCTGAACAAAAAGCAAAGGAGAGAAACTGGGTTATTCTGAGAGAAAATGCCAGTCATTTGTATTGCAGTTTTGACACTAAATCTAGAGTTAACAGGAAAGAAGGGTCACTGAACCTGAGATTCTGCATTAGTCCAGAACTCTCCAGGAGAGCTTAAATGGCTCCAGATGGGTAGTCCTCCCAGTCCCAGCAGAAACAAACCAGATTTTCTTGGGAATACATCCTACAGAATAACCATCAGATTCCTACAGTTTATAAGTGGGTAAATATGGGTTCACAGCTAAGGCTACTAAGCACATGAGGAAGTAAGCCATCTATGTTATAGCTGTCAGATACAGCATAGCTGCTTATGAAGGACTTGAAGAAATAACTCACAGAATCAGAAGAATGAACAAGCAGCAGAAGACTATCAGGAATGATCAGGCAGTTATGAAAAATAACTAAATGGAGTATTTAAACAAAAATATGTAAGTGGTGAAAGAACAAACAAAATGTTTTAAAGAGCAGATTAGTCACATTTGAAAGCATTAATCAACTTGAAGGAAGAAGTTAATAATTTAATCAAAATATAATTCAGAAAGAAAAAGGACTGGAAAATAGAATAATTTAAAGTACTGAGGATAAAATGAGTCAAACATATGTCAAGTAAGATTCATGAAAAGAGAGAATAAAGCTAATCAAGGAGTGATAATAGCTAAGAAGTTCCCAGAAATGCTAAAAGCTATTAATCTACACTTTTGGAAACCATAGCTTCCCAAACAGGAGAAACAACAAGACAATCAATGCCTAGATGTCACCTCATAATGACTCTGTAGACTCTGTAGCAACATTTTAAAATGGCCGAAGCAAATAGATATCACAAAGAAAAGATTATTTCATAGACAGTAGACTGTTTCACTATAATAAGAGGAAACAGAAGGCAATGGAATCATATTTATATATATATATGCATATATACATATATAGTCAGTGTTGAGAGGAAATAGGTATTATCAAATCTTAGAGTGAAACAATGACATTTTTTAGCTAGCCAAAAGGCACGGGAAAAGACGCTCAACATCATTAATTATTAGAAAAATGCAAATTACAACTACAATGAGGTATCACCTCACACTAGTCAGAATGGCCATTGTCAAAAAATCTACAAACAATAAATGCTGGAAAGGGTGTGAAGAAAAGGGAACCCTTTTACACTCTTGGTGGGAATGTAAATTGGTACAGCAACTATGGAGAACAGTAAAAATGTCCTTAAAAAAGAAAAAAAGAGTTACCATGTGATCCAGCAATCTCACTCTTGGGCATATATCCAGAGAGAACTATAATTCAAAAAGATACATGCACCCAGCATGCATCGCAGCATTGTCTACAACAGCCAGGAAATAGAAGCAACCTAAATCTCCACTGACAGAAGAATGAATAGAGAAGATGGAGTACATACATACAATGGAATATTACTCAGCCATTAAAAAAGAATGAAATAATCCCATTTGCACCAACATGGATGGATCTAGAGATTGTCATACTGAGTGAAGTCAGAGAGAGAAAGACAAATACATGATACCGCTTATATGAGGTATCTTTTAAAGTGGTACAAATGAACTTATTTAGGGTCAGAGATGTAGAAAACAATCTTATGATTACCAGTAGAGAAAGATGGAGGTGGAGGAGGGATAATTTGGAAGACTGGGATTGACATATACATACTACTTATAAAACAGATAACTAACAAAGACCTGCTATGAAACACTGGGAGCTCTACTCAGTACTCTATGATGACCTATGTGGGAAAAGAATCTAAAAAAGAGTGGACATATGTACATGTATAACTGATTCACTTTGCCGAACAGCAGAAACTAGCACAACTTTGTAAATCAACTATACTCTGATACAATTTTTGAAAAAGAAACCACAATGAAGTTTTTAAGTACAGCTAAATTATAATGAAAATTAACATGTCAAGACTACTATTTTTGAGTGATATCTGTCAGCCATAATGCTTTCAATAGGGATGTCTGAAAATGAACCAAGCATCCATCTTAAGTGTTTAGAAAGGAACAAGGAATAAACAAAGAGAACAAAAGAAACAATGAAACTAAGAGAATTCCATGAAATTGAAAACAAAAGTACAGTAGAAACATCAATAAAGTTAAAACTTAACTTTTTGAAAAGACTAATGAAAGAGACAATCCTTTTGCAAGACCAACTGAGAAAAAAGAGAGTACAAAATGACTAAAAGGGGAATGTAAATATAGAGTGCAGAAAGAAAATACCATGAGCAATTTTATGCCAATAATTTAAAAACCTAGATAAAACAATTCTTAGAAAAACATAACTTAAAGACTGACTTAAGAATTACAAAACTTGAATAGTCCTAAAACTATTAAAGCAATTGAATCAATAATTTAAAATATTCTTATAAGGAAAGACCAGCTCCAGGAAATTTTATCGGATTTAGGAAATCACTAAACATTCAACAGCTCATTTCTATCTTTTTTGGATTTACTCAGCAAATAGAAAAATAAGAACTACTCTGTAACTCATTCTGCATAATCTGGGTACCCAAAATAGACAAGTACAATCTGAGAATAGAAATTATAGACCAACCTCACTCAACAAGCTAAACAAAATATCAAATCCACTGTGTTTTTTTTTTTTAGTTTATTTATCATGACTTAGCTGGGTTTATTCCAGAAATGCTAGAGTAGTTTAACATTAGAAAATCTAGAATTGTGACCCACCATAATAGATTAAAAAGAAAAACCAATATATAATCTCACTAGAAACCCTCCCCCCTCAAAAAATTGGATAAAGTTAAGCTTTGATTCAGCATGAAAAGCCTTTTTAGACTTTGAGTGGAAGAGAATTTTATTTACTTTACTTGAATGAAGGCATATACTAAAGCTTCAGTAAACATCATTCTTAATGATGATAAGTTAGAAGCATCCCATTTGAAATCAGAAAAAGGACATTTGCTTGCTATCATGTTTTGATCATCACTCAAGCTGGAAGCTCTAGCCAGACGATAAGATGAGAAAAAAAAGACTTCAAAGACTAGAAAGGAACAAACCCAACACTAGTTGCAGTTCCTATGATTACATAGATAGAAAACCACAAACAATCTAAAAACAACATATTAGCAATAACAGAAGAGTTTAGCAAAGTTACTCTCCTGTTGTATACAGCTCTAAGACCAACATGCAAAGATTCATTGCCTTTCCAAACAATGGCCATCAACATTTTAAAATGTAATAATTAAAAGGTACAATTTATAATTCCAACAAAAACATAAGGTATCTGGGAATAAATCTAATAAAAGGCATACAAGGTTTACCTAGAGAAAATAATAAATCTTGAAAGTCATTAGGGAACTAAATAAATAAAAAGATGTACCACATTATGGATAGCAATACTTAATATTTTAAAGATGGATATTCTCTCAAATTGGCCTATAATTTTTAAAATCTCAGCAGAATTTTTCATGCAATGAGCAAGCTAATTCTAAAATGTATATGGAAAGACAGAAAGCTAAGAAAAACTGAATCTCCTAAAAAATTTGAGTGTAACAATTTGTACCAGGTATGAAGATCTTCTATAAAGCTGTAATAATTAAGACAGTGTGATTTTGGCAGAGTTAGAAAAGTCAACAAATGGAGAGTGACAGAATGAAACAGAGTATACCCAAAAATACATGGAGATTTTATGTATAATACAGATGGTATAACAGATAAATGGTGGTGAGACAGGGTGTGGGAAAAAAAGGAAGGAAGAGATTGGGAATGATTGCTAATGGGCATAAAGCTTTTTGGGGAAGTGATGAGATGACTCTAAAATTAGAAAATGATGATGGTTGTACAAGTCTGTATATATACTGCCAGTTGTTGAACTGGAAACTTTAAATGGGTGAACTTTATGGTGTGTAAATTAATTGTCAATAATGCCATTAAAGAGTGCTGTACAGTAACACAAAGTGGCAGAGATGAATCTTTAGAAATATTAAGTGAAATTTTAAAAGGCATAGTGAAATCATGTATTATTTATGCATGCATGCTAAGTTGCTTCCAACTCTTTGTGACCCTGTGGACTGTAGCCTGCCAGGCTCCTCTGTCCATGGGATTCTCCAGGCAAGAATACTGGAGTGGATTGCCATTTCCTCCTCTAGGGGATCTCCCAATTCAGGGATCAAACCCGAGTCTCTTACATTTCCTGCATTGGCAGGCAGGTTCTTTACCACTAGGGCCATCTGGGAAGCCCTTATTATTTATGGATATGCACATATATGATAAAACTACTTGGAATATTGCAAAGGCAGGATAAACATACAGGAAAGTTGCTCCCTCAGGGGGAAGAGAAGGAAATGGAACTGAGGAGGAATCCATAGGCAGATGCATATTGGTGATTCTTTTGGTTCTTGACTGATTATTTAAAAGTTTTAAAGTTTGATTATTTATAATTTACACATTTTATATTTAATCTTTGAATCTAATGTTATATTTATAATAAAACCTAAAAATCTTTAAAATGATAATACAGGTATTGGAGAAGGAAATGGCAACCAACTCCAGTGTTCTTGCCTGGTGAATTCTGTGAACAGAGGAGCCTGAAGGGCTACAGTGCACGGGGTTGCAAAGAGTCAGACGTGACTGAGTGACTAAATTTCAAATTTTACTTTCCTACCCCACTCTCAAAACCAAAGAAAGTACAGCAGTGTCTATAAAACTCTGAGGAAATGAATGCATGACTTGAAAGTTTTAAACCAAATCAAGTTACCTCCTAAAATAAATGTAACAGACAGATAATAAGATGAAAGAACATAAGGAAATAAAAATCCATGAGCTTTTCTTGGAAAAAAATTGAAAAACTATTGTATGACGTGTAACCTGAAACAGAACATTGAAAATCAATGATACTCTAATTAAAGAAAATATATATTGTATGACAAACTCAAGGTAACCAAGTAGATGAATCAAAGTAAAGAGTGCAGAAATAGAAAAGCCAGGGCATGAAAAGATCTGGTGGTAAGCACCAAATTATTTAAAAGAAGATCAAGAGTAAACAACTGTTTGAACAATGATTTCAGAACAGGAGATGAGTGTTATAAACCCAAGCACTGTACGGAATAGTAAAACTAATCAAAAGTAAGGTTAGAAGGAGCAAGGGGAGAGAAAGTAAATTAGTGTCTCTTTCTTCAAATTTCACGAGAAAGTCAACAGATATGATGCAAAATTGAAACATAACTTTAAAACTATATTGCCTCTACCTCAGTATTGATCACTGAGTAACTAGCAACTTTTGGGAGGGATGTGTCTTTCATATTATGAAGGTTCTGTGTACCATAGGATGTTTGGCGTCTCTGCAGCCCAGTTACTAAACGGCAGTTATTGTGACCACCAAAAGCATGTCCTTGCATTTCTAAAAGAGAACTTGGCACTGCATTAGATTGAGAAACACTCCTCTCACCTCTTACAGGTTTTTCACAGCACTTTTTTCTTCAAATTTAGAGCAGTGTTGGAGATTCAAGGTCTCCTTATTGAAAAATCACAGAAGGGACCCTTTACATCAAATCATTCAATTTCATATTATTATCCCTTTCTTCTACTGAATTAAAAGTCAACTTAATAATACAGAATAAGCTCTCTTATCAAATATAATCATCTGTAAGTTTAAAAAAATTTATTGAAACACAGACTATAAAAAAATAAACCTACTTTTCATATTTAATTTTTCTGTGTGTGATAAAATATGGATAACATAAAATTTAATGTATTAGTCATTTTTAAGTGTACCATTCTATGACACAAATATATTAACATTGTTGTATAACTATCACACTTTTCATCTTTGGAACTATCTTCCCTAAATGCATATTTTAACATATATATATATATGTTAAATATATATAACATATATAAGGAATATATATAAAACATATATATAACCATTTGCCAATCTTTTGATTTGGGGCCAAGATCTTTTCTTTGAGTGCAGTTGCCTGATCGGAATTCCCCCTGGCCATCTTTTTTGCATGAACTACACTAATAACAAACTCTCCAGGATTTTCAGTTTCGATTTCTTTAAAATGAAACAAGAACCGAAAAACATTGGGAGAGAATCTGAGTGCTGCATCCTCCCCTCTGAGATCTCTTCTACCTCCCAATAGTTTACCAGCTAAATTTAAAGCAAGTTTTGAATAACCTTACATTTACCTAGTCTTCCTAATGATCAGTCTAGTCTTTATGAAACAATGATTCATTCTTTTTGCATTGGTATTTTTATAATTTTTTCATAAAATTCAATGAAGTTATATGATTTTAAATGTTTGGGTTCAAATACAGTTGACTCTTGGGAAGTATCCTGTTGAACTAATGAGTAGGGGAAGCTAGAGAGCTGTCTGTTTACCATAAGCATTTTCAGAAATGATCTAACAGTAAATTTAAATAATTTTAAAAATAAAAATTAATGTATCACAAATAGTATGTGTACCTGTGATGGTTAGCATGTGTCAACTTGACTAGGTCACAGGATGCCCAGAATTTTGATCAAACGTTTTTCTGTGAAGGTTTGTGAAGGTATTACTGAATGTAATTAACATTTTAATGGTAAGACTGAGTAAAGCAGCTTGCCCTTCCTAATGTGGGTGGGCCTCATCCAATAAATTGAAAACATGAACAGCACAAAAAGGTTGAATAAGGAGGAACTCCTCTTGCCTCACTGATTTGAGCTCTGGAACATTGTTTTTGTTTTCCCCAGTCTTTGGACTTGAATTGAAACATCAGGTTGTCCTGGGGCTTCAGCTTATTGCTTTCAGAGTGAGACTACACATTGGTTACCCCAAGTCTCTAGCTGGCTGGATGCAAATCTTAGGGCTTCTTAGCCTCCAAAATCAAGTGAGTCACAGACAAACTAAACTTTAAAGTAAAGACTATTACAAGAGACAGAGAAGGACACTATATAATGATCAAGGACTCAATCCGAGAAGATATAAAAATTGTAAATATTTTTACACCCAACATAAGAGCACCTCAATATATAATGCAAATGCTAATAGCCATAAAAAGGGAAATTGACAGTAACACAATAATAGTGAGGTACTTGAACACTACTCACACTTATGGATGAACCAATGCATAGACCATCCAGACAGAAAATTAATAAGGAAACACAAGCCTTAAATTACACATTGTACCAGATAGACTTAGTTGGTATTTATAGGACATTCCATCAAAAAAAAAAAAAAAGCAAAAAACAGAATACACTTTCTTCAAGCATACACAGAACATTTTCCAGGATAGATAACATCTAAATTTAAGAAAACTGAAATCATATCAAGCATCTTTTCTGACCAAAATGCTATGAGATTAAAAGTCAATTACTGGAAAAAACTGTTTTAAAAAAAAAAGAAAAAGCAGACACATGGAGGCTAAACAATATACTACTAAATAACAAAGAGTCACTAAAGAAATCAAAAGGAAATTAAAAAAATACTTAGAACAAATGATAGTGAAAACAAAACCTATGGGATGCAGCAAAAGCAGTTCTGAGAGGTAAGTTTAGGGCAATAAAATCCTACTTCAAGAAACAAGAAAATTCTTAAATGAACAACCTAACCTTACATAGAAAGTAACTCAACAAAGAAGAATAAACAAAACCCAAAGTTACTAGAAGGAAAGAAATAAAGATCATGGCAGAAATAAATGAAACAGAAACAAGAGAAATATACCAAAGATCAATGAAACTAAAAGCTGGTTCTCTGAGAAGATAAACAAAGTGATTAAAAATTTAGCTAGACTCATCAAGAAAAAAAGGAGAGGACTCAGATTAATAAAATTAGAAATGAAAAAGAAGTAATAACTGATATCACGGTAATACAAAAGATCCTAAGATACTACTACAAGCCAGTGTATGCCAATAACATGGATAAATTGTAAGAAATGAATAAACTCTTAGAAAAATAAAACTTTCCAATACAGAACCAGGAGGAAATAGAAAATCTGAACAGACAAATCACAAGCAATAAAATTGAAACTGTGATTAAAAATCTCCCAACAAACAAAAGTCTAGAACCAGATGACTTCTGACCATTCTATCAAATGACCAGGCAAATTCTATCAAACATTTAGAGAAGATATAACACCTATCCTTCTCAAATTCTTTCAAGAAATTGCAAAGGGAGTAACAGTCTCATACTCATTCTACAAGGCCAGCATCACCTTGATACCAAAATTAGACAAAGATATCACAAAAAAAGAAAATTATAGACCAATATCACTGATGAACATAGATGCAAAAATTCTCAACAAAATACTATCAAACTGACTCCAACAACACATTAAATGGAACATACACCACGATCAAGTGGGAATTATCTCAGTGATGCAAGGATTCTTCAATATATGCAAATCAATGTGATGCACCATATTAACAAATTGAAGAATAAAAACGATAGAACCTTCTCAATAGATGCAGAAAATGCTTTTGAAAAATTCAACACCCATTCATGATAAAAATTCTCCATAAAGTGAGCATACAGGGAAACTACTGCAACATAATAAAGGCCATACATCACAAACCCATAACAAACATCACTCTCAATGGTGGAAAACTGAAAGCATTTCCTCTAAGATCAGGAACATGGCAAGGGTTTATCTACTCTCACCTGTATTTTCAATATAGTTTTAGAAGTACTGGCCATGGCAATCAGAGAAGAAAAAGAAATAAAAGGAATCCAAGTTGGAAAAGAAGTAAAACTGTCACTGTTTGTGGATGGCATGATATTACACATAGAAAATCCTAAAGAGGCTGCCAGAAAACTCCTAGAGCTAACCAATGAATTTAGTAAAGTTTCAGGATACAAAATTAGTACTCTGAAATCTCTTGCATTCCTATACACTAACAACAGAAGATCAGTAAGAGATACTAAGGAAACCATCCCATTTACCATTGGGATTGTTTATAACAAAAGTAATAAAATACCTAGGAATAAATCTACCTAAGGGGGACTATGCCAAAGCCTCTGACTGTGTGGATCACAACAAACTGTGAGAATGTTTCAAGAGATGGGAATACCACACTACCTTACCTGCCTCCTGAGAAACCTACATGCAGATCAAGAAGCAACAGTTAGAACTGGACATGGAACAGACTGGTTCCAAATTGGGAAAGGAGCACGTCAAGGCTGTATATTGTCACCTCTTATTTAACTTATATGCAGACTACATCATGAGAAATTCTGGGCTGGATGAAGCACAAGCTGGAATCAAGATTGCTGGGAGAAATATCAATAACCTCAGATAGGCAGATGACACCACACTTATGGCAGAAAGTGAAGAAGAACTAAAGAGCTTCTGGATGAAAGTGAAAGAGGAGGGTGAAAAAGTTGGCTTAAAGCTCAACATTCAAAAAACTAAGATCATGGCATCTTGTTCCATCACTTCATGGCAAATAGATGGGAAAAAAATGGAACAGTGAGAGACTTTATTTTGGGGGGCTGCAAAATCACTGCAGATGGTGACTGAAGCCATGAAATTAAAAGACACTTGCTCCTTGGAAGAAAAGTTATGACCAACCTAGACAGCATATTAAAAAGCAGAGATATTACTTTGCCAACAAAGGTCCGTCTAGTCAAAGCTATAGCTTATCCAGTCATTACGTATGGTTGTGAGAGTTGGATCATAAACAATGCTGAGCGCTGAAGAATTGATGCTTTTGAACTGTGGTGTTGGAGAAGACTCTTGAGAGTCCCTTGGACTGCAAGGAGATCCAACCAGTCCATCCTAAAGGAGATCAGTTCTGGGTGTTCATTGGTAGGATTGATGTTGAAGCTGAAACTCCAATACTTTGGCCACCTGATGCGAAGAGCTGACTCATCTGAAAAGACCCTGATGCTGGGAAAGACTGAAGGCAGGAGGAAAAGGGGACAACAGAGGGTAAAATGGTTGGATGGCATCACTGACTCAATGGACATGAGTTTGAGGAAGCTCTGAGAGTTGGTGATGGCCAGGGAAGCCTGGAGTGCTGCAGTTCATGGGGTGGCAAAGAGTCGGACACGACTGAGTGACTGAAGTGCACTGAACTGAAGGAGCAAAAAAAATCTGTATTCAGAAAACTATAAGATATTGATGAAAGAAATCAAGGATGACACAAATAGATAAAGAGATATATCAGTACCATGTTTATATCAGTACCATGTTCTTTGATTGGAAGAACCAATATTGTAAAAATGACTATACTACCCAAAGCAATCTACAGATTCAATGCAATCCCTATCAAATTACCAATGGCATTTTTCACAGAATTAGAATAAAAAATTCAAGAGATTCAATAAGAGGTACTGGGAGAACTGGACATGTAAAAGAATGAAATTAGAACACTGCCTAACATTATACAGAAAAATAAACTCAAAATGGATTAAAAACCTAACTGTAAGGCCAGACATTATAAAATTCATAGAGGAAAATTCACAGGCAGAAAACTCTTTGATATAAATAATGGCAAGATATTTTTTTAACCCAATTCCTGGAGAAATGAAAATAAAAAAAAAATAAACAAACTGAACATAAGTAAATTTAAAAGCTTTTTCACAACAAAGGATACCATGAAAAAGATGAAAGGACAGCCCTCAGAATGGGAGATAATATTTGCAAAGAAAAGCAATTGACAAGGGATTAATCTCCAAAATATATAAATAGCTCATGGAGCTCAATATCAAGAAAACAAACAATCCAATCAAAAAATCAGCAGAAGACCCAAATAGACATTTTTTCAAAGAAGACATACAGATGGCCAACAAACAGATGAAAAGATGCTCAATATCACTAATTGTTAGGTAAATGCAAAGCAAAACTACATGAGGTATTACGTCACACCAGTCAGAATGACCATCATCAAAAAATGAGCAAACAATAAATGCTGGAGACAGTGTGGAGAAAAAAGAACCCTCTGACACTGTTGATGGGAATGTATGTTGATAAAGTCTCTATGAAGAATAGTAACGAAGTTCCTTAACAAATTAAAAATAGAACTACCATATGACCTAATAATCCACTCCTGGGCATATATCCAGAGAAGACCATCATTCAAAAAGATACAAGCACCCCAGTGTTCACCTTAGCATTATTTACAATAACCATGATATGGAAACAATCTAAGTGTCCATCGATAGATGAATGGATAAAGAAGATGTGGAAAAAAAAAAAAAAGAAGATGTGGTACAGATACACTGGAATGGAATATTACTCAGCCATAAAAAGGAATGAAAATGTGCCATTTGCAGAGATGTGGCTGGACCTTGAGACGGTCATACAGAGTGAAGTAAGTTAAAGAGAAACACAAATGTTGTATATTAATGCATATTTATGGAATGTAGAAAAATGGTACAGATGATCTTATCTATGCCAAAGTCTTTGACTGTATGGATCACAACAAACTGTGGAAAATTCTGAGAGATGGGAATACCAGACCACCTGACCTGCCTCTTGAGAAACCTGTATGCAGGTCAGGAAGCAACAGTTAGAACTGGACATGGAACAAAAGAGTGGTTCCAAATAGGAAAAGGAGAACATCAAGGCTGTGTATTGTCACTCTGCTTATTTAACTTATATGCAGAGTACATATGAGAAACGCTGGGCCGGAAGAAGCACAAGCTGGAATCAAGATTGCCAGGAGAAATATGAATAACCTCAGATATGCAGATGACACCACCCTTATGGCAGAAAGTGAAGAAGAACTAAAGAACCTCTTGATGAAAGCAAAAGAGGAGAGTTAAAAAGTTGACTTAAAGCTCAACATTCAGAAAACTAAGATCATGGTATCCGGTCCCATCACTTCATGGCAAATAGATGGGGAAACAGTGGCTGACTTTATTTTTTGGGTTCCAAAATCACTGCAGATGATGATTGCAGCCATGAAATTAAAAGACACTTACTCCTTGGAAGGAAAGTTATGATCAACCTAGATAGCATATTAAAAAGCAGAGACATTACTTTGCCAACAAAGGTCCGACTAGTCAAGGCTATGGTTTCTCCAGTAGTCATGTATGGATGTGGGATTTGGACAATAAAGAAAACTGAACGCCGAAGAATTGATGCTTTTGAACTGTGGTGTTGGAGAAGACTCTGGAGAGTCCCCTGGACTGCAAGGAGATCCAACAAGTTCATCCTAAAGGAGATCAGTCCTGGATGTTCATTGGAAGGACTGATGTTGAAGCTGAAGCTCTAATACTTTGGCTGCCTGATGCGAAAAGCTGACTCATTTGAAAAGACCCTGATGCTGGGAAAGATTGAGGAAGGGAGGAGAAGGGGACAGCAGAGGATGAGATGGTTGGATGGCATCACCGACTCAATGGACATGAGTTTGGGTAAACTCCAGGTGTTGGTGATGGACAGGGAGGCCTGGCGTGCTGCAGTCCATGGGGTCACAAAGGGTCGGACACGACTGAGCAACTGAACTGAAACTGAACTAATCTTATCTACAAAGCAGAAATGGAGACACAGATGTAGAGAACAAAGGAGGAAAGGGGCTATGGGATGAATTTGGAGATTGGGATTGATGCATATACCCTGATATTGTTAATATGTATAAAACAGACAACTAATGAGAACCTACCGTATAGCATAGGGAGCTCTACTCGATGCTCAGCGGTGACCTAACTGGGAAGGAAATCCACAAAGGGGGGATATATGTAAACATGGAGCTGGTCCGCTGTGTGTTGTATGGCAAAAATGAACACAATATTGTAAAGCTGCTACACTCCAGTAAAAATTAATAAACAATCAAGCCAGCCCATTCCTTAAATAATTAATTATTAATTATTTCTTATACAATATATGCACACATCCTATTGGTTCTGCTTCTCTGGAGAATCTCAACTAATAAAATACCTGACAAGTAAATGCAATGTGAAACTTGGAACAGAAAGAAGACATTAGTGAAAAAGCTGGCAAAATTCAAACAAAGTATTGAATTTATGTAATCATACTGTCTCAATGTTGATTTTTAAATGTGTTAAATGTACCATGGTAATGTAATATGTTAAAAGGAGAGGAAGCTGGTACTACTCTGTAGTATTCTTGTAATGTTTCTGTAAATCTAAAATTATCCCAAAATAAAAACTTGGTTTCAAATGATAATAGGTATCATGTGATCCCTCTTTCTCAAACCATATCTAATTACCTGTCATTCTATTTGTATTTATTTTTGTTCAGCAAATTTAGTAATCTTTACTTTGGGAAATTATTTACCTCTTCCTTTGTACCTTTCTGTATTTCTTGAATTTTTTAAAACAATAATAGACATTATTCTATAAAACAATAAAGTCATTCTTTAGAACAATCCGAGTCTGTTTGATAAGGGGACGTTTAGAAATTATCCAAATCTGAAAGCACTATGATGTTTGATTTGGTGCTAGTTTCTAATAACATGCTTTCATCTGTAACACTCTCCTTGTGAACCTAAAGGTGACTTTAAGATGAGGGTCTAAGTTTATTAACACTATGCTGCAGAACTAGAAGAATGACCAAATAATGTTGAAATAAGATCAAATTGTTTTTGACATACATAATAATGTTCTACATGTCTGTGTTACTTTTGCTTTTTGCCAACTGTAAGCATCATAAAGGAAGAGAAGGGAAGGCTCTTGGTTGCAGTTTTGCAGTTCTGATCAGTGGACCAGTGAGGCATCAAGAACTGTTAGAGATCCGTGTCTCCAAGTCACAGCAGAACTTGCCGTTGAGTCATGGGAGGGTTTAGAAGGACAGATTCCTCAGTGCCCTAACACAAAGAAAACTGTTTGATGCTCATCCTTTTCATCCTCTTATTTATCCTCTTTCATTTTTGCTCTCTCCACCTTGTCTCTACTCTCCTGCCATCCAGCTTCTCCTCTGACTTTGACTATTAGGTACTTGTAAATTCTCAGGGGAGCTGCTTCTTTTCATTTTCACTCTAAGACCTTGACCTCATCACAGACAGGAATAGTTATCTTCTTCATCCCCATCTCCCATCAGCTGGCATAGTCCTCACCCATCAATCATGAGCTGGGTTGCTGAGTGGGTGACTTTGAGACTGGAAGGGATGGTGATGTCTCTGAGCTCAGCCTCAGCTGCCAATGGAACTTCTGGGATTTTCTAGTTCTTACTCATCCAAGTTCTCTCTCTCTTCTTACCTATTGTTTTTCTTTCCCAGCCTCTTTCTTCCTGTAATTTATTTGTGTATGTGCTTATCCACTCAGTCATATCCAACTCTTTGTGACCCCATGGACTGTAGCCTGCCAGGCTCCTCCATCCATGGGGATTCTCCAGGCAAGAATACTGGAGTGGATTGCCATTTCCTTCTCCAGGGGATCTTCCTGACCCAGGAGCAAACCTGTGTCTCTTGTGTCTCCTGTATTGCAGGCAAATTCTTTACCCACGGAGCCATGGGGGAAGCCTCTAATATATACTAGCCTTATTGTCCTTATTCCACATTTTTGAGTGTGCCTACTCTAGGGTCACTCTGCTGTTTGCATGAGGTCAAGTGTTCCCTTTAACTTTTGTTTCTAGAAAGCGATCATCTATGCCAGTGGTTCTTAAACTTGATTGGGCACCAGAATTGCTTAGAGGGTCTGTTAAAATACAGACTCCTGGGCCCCAGCCTCAGAGTTTCTCACTCAGCAGGTCTGGGGGAGGGCTGGAGGATTTGCATTCCTAAGTCCCTAGTGATGCTGCTGCTGGTCCAGAGACCACGCTTAGGGAATCACTGATCTATGTGCTACAGAAGTCCTAGCTAGTTCGTTGTCTAATCTCCTCTGCCAGGGAGAAAAAAGAAACAGAGTTTTCACTGTCTAGAACCTAACTATGAAATAAAAGTAATGAGAAGAATATGCATGTTTTGTTTTAAGCTCAAAGTATATAAAGGTTTTTTTTTTCCTTAGAATCGTCATTCTTTAATTCAAACCATTCCGTAGACCATAAGTAAAGTTAAAACTGCTACCAGAGAAAAGACTATTGATATTTCTATCAGAGTATATAAAAAGGTTAATTATGGTGTGCACATCTTTAAAGATCTCCTTGCTGTGTGAGCCATCTCCAGAAATACTTGCCATAGAACTGAAATAGAAATGATTATATGAGTAAATTATCACCCACACTCCTTGCATGCATCATTTCATATCGCAAGCCTTTTCTCTTTTCAAGGAATAATGGTTTTACATTTTACTTTGTGATGGCACTCTAATTGCTAAATATAATAGGGGCATTATGCTACAAAGTTAAAAGATTTCAAGTGAAAAGATAAGTCAAATATAGTCATCTCATCCAGCCAATGATTTCTTAAAGTGTGCTTCTTTTTTTCTCCCAGCTGTCCCTGAATTCTGATCTCTCCTGGGATGACTGAAACCAAACACCATGGCAGAAAAAAAGCTTAAAAGGGATGCTAGAATTCAACTAGTCCAGGCATTGGTGACTCTGACCCACTGGCCAAATCTGGCCCCCCATTTTTGTAAATAAAATTTTATTGGACAGTAGGCATGCCTGTTTGTTTACATATTTGGATGACTGCTTCCACTCTACAGTGATGGAGTTAAGTGGTTGCAACACAGACCACGTGATGCAAGGGCAAAAATATTTACTATTTCACCCTTTACCAAAAAAGGTTTGCTGACCCCTGCTCTAGTCCAGCCTACTGATTTGGCAGGTGAGATAACTCATCCTGAGAGAGAAAGTGGTAGCTCAGTGTAATACATTCAAAGAGACAGGACTGCAGAATTCCAGGCATCATCCTCAACAGTTACTATAAGAGCTTTGTCCCCAGAGAGTCATAGCAGTCCTTCATATATTAAGTAGAGAAGGGGACATTGGGGTAAGTTTGCATCTCATTACAATTTTTAAAGAGCCCTGTATATGCCAAACCCAAAAAGAACAGTGTGACAGATGTGTGCTTTGATGTTAGTCCAGAAGGTATAACGGCATCATTTTTTTTTCCACACGTGCAGAAAACACATTAACTGCCTAACATTTAGGGCCCATCTCAATAATGAGAAAGTCCTTCTCATTGATGGGAGAACTGTGAGGATCATCTCGCCTTCCATAAAATGTACTAACATTCTGTCATGTAATATTCTCAAGTATCCAGAGCTTTCAGGAGAACGTGCCTGACGGTGTGAATTCTCTCCTCAAGGTATTAAGACTCACAAATTTGACAAAACCATATGGCTCTGTGTATATGTGAATTTACAGAAGTGCTTTTATGGAGTTCATATACCTGTGTCTAAAATGATGCCATGTTGCTAGGTGTCAGTGATCCCCCAAGCCCTTTTATTTATATGCTAAGAAAATGTCTGTTCTATTGTTGCTCTTGTTCAGTTGCTCAGTCATGTCTGACTCTTTGCCATCCCATGGACTGCAACACACCAGGCTTCCCTGTCCTTCACTATCTCCCAGAGCTTGCTCAAACTCATGCCCATTGAGTCAATGGCGCCTTCTAACCATCTCATCCTCTGTTGCCCCCTTCTCTTCTTGTCCTCAGTCTTTCCCAGCATTAGGGTCTTTTCCAATGAATCAACTCTTCGCATCAGGTAGCCAAAGTACTGGAGCTTCAGTTTCCGCATCAGTCCTTCTAATGAATATTCGGGGTTGATTTCCTTTAGAATTAACTGGTTGTATCTCCTTGTTGTCCAAGGGACCCTCAACAGTCTTCTCCAACACCATAGTTCAAAAGCATCAGTTCTTTGGCTCTCAGCCTTCTTTAGGGTCCAACTCTCATATCCATACATGACTACTGGAAAAATCATAGCTTTGACTATTTCTATTCTGTAAATGAACCCAAATTCTATGGTTTCAGGTAAATGCAGAGAGCTGTACAATGAATTTAAGAGGAATGTTTTCATTAAAAGAACCATGATGTTACTTGTTCATTCATCAGTGCTTTATTGGGTGTTTCTTCTGTGTCAGGAACTCCTGTGCTGAGATGATACACAAAGAGAGTAAGAGGACCTCACTGATAGGAGAAGCAGTCCTCTAAAGACAAGCGGTACAATGTCCCTGAATGCTCTGCCATGGAGCGAGCGATGGAAGAGACATAGAGCAGAGTCCTGAAAGGTGAACAGGGGCTTGCCGTGCCGCTCTGCCATGCGGCCTTTGACACAATTTCAATGTTACCTCTCTTGGGAGCCTTTCTTGACTCCCCAGTCTTATTTAGAGATCCTTTTAGTGTTCCATAGCTTATCACAGGACTTTTCTCACTGCCTAGGGCTTCCCAGGTGCTGCTAGTGGTGAAGAACCCAGTTGCCAGTGCAAGAGACATAAGAAACTTAGGTTCTATCCCTGGGTCAGGAAGATCCCCTGGAGGAGGGCATGGCAACCCACTCCAGTGTTCTTGCCTGGAGAATCCCATGGACAGAGGAGCCTGGCGGGCTATAGTCCATAGGGTTTCAAAGAGTCTGACAGGACTGAAGTGACTGAATACACACACACACACACACACACACACACACACACACACACAGCCTTCAGTAGGTATTCAGTAAACAGATGCATGGTGAATGAATGAATGGATGGATGAGCAAATGAGGGAAAGAACCTAATGAACAGACAGAAGGCAGAAGTGTGAACCACTATGGCCTGTACAGGGCATGGGGAACAGGGGACAGGCCCACTGGGAGAAAAGTCTAGAGAGGCAGATGAGGGGAAGGATGTGGTGGACCATAGATCGCTCTAGGAGCTGGCACTGCGTTAAGTATATCAGCAAGTCCTTGTTGGCCCCTACTGTATGCCAATCCTGTGTTAGGATTGTTGAGCCCTGTGGGTATAAGATCTGGCCTCTGCCCTTATGGAGTTTATTGCTTCACTGAAGCATATTAATCATGATTACACATGTGCTCTGGATACAGACTGCTTAGGTTCCAGTTTTAACTTATCCTTCACTAGCTCTGTGGCCTTCAGTTTCCTAGAACTTCAGTTTATTTACTTATAAAACTAGAGTAATAATAGAAACTACCTCATAGTTGTTGTAATGATTAAAATGAAATAGTATATATAAAGATGCCTCACATATAGGAAGTACTTAATAAATATTAGGCACTCAGGAAAACAGACATTGAACAAAGAATTTAAAGTGTGTTGAAACCATAATTCAAATAGATACATGTACCCCAATGTTCATTTCAGCACTGTTTACAATAGCCAGGACACGGAAGCAACCTAAACATCCATCAACAGATGAATGAATAAAGAAGAAGTGGTACATATATACAAGGGAATAGGCTCAGATGGTAAAGAAATTGCCTGCAATGCAGGAGATCCAGGTGCGATCCCTCTGTAGGGAAGATCCCCTGGAAAAGGGAGTGGCTACCCACTCCAGGATTCTTGCCTGAAGAATTCCACAGACAGACCACGGGGTCGCAAAGAATCAAGACGCAACTGAGTGACTAACACTTTCACTTTCACAATGTTGTTGTAATGATTAAAATGAGACAGTGTGTGTAAAAATGCCTCACACATAGGAAGTACCTAATAAATATTAGGCACTTGTATTGGGGGAAAAAAAAAAAAAACATTGAACACATTGAACAAAGAATTTAAAGTCTATTGGAACCATAATTCAAAATGATACACACACCCACACCCCAATGTTCACTGAAGCACGATTTACAATAGCCACGACACAAAAGCAGCCTAAATGCCCGTCTACAGATGCATGGATAAAGAAGGTGCCGTACATATATATGAAGGAATACTAGCCATAGAAAAAGAACAAAATAATGTCATTTGCAGCAACACGGAAGAGCTTAGAGATTATCACGCTAAGTGAAGCAAGTCAGACAAAGACACATTTCATATGACATCACTCATATGTGGAAACTACTTTTTAAAAAATGATATAAGTGATCTTATTTACAAAACCCAAAACAGACTCACAGGTTTCAAAAACAAACTTAAGGTTACCAAAGGGGATAAATTAAGAGCTTGGCATTAATGTACACACACACCAGATGTATAAAATAGATAACCAACAAGGACCTGCTGTGTATCACAGGGAACTCTACTCAATATTCTCTAGTAGCCTATATGGGAGAAGAATGAATATATGTATAACTGAATTACTAAGCTATACACCTGAAACTAATACAGTATTGTAAAGCAACTAGACACTGATAAGATTTAAAAAAATAAAGTGTGTTGGAGAGCTACAGAAGGTGAAGCCCAGACTGCAATGAGAGTGTGATTGTGGTGGGTGGTGACAGACGCAGGCACAGCTGACACAATCTGGGGGTTCAGGGGAGGCCTGTCGGGGGAAGACTGGGTAGAGAGATGTCCTGAGCTGAGAAACACCTTGTGAAAGGGGGAGGATTCTTGCCAGAGTGATTTAAGACGCACACCGTTCTGGCCACAGCTAATGTAGCGAGAGAGAGGGAAGAGGGGTGTGACTGGAATTGAGCTGGAGAGGCAGGCAGAGGTCAGATCATGGGCTTAGTCATGGTAGCATTTGGGGTTTCTTCCCAAGTTAACGGGAATCACCAAAAGGATGAAGCATGAGGGTAGCAAAAGCATAGCTGTGTTTTTAAAAGATGTAGAGAAGTGGACATATTCAAGAAAGTAAAGGAATTGAAAGTAAATGAATTGGTGACTGACTGGATATAAGATGTGAGGGAAAAGAGGCATAACACATCTCCCAGACTGCTGGATTAAGCTGTTGAAGGGATATGTGCTCTTTACTTAGCTAGGGACATGAAGGGAAAAGCAGACTCATCATTTAAAATTCCCCTAGATCCTAAACACACTCATTTCTGGGGTGAAAGTGAAAGTGTGTTAGTTGTGTCTGACTCTTTGCGACCCCATGAACTCCTCTGTCCAAGGAATTCTCCAGGCAATAATACTGGAGTGGGTTGCCATTTCCTTCTCCAGGAAATCTTCCTGGCCCAGGGATCAAGGCCAGGTCTCCCACACTGCGGGCAGATTACCATTTGAGCCATCATCACATGCCAAATTCCACATTAAATTCATCTCATAAAAATTTTCCCTTTGAAGTTAGTACTATTTAATTTTTTTTTTTTTTGTATTTAAGCCAATCAACTTTTCTGTAGATCACAAGCATTTTACAGGTTCTTGAAAACCCAGAGGACCTAGACCATTATAAATGATGACCACATTCACAGAAGGCTATGGTGGGTTATGGAGTGAGTGAGTGATGAAGTGAGGACACTATGAATGGATTTCCTTTTCACAGGCATAACTAGGAAAGAAAAGAAAGAGCAGGTGAGAGGCAAACAAGGGTATAAAGTCCAGGGAGAGGATGATTTATTGAAGATTAGAGCTTTTCTGCTCAACATCACTTATTATCAGAGAAATGCAAATCAAGACTACAACAGGGTATCATGTCACACCAATCAGAAAAGCATCATCAAAAAGTCTACAAATAAATGCTGGAAAGGATGTGGAGGAAAAGGAACCATCCTATATTGTTGGTGTAAATGTAAATTAGTACAACCACTATGGAGAACAGTATGGAGGGTCCTTAAAAATCTAAAAATAGAACTATCATTTGATCTAGTAATACCACTCCTGAGCGGATTTCCAGAGAAACCATAATTTGAAAAGATACATGCACCACAATATTCATTGTAGCATTGTTTACAATAGTCAAATTATAGAAGCAAACTCAATGTCCATTGGCAGAGGAATGCATAAAGGAGATATGATACATATACACAATCAAGTATTACTCAGCCATAAAAAGAACAAAATAGTGCCATTTGCAGCAACATGGATGGGCCTAGAGATTATCATGCTAGGCAAAGTAAGTCTGAAAGAGCAAGACAAATTTATCACATGATATCACTTAGATGTGAGATCTAATTTTTAAAATGATATAAATGATCTTATTTACAAAACAGGAAGAGATTCATAGGTTTTGAAAACACAAATTTATGGCTA
The DNA here is from genome assembly GCF_963930625.1 of Muntiacus reevesi. Taxonomy (NCBI): domain Eukaryota; kingdom Metazoa; phylum Chordata; class Mammalia; order Artiodactyla; family Cervidae; genus Muntiacus; species Muntiacus reevesi. The sequence continues at coordinate 15,253,293 of NC_089254.1, forward strand.
CCAGAGGGGAAATATTGAATTTAGGATTAATATACACACACTACTGTATATAAAATGGATAACCTACTGTGTAGTACAAGGAACTTTATTCTATATTCTGTAATAATATATAGTCAATACTATGTGAGTAAAGAATCTGAAAAAGAAAAAAAAAAGAATCTGAAAAAGAATGAATATATATATATAACTGAGTCACTTTGTTATACATCTGAAACTAACACAATCTTATAAATCAGCTATACTCCAATAAAAAAAAAATTTTTAAATTAGTGATTTTTACAGAGTTTGAAAGAAAAGAGTAGCCAAAGAAAGATTAATGATACAGGAGAGGCTATGAATGTTTGATCAAAATGCTACTTGAGGAGAGAGCAGATAGGAAGGGATCCAGAAATTAAGCAGATTTACCTTCTCCAAAGGCCCTCTTTCTCTGAATCCAGATGGAAAGAGAAGAGGACAAGTGGGTGGAGAGACATTCATACCGTAGAGCTATTATTAACAATGTTAAAATCAAAAAAGTACCTCCAACACTTCCATTCAGTGTAGTTCTTCTTAGCACCAGAGAATACAATAGTGCGACAGGGAGGTTATAGCAGTTAGCCACTCTGTTTCATAAATAACCCAAGTTCTCTGTAGGAGTGCTGTATTTGGGTTTGTCTCTGATTCTTTTAAGAGCAGGGAAGAGGCAAGTACTGTCTGGGAGTAAAATGCCCACCCACTTGTGTCTAGCAAATTGATCTATCAGAGGTACCATCTGATAGATTAGTTGATACACACAAAGAAAGCAAGAGTTATAGGCACAGTGCATTATGTCTTTGGGACCTCTGGGGCAACATCAGTAAGTCACTGCTACAGTACCAAATGGTTCCCTTAATGGCCTCAAAGAGTAAATGCATCCTCCAAGGAGTGTCAGATGGTGCCCATGGTCATTTGCCCTCTGAGACTCAAGAGTGATTACAAGTACTTTTCAAGACCTGGGTCACTGGCTCAGTTCCCACTTTGCAGACAGGGAAACTGAAGTTTATCCTAGGCCACTTGGCCCATTAATGACAGAGCTTAGATTAGATATTAGCCAGCTAAGATGGTTAACCAATAATTAGCATTGATTTTCCAGTGATCATCACAGTAAATGTTTGTCACTCAAAGTATAATTGTTCACAGTGAAATACTCCAAATATTTTCCCCCATAGAGTAGAAAAATGAATCCAATAAGTTGAAAATTGAATGGTCTTTTGCAAAAAAAAAAAAAAAAAAAAACAAACCACCAAAAACATTATTTTAGTTGTGGGGTTTTGCTGTTGATAGATAGTTTTCAGTTGTAGAAGTTTGAATGAAAACTCAAGTTAATATAGGAAATAGTTTTCATGAGAGATGTTGAGGGTAGGTCTCAAATACTTAAGAGTGCGTTTTTCAGGATTATGCACTGACTAAACTGGATCATCTTTGAAGGTGTAGCTCAGAGCTGAAAGGGGCTTTGAGATCCTCAACTCAAGAATGCTTTTTACAAATGAAAAATATTGGTCCCAGAGTTGACCTTGAGCCTTAAGGTTACAAAGTAAGACAGCCCAGTTACCTGAAGGCAACAAGGAAACCAGTCCATGCTAAAGGAAATCAACCCTGAACATTCATCGGAAGGACTGATGCTGAAGCTCCAACACTTTGGCCACCTGATGAGGAGAGCTGATTCATTGGAAAAGACCCTGATGCTGGGAAGGATTGAGGGCAGGAAGAGAAGGGGGTGACAGAGGATGAGACGGCTGGATGGCTTCATTGACTCAGTGGACAGGAGTTTGAGCAAGCTTCGGTAGATAGTGAACGACAGGGAAGCCTGATGTTCTGCAGTCCAAGGGGTCGCAACGTCAGACACGACTTAGTGACTAAACAACAAAGAAGAGGCCCCTCCCAGAACTGCAAGTCTAGAGGCACTTCCAGAGAGGTAAAGAAAGAGTATTACACATGGTCCCTGTTATAACTCAGGCTTATTATTAAAAAGGCTATCAACCCTTTGCAAAATATACATTCAGTTACAAGGCCTTCTCCTCTTCCAAAGGAAACAACAACAACAACAACAAAAAAGCAAGAAAAGTTAGTTACCAAATGATAAGCATGTAAAATTTAGGTCAAGAAAGTTCCATCCCAGGGCTTATCCACCTCTACACTTCAAAGCTTACTGGCATGGCCAAGAACTTCTAAAATTTTGTGACTAGATGCCAAGTTGTGAGTTTTCTAGAAAGAGAAAAATAAAGGGCTGCTCTGTGAGCACAGTTGAACCTTGATTATTTCTCATGATGCTTCGTAGTATAGTATTATGAATGTGCTGTTCTAAAACTTACATAGAGGAGCAGTGGTGTGTGTAAATTTTGCTAAAATGGTAGCCTTTTTTGGTCAGTGGGCCAAGAATGAGGGAAGCCCAGGGTTCTGGAATCACATGGAATGGGACATTGGTTTTTTTTTGGGGGGGGGGGCTTGTCTTGGTGATTAGAGTTAGGACATACATGCCAAAATAGCCCATTTTAATAAAAAAGAAGACTTCCCTGTTGATATCTTGGCTGAGTTCACTGAGTAATGCAAACACAAAGAAAGCAGACTTGAATATAGGCAGAAGGGTGGCTCACAGAGGAAATGCAGCTTTCTTCCCTAAATAAGAGATGCATGTGATTATTAACTAAAATAAATACAAGGGTCAAATAATTATTGAGATAATTACATCAATCTCTTTGGGGATTTAGGACTTCTCTAATCCCTATAAAAGAATAGCTATTCGTGAATTCATTCATTAAGAATAATCCCTTGCATTATGCACATTACATATTATACATTACAGAGTGCGTTCACCTCTTAAGACTTTGTTTGATGTCCACAACAAATATGACCTGGGCAGGGCAAGTGTGATTATCCCCATTTACCAGATGAGCAAGTTGAAGCTGCAGATGGTCCAGAACTCTTTCCATAGGCTACACTGTCTCTCAAGTCCTGTTAGCAGTCTGTTTCTGATGAATAATAACTTCTTTGCTCAAGTGACAGCTGAGCCTTCAAGCACGACTGTCATTTAATCTGTGCGTTGACCAAAGATGTGCCCACTCTGCCCTGGAAACGTAAGGAGTGTGCTGATATGTCTTTATTATACTCACCAATATGTCTTTATGAAATTCACCTATATTTCTTTATGATATTCACCTATGTGTCTTTTAAGAAATTCAGGCAGGTTATCTTTTTCTGGCAGTAAATATTGAAATATAGCAGCATTACTGACAAGAGCCAGGACATGAAAACAACCTAAGTGTCCGTTTGCAGATGAACGGATAATGAAGATGTGACATACACGTACACAGCAGAATACGACTCAACCACAAAAAAGAATGAAATAATGCTATTTGCAGCAACATGGGCAGACCTAAAAATTATTATACTAAGTGAAGTAATTCAGAAAGAGAAAGACAAAAACCATATAATATCACTTATATGTAGAATTTAAATATGGCAAAAATGAACTTACCTACAAAACAGAAACAGACTCATGGACGTAGAAAATAGACTTCTGGTTGCCATAGGGGAGAGTGTGTGGGAGAGGGAAGGACTGGAAGTTTGAGACTAGCAGATAGAGCTATTATATACAGAATAGACAAAAACAAGGTCTGTATAGCACAGGGAATGGTATTCAGTATCCTGTAAAAAACCATAGTGGAAAAGAATAGTTTGAAAAGAATGTATATATGCATGTGACTGAGTCACTTTGCTATTCAGCAGCAATTAACACAGCACAGGAAATCAACTAAAATAAATTTTTAAAAATAGAAAAGACTAAAATAAATTAAGGAAAGTGCATATTAAACATGTTTTCAGTTGATGGAAGGAATGTAAAAAACATTCTAATTAAAGACTTTGTTAATGGCTCTTCCCACTTTTCTGGATGCTGTTATCAATGCTAGTGAGTTTTGGACTTTGGCCGTAACATTTCTCCCTTTCTCCAAAAGCCATTTTCATTTATACTCCAGTTAAGGTTACCTAAGCTACACTTTTGCCAGCCTGGTGGAAGATCTGAATGCCTTCAGACTAGTGCTCCCTAAGAATCTATAAAATATTCTTTGTATGCCAGCTGTTAGGATCCTTTGATCCCTCAATTTGCATATGGTACATTACTCAGTGCAAGAGTTTTCTTTCTGTTTGACCAAATGCAGGTGCACAATCATTCCATGAGAGTTCTCATAATCGGCCATGTAAATTACCTCTCATATCCAAGGTCTGAAAACATTAGTTTCTCATAATAACAATGAAAACCCACAACATTTGTACTTTATCTTTTTCAGTCTTCTTTCTGCACATAGCAACCTTGCCAATGGCATCAGTCATTGTGGGGAGGGTATTTTAGCTGTTTGGGAAGGGTATTTACAGGTTTGTAAATTTTTTTCCAAAACAATAAATAAATGATGAAATATATTGGTTCTCTTTGTTTTCTGAAAAAGCCCACCATTTTTTTTTTGCTTTTTTATTTACTTAAAAAATCTTCCCAGATACTTAAGAATGCTTGAACTCTATCTTCTCTATCTTACTTTTTTCTTCTGCAGCCATTTTCTAAAAAAATGTACTCATATCATACCAAGAATACCAAACTGAAATACTCAGGTGGAAAAGAGCTTTTTTTTTTTTTTCTATCTCAGTTACACTTATGTGCACAGATGCTAACTGGAGTATATTAAAGGGATTATGAATATTTAGACATTATAGAAAACCTAGGCCTATTAAAATATGGAGTGTCTTTAGCCTTAAATTTACAACCAGAAGTCAAAAGGATCAAATAATTATCTTATTGCAAATCAGACCCCAGAAATAATAGCTTATCCTATAACTTTTTATAAAATGTTAAAAATTATATCACATCTCCTATAAAGAAAAATGTATGATTTTTTGTGCAAACTGAAAATTTCATTAATAATTCAGATTTACTCATCAAATATAAGATGACTTTAAATGTACTGATTCTCAATAAAAATAAAGTGAATTTTTATTGATATGAATTATTCTTTTACTAGGGGCTTCCCTGGTGGCTCAGATGGTAAAGAATCTGCCTGCAATGCAGAAGCCCTGGGTTCGATGCCTGGGTTGGGAAGATCTCCTGGAGAAGGGAATGGCCACCCACTCCATGTTCTTACCTGGGAAATCCCAAGGTTCAAGGAGCTTGGTGGGCTACAATTCATGGGGGCCCCAAGGGTCAGACTCAACTGAGCAACTAACAGTTTCACTTTCAAAATCTATAAAAGTATTAAATAAACGTATAAAAGAGGAACACAAACATTCTCTCTAAATGATTTCTTTCATTCTTAAGCATTGTTCAAAGCTTGGGCTGATACCATGAAAGACAAGAAAAAAATTCTTTCTCTACTTTTTCTTTAACTTAGCTTCCAAGCCAAATTTCATAATCACATTAAGGGTCACTGAACTCTGAATGTTTATATTTTATAGAAAGGAAAAAGAGTATTAGATTTGTCCTTTATATGCCAAATAAGGCATAGTAGAACCTTAAGTTGATTGCAATAATAATTAGATCAGAAGGAAATGCCTCCTTTTGTATTATACGGTATTCTGTGGGCTAAACTCAGACTCAACCTCTCATACTCCACCTCAACTAACTGAGTGGATCTCTTCTCTGGACATCGCACAGGCAGCCTGTGCTTATAGGGGAGGGAGCCTGAGACACATGTCTTCAGCTTTTGGACACCAACTTCAGCTCAGAAGGATTCAAGAGAGTTCTAGTTCCAATAGGTTTTGCAGAAAAAAAATAAATAATGTGCCATAAATATGAGCAGTTTGCCCAAATTCATCTTAAATATGCCTTCTGGTCAGCTATCTTTACTTTCTACAGATTATCAGGCCACTGGGAGAAAGAAAAGGATTTTTGCAAAGTATATGTCCTTCCAGGAGGCTGCATTCTGGGTATGAAAATATGTCACTCCGATAGCCTTTTTCCTGAGAGTCTGCCAGTCATCTGCCCTCACTCATCCTTGCCCAGAGCTCAAGCTCCTTTTACACTTGGGATTGTTTCTTATCCACTTTAGATTGTGCCAACTTGCTTTCTTCAGCACATTGTTGGTGCTAAATAAATGGTGTGATTTGTAGTAATAGTGGTGATGCTAATGAATCTTAAAGCATCTAACTAATTCCAGTGAACTATCTGTTCTGTGAAGGCTGTAGAACACATGGTTGACTAACAGTGATAATGACTGAAAACGAGGTGATAAATTACTATGCAGATTGCTGATGACCTATGACTGTCTCAAAAAGAGGGCATCGGCCCTATCCTATTTAAACAAATATACATGTAATGTTATAGACATACAGGGTTGCACCTGTGCAGTGGTTTTTTTCTTTTTTTTTTTTTCAGTAACCTGCTCCATAAAACACAGGGACACCAAACAACCTGGACAAACACTCTTGAGGTCGAGGACCATGAGAGGTAAGAATTAGGTCTGTGTTTGTCTTTTCTGAAATATTACATTGTTCCTGGAACTGTAAGCATAACTTTAGAGACTCCACCAACATAAACACAAAACTACCTAGGTATGAGCCTGTGTTTACACAGTCCGGATCAAAAGCATAGACATTCATTCGAGTTCATCTGCTATCAGAAATGTTCTGATTCCTCTTCTGAAAAGTAGTGATAATTCATAATTTGATGCCATTCACTCTCAAGGTTAATTTAAATTTAAAAACTTTATAAATCGTTTCATGTATATTACATATCTATAAATATATGTATTTTCTACCAGCTATATATGTATGTATTTTTTTTCCATGTTGCCAGTAATTTTTTTCTTCTGAGTAGCATTGTTCTTTTCTAAGGAACTGATTGTGTGGCAGATCTCAGATCATTGCAGGGAGCACAGATGAAAAGCCTGTTATTCCAAAGGATTAAATTACAATTCTTAGTGAACCATTGCCAGGCTATTTTTTTCAAACCCAGAGAGGATTGGAAATAGGAAAGGTTATGCCTTGAAAAGGGGTGGATACCACTGAGTGGCTGAGAAAAAGTACCCATCCTAGTAGGTGTTGTTGAATTCTCTTCAAGGAAAATTATGAATCAAATAAAAGATGATAAAAGAAAAACCTATAAAATATCCAAATGACCAGGAATAACGAGTTTGTAAGCAGTAACGATATCATGGGATGAATTTTTTATTGAATTGTAAAGACAGACAAGGAAAAGAATGTAACAGATGCATATTCACATGAATATACAAAACTGATTCAGATCACAACCTCATTTCAGCATCTTCAAGGCCTAAGAAATATGGGGGCAGGGGACCTAATATTTGCAAATCAGCGATAGCTTGCATGTGAGCTCTCCTGGGAAGGATTATAAAATGTAGTGGTGAAACAAAATGAAAGAGTCTCTACACCAAAGTTACTTGGAGCAGGATAAGTAATCCTCCCCCAAAACTCTGACCTGCTAAAACCAGGATAAATCAGTTCTTTTTTGAAATTCCAAACACCAGGGAAGTATCACATCATGTGGGAGAGAGTAGGATAAATAAATTTGGGAAAGCAAACACCATAGAGAAAAGATGTTTTGTAATTCAGTTCAATTGAGCTGAAATTCAAGTCAGAAATATGCTAATGCATTTGGAGGAAGATTAAGATTTAGGTGCCCAAAGGCATGGAGAGCTTGAAGGAGAAAAGAAACTGACAATTTAGACCAGAGGGATTCTACAGGGTGCAATGTGGTTTCTGCTGGTTTATCACTATACAGATCAGGAACAAACTCCACATGAAGTGCTGTAATGAACAGTTCAAAAAGACCAGAGAGTTTCCCATATCTCAGGCACATGTCAAGTGTGATGGTAGGTGTTTGGGATAAAAAAATGGATGAGAGACAGCCTGCTCATTAAGAGGTCACCATATATTAGAGAAATGAGAGACATAAACAGATAATCCCAGTAAAAGAAGATGGAGCAAATGCCTCGAGCATGAGTAGTGTAAAGGAAACGGAATTTGCTTTGCCTGAAGAAATCAAGAAATGTTTTGTGTGCGCTCAGTCGCTAGTCATGTCTGACTCTTTGTGACCCCATGCACTGTAGCCTACCAGGATCCTCTGCCATTGGAATTTTCCAGGCAAGAATACTGGAGTGGCTTGCCATTCCTACTCCAGGGGATCTTTCCGAACCAGGGATCAAACCCACATCTCCTGAAACTCCTGCATTTGCAAGCAGATTCTTTACCACCAAGCCACCTGGGAAGCCTCAAGATATGCTTTGGAAAGGGGTAATGTTTGGATTGGAACCTGAAGGATGACTAATAAGAGTTCTCTGGGCACAAAGAAAACAGATGCAGAGAATAAGGTGCATCTAGGTGATGAGTTCAGGGCCTGTGAGGTTGGAGAATGTGGGGTCAGACAGTGGAGGGCCTTCTGTACTATGCTGAGGGGTTTGGTCTCAAGCAGGTAAGAGAAAGATAGCATTCCTAGCTTTGAACCAGGGGGATGACCGATTTCTCTGGCTGGGAGAGGGAGGGTAAAGCTCAAGCCTTGAGGTCACTGCAGTAGAAGAGCCAGGAGATGAGAGGATGGATTTCATAGACACTTTGGAGATGGAATGAATAGACTTTCATGAGGTATTAAAGGTTAGGGATGAGGAAGAGGGAAAGTTGAAGGGGCCTCAGCTCCTAAAATGGTGATGCCATTGACTGAGACAAAATACTGGAAAAAGAATACAGCATTTATTCCTGTAGTAGGGTAACATAGGGGTGGGGGTGGGGGGAGGGTGTGGTGAGGCTAGCAAATCTGTTGTTAAAATCCTCCTTGTAGAGTGGAGACGTCTCCAACTCAGAGAGGGTCAGTCAGAAGTGTCCTCACACTGCCTCACCCTTCTATGTCCTTGAGGAAACTCTCAGTCGTGTCCAACTCTTTGCGACTCCATGGACTAGCCCGTCAGGCTCCTCTGTCCATGGAATTCTCCAAGCAAGAATAGTGGAGTGGGTTGCCATGCCCTCCTCCAGGGGATCTTCCCAACTCAGGGATCAAACCCAGGTCTCCTGCATTGCAGGCGGATTCTTTACTGTCTGAGCTACCAGGGAAGCCCTGAGGAGACTCAAGGGGTCAACGAACATTCCATTGGAATTTTAATTTTTAACCATATGTATAAAACAATATTTTGAAAAATTTTAAAAAATAGGCACATTCAAGTGTCACATACAAAATGATAACCCAATAGAGGCCAGCAACATGCTTCATGGCCTCCTCAGGTTAAACCTCTTGGTGCACCCCTCAGGACAAATGAAGCTCCTTCTTGTTACAGAAATGGTAACTTGTTTAGGAACTCTATTTCCCACAGTTTAGCATTGTGATCAGGAAGAACCTTGATAATATGCAAGAAGAAATCACAGAAATAAATTTGTTGCTGAAGCTCATGTAAGATGATAATTTTTACTTATCCCCTAATTTTAATTTTAGGTATTATCAAAACAGTCTTGTTTTTTCAGTGAATTCGAAAAAATGTGATAAATTTGAACTAATACAATGTTTACTAAAAATATTCTTCCTATCTATTTTATATATTTGTGTGATTCTTTGTAAGATTTCTTCTGCAAAGAGGGTTCTGCTTCTAAAATAGTCTTTTAAAAAACTGAATGTAAAGTGCTTCTTTTCTAAACTACTTTTTCTACTGACTTTTATTTCTGAGAGTGTTAAGCAAGTCTTCAATTTACTGGACTCATTTAAAATTCTAACCCCACCCTTTCTCTTTCCTCACACACATCCATATTTTTCTCCCTGCTTCCCACTTTGCCCTCTGAGCTTCATATTTGTGTAAGACAATAACAGAAACAATCTGATTTGGCAGGATAATAATCAACCAAAATGTGTCTCTTCTGTTTTTCATTTTGCTTGATTGCAACATCAAAATGCAAGAATGGGTGAATTATTTCGAAGTCTGGGCTTTGCGAACACCTGTTTACAGATGTGAATGTGTGAATTTTCCTACTAAATAATAACAGTAGCTTACTCTGTCATTTTCACACTTTGACTGCAAAAAAAAAAAAAAAAGTGGCCTGGACATATCCTGGCAAAATATATTCAAAGGTTATGCCAGCAACTGATATTTTCATGGAAGAATAAAAATGTATATTAGAACTTATAGCTACCAAAGGGCAAAGGCGAGGGGATAAATTAGTTTCAGATTAATAGATATACACTACTATATATAAAAGAGATAAGCAACAAGGGCCTAGTGTATAGAACAAGGAACTAAATTCAATATCTTGTAATAAACTAGAGTGGAAAATTCTGAAAAAGAATATGTGTGTGTGTGTGTGTGTGTGTGTGTATATCTGAAGTACTTTGCTGTATACCTGAACACTGAAAATCAAATATACATCATAAAAATTTTTTTTAATTTAAAAAATGTATGTTAGGACAATTTACACTTATTTTATTCCTCTATACAATCTTATATAAGCAACGATCAACTCCTCTGTCCTAAGTAACTTTTTAATGTGTTATGTGAATCCATCATCAGCTTCTTGATTGGGTTTCAAGCACTAATCAGGTCCCTCACAAGTACATCGGATTCTTAGACATCATTCATCCATCATGAAGAGTAAGTAGGATCATAATGACTAATCACATTAGCATAATTTAAAAATGCAAAGCATGAGTAGCTTTTTTCCCCAAGATTTGTAGTAAAAACATACACACAATAAGACTGCAATGATTCATTACACCATTGACTTGTTTATATTATAACATATTTATGTGCCCAGCAGAATGAAACCATAAAACCACCATTAACAAGCAGAGGAAAGAGATTCTTTTTTTAACTGAATTACATGAATTCAGGATGAACACACAAAAAAATTATTTCAAAGAAGGGTAACTGCTGTCTTCTGGTGTCCTCTAAGACATTACAAAATCCAGTCTCACTAGAGATCTTTTTAGTAACCTATATTTTGTACTTCCCACTAAGAACCACTTTCTTCCCATAAAGCCAAACAGTGAGTTCCAGGTGAAGTCACTGCCTATCACAGAAGCACTAAGGAAAATTTTCACTAAGGGAAAATTCATTCTTAGGAAAAACAAACAAAACCCTTTACTACTGGGGGAAGATATCCCACTTACAAATAGTATATCAACACCCAAATGGATATAAGTTCACTGACTCCCTCTCAGGACTTCGAGTGTCTGCTTTAGGGCTGAATTGGCCTGCTAAATGTTTGCCAGGCACTAAGCAAGTTGTCTTAGATGCAACTATGAAAAATGACAAATGGTTCTTGCCTTCTACAAGCTTACCATCTAGTGAGGAAAGCAGAAAGGGAAACAGGCATTTAAATGATAGTATTGAGGGTTCTGATCTGGAGGGATTAACAAGCAAAATGTCCCAAAGGGGAGGGTGTAATGACAGTGTTGATTCCTGGAAGTCAAGCAGGAGTTCAGGGGAAAGGACACCAGCGTCCAAAGCCTTCCAAGCAAAGGGTAGGTAGCCTGGAATATTCAAGGAACTGAGAATAGTTTGCGATCAAATGTCTCTTGAATATTTGCTGGCTGCATACAGCTAAATCATAGATTACAAGGGAGAAAGGGGCAAGACACAAAGCTAGAAGAGATTCAGGGGACCAGATTTATCAGCTTCACAAATATACAAATATACCAGAGCATAAGATACACATGGCATCTGCCCTTAGGAGCCGATATTTTAGTAGGGGAAACAGACTTTTAAAAATCAACATAATGTCAAATTGCCATCCATGCAATGAAGAAAACAAATGGCTGCAACGGTAAGAGAAAGAGCCTACTTAACATGGTTTCCAAGAGGACGTCTCCGAGGAGATGAGATCTGAAGGATGAAAAGGTCAGATCATGAAGGGCCTGGTGAACTTTATTAGGGAGTTGGGGTTTTATCTTGATGGTTATCTATTAGTTTGAGTAAACTTCAGGAGATAGGGAAGGACAGGGAAGCCTGGCATGCTGCAGTCCATGGGGTTGCAAAGAGTCGGACATGACCTAGTAACAGAGCAAAAGCAATCCATGTTTAAAGGTTTTAAGTAGAGGAGAGTTGCAATCAACTTGTATTTTAGACAAATCATTCTGACTGCTGTGCAGAGTCTTGAGGAGGCAGGAGGAGAAGGTAGGGAGCTCAGTTAGATGGCTTTTTCCAATGAACTGGGTGAGAGATGATTTCCTAGTGCTAGAATATTTTAGTGACAGTGTATTAGGTAAGGGTAATATTAAAATCTTTAAAATCAGTTTTGCATGAGCATTAATTCATCAGGATGGTTGGTAGCTTTAGCCTTGAGCAATGTCTACGGAATTGATGTTTTCGAGCTGTGGTGCTGGAGAAGACTCTTGAGAGTCCTTCGGTCAGCAAGGAAATCAAATCAGTAAACCCTAAAGGAAATCAATCCAATCCTGAATATTCACTGGAAGGACTTATGCCGAAGTTCCAATACTTTGGCCACCTGATGGGAAGAGCCGACTCCTTGGAAAAGACCCTGATGCTGGAAAAGATTGAAGGCAGGAGGAGAAGGGGATGACAGGAGATGAGATGGTTGGATGGTATCACCAACTCAATGGACATGAGTTTGAAAAAACCATGGGAGATAATGAAGGACAAGGAAGACTGGCATGCTGCAGTTCATAGGGTCACAAAGAGTTGGACACGATGGAGCGACTGATCAAAAACAAGGGTCTGCAGACATCTCTCTGCTAGGCCAGGCTGGATAGGCAGCTGGCACCAGAGGTGAGGCCAACACAACTGGAGCTTAGACTAGCAGCTCTTTGCAACCAGTATGGGAGAACTGATATTTCAATATTTCAGCAACAGATGCAGCTGTACTTGTCTGGCAATTAGGCATGGAGAGCCAGGAAAGATCCAGGAGATGGTTAGGAAAGAGAAGGCTTACATTTTGGTCATGCATGAAGTGAGCAAAAGGGAGGGGCTATTGATGAGACTCTGGTTTCTGTTGGGCAACCAGGTAAATTCATTTATTTATTCAGTCATATTTATTCAGCACTTTCTGTTTGACACCTGAGAGACTTGAAATGTCAAGTGGGCAACTAGATATGTGAGGCAGGAAAAGGGTAGGTGGGGGGAAGACCTGGGCAGGAGGAATAAAGGTGGGAGTTTTCAGCAAGTCATTTAAAGCTAAAAAGTGGATGAGGTCCCCAAAGGAGAGTAGAACAGAACCCAAGATGGAACCCTGAGTAACTTTACCATTTAGAGATTGTCAAGAGAAGATTGATGGCAGAAAGAGTGGCTACTGCCATACAAGGAAAACCCATCCCGTGAGGTTTCAGAAGCTAAGAGTGGAGAGTGTTTCCAGGAGCAGGGAGTGGCTGGCTATGTTGTAAGCGGTGGCGAGAGTGAGTAAGAAAGAGAGGACTGGAGTCTCTGAGGTATTTAGCAACACAGAGATTGCTGGTGACTCTGATAAGAGCCATTTCAGAGGGCGGTGAGCACAGAGGTCAGATTGTCTGGCATTGGGGGTAAATGAGAGGTAGGGATGTAGAAACGGTAAGTACAAGACGATTGCTTGCAGTGATGTGGAATTTTGACTTTTTTTTCCTTTTTTTTTTTTTTTTAGGAAAGAGGCTTGAGGAAGTTTAATTGCTACTAGGGGAAGCAGTAAGGTATTTTGATAGATTCTAGGGGTCAGCAAACTAGAGCTCCTGCCTGTTTTTGGAAATAAAATTGTATAGGAACCCAGCCACTGCCATCCACTTATGTATTATCTATAACTGTTTTTACACTATTAGAGCTTACTTAGCTTAGTAGTTGTCACAGAGATCCTATGACACAAAGCCAAAAATATCTACTCTCTGACCCTCTTAGAGAAAAATTTGGATTAAACTAAAGTATTACATGCCCATTTAATTTCCACAGAAACACATACAAATACGTACCATATATAAATGCATACCTAAAGACAAACTAACAATTTCCCAATGAAAATTCTCCCTCATTAGTTTACCAATTTATCAATTAAAAAAAAAAGACTTAACTACTGTTCTTCTGCTCATACTATATGTCCATGGTTCATGACATAAACACAGTTTATTCACTGTGGCAAAACTAGGCCTGGTGCTAAGCCTGAAACGTGATAGGTGCCCAATAAATTCTGATGCCCAGTAAACACATATGCGTTTCTGCTGAGACACAGAAGAGAAGGTGTTGTACTAGGATGCTGCACTAGGGAGCTGCCTGAACCAAGAGGTCTTTTTAGATTCGGGTCACTAGCAGAGGATGGCCAGGGTAGACGAACTTACTGGGAACCATCCCCGTGAGGTTTGTGGAGGCTAGGCCAGAGCACATTCTTCTAGAATGAGTCCGGGGAGTGGGGGAGAAATGGCTTGTGGGCATCTAAAGCTGAAGAGGATCCTTGATGTGAAAACAAGGTCACAGAGTGGCAGTTTGTAGTCTGGCAGCAGGAAAGGGCAGTCTGTATGGCTCTTTGTTGTAATGAAACAGAGAGTAGAGATGAGCTGGATTCATGTACAGTTCAAGCCGACTTATTCCTTAGGAGCTTGTGTTGCTCTGTTCAAAAGTAGGTTAAAGCAACAAGTCAAAAAATGGAAATTTCCACAAATATTTTGTTTAACTGAAAACAAGTGTGTATTGGTGAGCAATCTTTTGACATTGGGGCAAGGCCTTTGAGCACAGAGCATTACTCTTGAATAAAGCACACCCATAACATATTAAGGCTTCCCTGGTAGCTCAGCTGGTAAAGAATCTGCCTGCATTGCATGAGACCCCAGTTCGATTTCTGGGTCAAGAAGATCCCTTGGAGAAGGGATAGGCTACCCACTCCAGTTTTCTTGGGCTTCCCTGGTGACTCAGATGGTAAAGAATCTGCCTGCAATGCAGGAGACCTGGATTCGATCCCTGGGTTGGGAAGATCCCGTGGAGGAGGGCACAGTAACCCACTCCAGTGTTCTCACCATGGAGAATCGCCATGGACAGAGGAGCCTGGTGGGCCACATGGACACGACCGAGCAACTAAACACAGCACAGCACATAACATATTAACTGAGATTTAAAATATGGGTGTCTTTCAAAGAGAGTGAAAACTTGCAGAGAAAGGGGAATGGACCTGAGTGCAGAATTCTTCTAGTGTTTTTCCCACAATCTACTGCAGCTATATCACTCACACTTTATGAAGCTTTTGACTTATTCATAGAAACAACTCTTTTTGTCTTTGTATTCCATCTATTTATGTAATACTTAATGAAACCACATCATTAAAATAACAAAATGCAACTGTCATAAACAGATGTGGGAAACAACTGTTTCTCAGGGAGCATACAATTCATATGAGAGGCTAACCTACTTTGTTCTGTATGTGGGACTGCTGGGGGATAGAGGGAGTGAGCAGTGATTCTGGTGAATCCAGGAAAGCGAGTTAAGTGAAGACTTTCTCTGTGAGGGGAGTAGAAGCCTGTAATGGGGCCCCAGCTGGTGCTTCCTGAGTCACTGACAAGCTGCCAGCCTGGGTGGGTCCCCTGAATATTGATTTGGGGCGGTTGTCCCAAGTCATCACACCCTAGGGACTGTGCAGTATTGTGCATTGGAAAGCACGCCGTGCACACTTGCTTTAGCTTCTTCTAAAATGTAGTATGTGGAATAACAGCTGACTCCTCTTCACAATGAAACTACTAGAGAATTACAACTGCCAAGAAACCAGCCTTATATATCACCTAGCCGATTTAGCTTTGCAAGGCATAGTTAACATTTTCAAACTGCTGAATCTAGACAGTACCATCTCAGTAAGCATATTCTGGCAGCAAGTCACCTTGTAACAAATAAAGAATACCCAAAAGAGCAGGCAAAGATCACTGGACAATATAAAAGTCGGTAATCAAAGCAGTGGTTAATATGTTTCCACGAACTGAGACTGGAGCCCACCTTTTGCAGCAGATGCCCAGTCAGCTTTCTAGTTTATTTTATGCTAAGATTGCATTAATAAAAAATGATTCTATTCTCTGCTGTCAATACTTTGGAAAATTATTTCCAATAGTTTGGAAACAAGGGAAATAAGATTTCCCTGTAAGAGTTAACTGCAAAATCAAGAATGTCATTGATTAAATACAGATATGCCATCTCTCAAGAGACAGAGTACTTCTGATACGAAACCTTTTATAATACACAATGTTCTATATCAAGACATTAATCAATAGTAGAACTTGGAGGGGCTGAAAAGGGTCAAATACTAAGACTCAGAAAGGTTACATGCTATGTTCAAGGTCCCAAAGTCAACGATGAGTTAATCTAGTCTATGACCTAGGTCTCCCAGCTCCTAGTGTTTTTGTTATTACAGCACCCTACTTCTTACTGGAATTTTCTGATTAGCTGGGACCACTTCATCCGTAGAGATCTGGTTACTACAACTGAGGAACAAACTATCCTACAACTCAGTGATAAAACACTATTTGTAAACCACCAGTGGTAAAACAACCATTTGTAAGGCTTACTGGGTCTGTGGGTCACAATTCAGGCAGGGACCCTGGGGATGACTAGGGGCTGAGATCTCCTGAAGTCATTCCCTCATATGTCTGCTGACATGGTGGCTATTGTGGGACCTTAATACCTAAGAGCAGCCCCTCCATGTAGCCTGAGCTTCTTCACAACATGGTGACTGGCTTTCTAGGGTGAGCATCACAAGAGAGCCCGGCAGAGGCTATACTGCCATTTATGACCCAGCTGGGAAGTCCACAACATAACACCCAACATGACATCCACCTCTCTTCTTTTCGTTGAGGCAGTCATCAAGTTCTACCCTGGTTCAAGAGGAAGGAGATGGATCTTCACCCCTTGATGGGAAGTGGCAAGGTCCTGGAACAGCAATGTGGGGCCAGAAATACTGCTGTGGCCACTTTTGGAAATTACCATCTTCTGCAACTAGAATTAAAGACCTTCTTTACAAGGAAAAAAAAAGGGGGTGTGTGAAAAGAGGGAGCTGAAACAACTAACAAATCACACCTGAAGGCTGAGTATGCCTGCTCCCATTTCTCTCCCTCTGGGGAATCTGCAATCTGTGCTTACTGCAAATTGAACAGGAATAAAGCATTTTAACTCAACATGATTGAAGCTTTTATTGAATATTTCATTTAACTGTCTAGTTTGGTGGGTTGGAAAGTATGTTTATAGGATATATCCCTAGCATAAAAGCCTTTGCAATGAGGAAAAAGGGAAAAACAATTTTAATTGAAGAAATTATTTTTTAAAAATAGATCATGGACTAGACTGAAAAGAAAACATCAATAAATCTCCTAAAGCACAAAGTGCACAGACATGCTCTGACCACAGAACAATAAAACTATAAATTAGGAACATTTAAGCAGAAATTTCCCACCCACTTGGAAATTCAAACATACCCTTCTATATATCTCTTGGGCATAAAGGAGGAAATATGATTGCGATCATAGAATATTTAGAAAATAAAAATAATGAAAACATGCAAATCAAAACTCATGAAATATGTCTAAAGCTATATTTAAGAGGCACATAAATCAGTGAGGAATGAATAGCAACAAGGCAAGGAGCACCAGCAATGGCTGCCACTTTCTATTCTCAGAGCTTTACATGTGAGGATTAAATGAGTCAACACAACAACCTACAGGCAGGTACTATTATTTTCATTCTCAGTTTACAGAGGAACGAATTGAGACATAGGAGGGATGAGTGATTTAAGCAAGATCACCCATCTAGCCCCTATTTTTCCAGGCACTGGGGTTACACAGTGACCTAGAAGGTAAAGGCCACGCTGTCTTAAAATTGTCAGCTCCTCACTAACGCCAGGCCACAGTGGGAGGGCCGGATCCTCATAAGGACTGCACCAATGCCTTCCTGGCTGGGAGGAGCAGAAGTGCCTCTCCGCGGCTGGGTGATGGCAAAAACCATGAAGCTAGACTAGGCCTTCTTGGACAGCCCCCCGTCTGGGAAGGAGGGAGGCCTTGTTACTGCCAGGTAGGGCTGGAAGTCCAGGCTCCCCGTGTGGTCACCACTGGTTCTGTGAGGAGGGAAGGGAGGACCGCATGTGTCATCCCTGCCTGGTGGGGAGAGAAGTCCCAGCTCCCTATGTATCCCTCTTGGATGTCACCTATGCCACCCTATGTCACCACTTTGGCAGGTGTGTTGGGGTGCCTTGGTACAGTGTGGTGGAGGCTGAAGTCTAGGCTTCCCTCTAAGACTGCTGGCATGGGTGGGAATGGGTCAGTGGTTTTCTGTGGTTTTGGCTAGAGTAGAGCTTTTCGTGCGTGTGTACTCAGCCATGTCCAACTCTTTGCCATCCCATGAACTGTAGCCCACCAGGCTCCTCTGTCCATGGGATTCTCCAGGCAAGAATACTGGAAATCCAGGGGATCTTTCCTGACCCAGGGATCGAACACACATCTCCTGTATCTCTGGCATTGGCAGGCAGATTCTTTACTACTGAGCCACTTGGGAAGCCCAGAACTGTTTAGATAATTCTAAAAGTTTTCTGTTTCACCAGGATGACCCATTCCTGGTTCTCTGTCTAGGCAAAGCAGGCTTTGGTTAAGGGTTTTTTTGTTTTGTTTTGTTTTGTTTTGTTTTTGTCTGTTCCTGTTGGTATTTGTGGGTTGCCAGCTTCTTCAGCTCCAAGTCTGGGATTTTTGAGGCAAACAACCAACCAACATAGAAACTAACCATATGTCATTCTTCAGGTCTCAAAGCCCCTAGCTGATCTGCCTTCTTCTCTCTACCTCTCAGACTCCTTAGGTTTCTTTTATATGTAATGTCCAAGGGTTTTTAGTTTTACTTAGCTGGATGAATATGGGAAAGTACATCAACTTCCTCTTCCCAGGAGAAGTTGTCTCTTATTTCAAGAAAAAAATAATCTGAGAGAATGTGTTCATTCTCAGGGCAGGAGCATGACAGGGCAGAATGACAAGAGAATCACTCACTGGTGGTGATGGGAGGAGGAAGAAGAAAGGGCGGGATCCTGTGCACAGGTGAACAGGTTGGCCTTAGATATGAAAATGGATAGTTCATCTGAAGTCACAAGGGGGAAAGCTGAGACTCTATTACAAATGCAGAGAGGTTGGTGGTGGGTGGATGAGGACGTGCTTCAGTGTTAGACTCCATCGTCTCAGTGGAATAAGGGAAGGTTCCCTGAGAAAGGGAAGCCTTGGGGTTTGCAGAGAGAAGCTGCTTTCAAAGATGGTAGAGAGAACTGATTAGAGAAATACAGAAGGATTGCTAAACATCCTGAAACTACATGAACTTTGAAGGAAGCTAGTTGGCATAGTTGCTTGCTTTCCTCTAGAACCAGGTACAATGTAGGCAGATAAGTAAGGGACTTAATCAATAACTGTGCTTGGTCAGATGATAGGAGGGGAAAAAACAAAAGGACATGGAGAGTGTGTCTAAGGGAGTGATTATGATGATGGAACACAAAATCAGTACCACAGCATGGCACAGCTCCAGAAGGTACTGTTTATATTGTATTTTGCAATAGAGGGACCCCGCATAGACTCTAATATGGATGAGGGAGAACCTAGGTAAATGGACAGTAAATATTTGGGAGGGTGAATGAACTGGGAGTCCTCATAGAGTTAAAGAATTGTTAAGGTGGGACTGGTAAATGAGAGGCATCCAAATACAGGAGATGATGGCCACAGAGACGATATCAGAAATTGAGATTTAGGAGGTGAAACAGGTATTGGAAATGAAAAGATCTAGAATATGAGAGGTTACAGCTGAAATGAAGTGGAGGATGCTTAACAACCTAGATGCCCTTAACAAACTTCCCAATGAGAATAAAGAAAAACAATGACTAAAATATATAAATATATTTTTAAATGCATCAATGACCTGGTAGTAAAGTAAGGCCAAAATGAACTCAAAGTGAGGTCCTAGTGAGATGACCCAGGCACTGATACTGGCCTTTGTGCTGAGGACTTTTGACAAATCAGAGGATCTTGAATTCCAGTGTTCACAACCTTGAAAGATATGGATGATATTTGACAAAGCCCAGGTCGAGCAATAGAGGGCAGTCTCAAAGACAATCCTACATAAAGCTCAAAAGGGTATACTAGAAATAAAACTGTTCCCATAGCAGACAAGAAGGACATCTACTTATCTTAAAATTTGGCACTGGTAAAGGGAAAAAAAAATCTTTCCTGACAGTTTCTAAGTACAAGCTAGCCCTCATGTGTGAGTTTTTTTTACTGGACTAGCTCTGTCTACCTCAGTAGTCTTCAAACCTTCAAGCTGAGAATTCAGTTTAAAGTGGCCCTCTTTCAGCAGTAGCCATGGGCATCTGCCAGAAACACACACAAATCCCTTTTAAATGAACTCCCTTTAATCTTGACTTCAAATAATTCCCATATAAATATGTGTCCACAGTTAAAAAAAGAAAGGCATGATGAGTGAGTCCCAACAAAACAACAATAAACTCACATCACCCACGCAAATATTAGGTATTGGAAATATCAGATAGTATAAAATTTATGTACAATTTATAATGATGGAGAGGCAGACAGTAGGGAGTCATCATTTGCAGGAGATAAGATTTTTACATAGAAAATATAACAGAATCTATATATTAAATAGAATTAAGATTTTTAAAGTAAAATTGATGCTTATAAGGTCAATATTTTAAAAATGCATTTCTGTATACCAGCAACAAATAATTAGAACATGTAATTAAAAGATGCCACTGACAGTAGTATCAAAAATATTAATTACTTAGGAAGAGACTTAACAAAATCCAAGTAAGGTCTGTATATATAAAATCATAAAAAGATTGAGCAAGATTAAAGGAAACTTAAATAAACGGAAAGAAATACTATGTTCATGAATAGGAAGATTCAATATTATAAAGTTGCCATTGCTTTTCAGATTTGATCCACAGATTTATTTTATTAAATTTAAAATCCCAACAAAGTATTTATTTTGACTGGTGGGCATTGAGGGATGGATAGTGGATTGCTAAGCTGATTCTCAAGTATGTTGCAGCTGACACTGAAAATCAGTTGAGCAAGTATAAGCTTTAAAGTGATGCTGAGAAAACTGGTTATTCATATAGAAAAAAATGAGTCTGCACTCCTACTAACACCACACACCAGAGGTCAATTCTATGTGTATAAAATACTCAAAATTTGGTATAGCTTTAAACATTTTTAAGTAATAGAAGAAAATGATCATTAAAGAAATCTAGTCTATATTCTATACAGAATCTAATCATGAAGAGTTATGAATCAGAAGTGCATACAGTGACATGAAAAGTTGTATAGTAGGCAAAAGAATTTACAGAATAATATGGTATCTCATTTGTATAAGAAGCATAAAAATACACATATATAAGCATATAAAGTGTTTAGTTAGTACACCAAAAAGTTAACTGTGTTGGGATCTGGATGTTGAATATTAGAATTATGTTTAGGGCTTTTCCTTTTGATTTCCTCTCATTTTTCTTTTTTTTTTTTTCAATAAAATTTTTATTTATTTATTTATTTTTCCTTTTTTTTTATTAGTTGGAGGCTAATTACTTCACAACATTTCAGTGGGTTTTGTCATACATTGATATGAATCAGCCATAGAGTTACATGTATTCCCCATCCCGATCCCCCCTCCCACCTCCCTCTCCACCCGACTCCTCTGGGTCCTCCCAGTGCACCAGGCCCGAGCACTTGTCTCATGCATCCCACCTGAGCTAGTGATCTGTTTCACTATAGATAATATACATGCTGTTCTCTCTAAACATCCCACCCTCGCCTTCTCCCACAGAGTCCAAAAGTCTGTTCTGTACTTCTGTGTCTCCTTTTCTGTTTTGCATATAGGGTTATCATTACCACTTTCTAAATTCCATATATATGTGTTAGTATGCTGTAATGTTCTTTATCTTTCTGGCTTACTTCACTCTGTATAATGGGCTCCAGTTTCATCCATCTCATTAGAAGTGATTCAAATGAATTCTTTTTAATGGTTGAGTAATATTCCATGGTATATATGTACCACAGCTTCCTTATCCATTCTTCTGCTGATGGGCATCTAGGTTGCTTCCATGTCCTGGCTATTATAAACAGTGCTGCGATGAACATTGGGGTGCACATGTCTCTTTCAGATCTGGTTTCCTCGGTGTGTATGCCCAGAAGTGGGATTGCTGGGTCATATGGCAGTTCTAATTCCAGTTTTTTAAGAAATCTCCACACTGTTTTCCATAGTGGCTGTACTAGTTTGCATTCCCACCAACAGTGTAAGAGGGTTCCCTTTTCTCTACACCCTCTCCAGCATTTATTGCTGTAGACTTTTGGATAGCAGCCATCCTGACTGGCGTGTAATGGTACCTCATTGTGGTTTTGATTTGCATTTCTCTAATAATGAGTGATGTTGAGCATCTTTTCATGTGTTTGTTAGCCATCTGCATGTCTTCTTTGGAGAAATGTCTGTTTAGCTCTTTGGCCCATTTTTTGATTGGGTCATTTATTTTTCTGGAATTGAGCTTCAGGAGTTGCTTGTATATTTTTGAGATTAATCCTTTGTCTGTTTCTTCATTTACTATTATTTTCTCCCAATCTGAGGGCTGTCTTTTCACCTTACTTGTAGTTTCCTTTGTAGTGCAAAAGCTTTTAAGTTTTGTATAGAAATGAATGAAAATGAAAACAAAACAACCCAAAACCTATGGGACACTGTAAAAGCAGTGCTAAGGGGAAGGTTCATAACATTACAGGCTTACATCAAGAAACAAGAAAAAAGCCAAATAAATAAGCTAACTCTACACCTAAAGCAACTAGAGAAGGAAGAAATGAAGAACCCCAGGGTTAGCAGAAGGAAAGAAATCTTAAAAATTAGGGCAGAAATAAATGCAAAAGAAACTAAAGAGACCATAGCAAAAATCAACAAAGCTAAAAGCTGGTTTTTTGAAAAAGTAAACAAAATTGACAAACCATTAGCAAGACTCATTAAGAAACAAAGAGAGAAGAACCAAATTAACAAAATTAGAAATGAAAATGGAGAGATCACAACAGACAACACTGAAATACAAAGGATCATAAGAGACTACTACCAGCAGCTCTATGCCAATAAAATGGACAACTTGGATGAAATGGACAAATTCTTAGAAAAGTATAACTTTCCAAAACTGAACCAGGAAGAAATAGAAGATCTTAACAGACCCATCACAAGCAAGGAAATCGAAACTGTAATCAGAAATCTTCCAGCAAACAAAAGCCCAGAACCAGATGGCTTCACAGCTGAATTCTACCAAAAATTTAGAGAAGAGCTAACACTTATCTTACTCAACCTTTCCAGAAAATTGCAGATGAAGGTAAACTTCCAAACTCATTCTATGAGGCCACCATCACCCTAATTCCAAAACCAGACAAAGATGCCACAAAAAAAGAAAACTACAGGCCAATATCACTAATGAACATAGATGCGAAAATCCTTAACAAAATTCTAGAAAACAGAATCCAACAACATATTAAAAAATCATTTTTCTCTATCAGAAACATTATTACTCTTATACCAAAAGAAATCAGAGAAAGAGTAATAAAAAATAGCTGAGAAAGATCAGAAAAAAGAATGTAAACATAAAATCTTTGGAAATGACCTTCACAAAATATGCATGTTATTTGAAGAAAATTACACTATTCTTAGAGGTAAAAAAAAAGAGAGAGATTTGAAGATAAATGGATCCATCTGTCTGCTCCATCAAGTTTCTGGCTAAAAGGCAATATCATGAAGATTTAACTTTTCAATTTAATTTATAGAATTAAAATAATCCCAAACAAAATCCCAGGGAAGTATTTTTCTAATTGATAAAAACAGTTCTAAAGTTATCTGGAAGAATAAATGAGACAACAGAATAATAAAATAAATAAACAAATAAATATTGACAACAGAATTCTGAAAATTAAAAATTAAGAGGCTAGATTTGTTCTAATGGACACATTGTAAAATGAATGATAGGAACTTCCCTGGTGGTCCAGAGGCTAAGACTCGTGTTCCCAGTGCAGGGGGCCCTGGTTCAGTTCTTGGTCAGGGAACTAGACCCCCCATGCCACAACTAAGAGTTCTCATGCCATGACTAAAAGGTCTAGCATGCTGCGGCTGAGACTCAGCACAGACAAATAAATAAATGAATACTTTAAAAATGATTTAAGAAATAAGTAAAATCACTGATAAAGCAACAGCTACTGAACCACTATGATACAAATAGAAAGATCTTTAATAGCTAGTACAAAGTGCTCAAACATCATTTTGTATTTTTAGAAACAGTGAATGTTGGAGGAAATAATGGTAATAGAGAAAGCATAAGATAAATAATGTTGGAATAATTGCTCCAAAATCACTGGAGATGGTGACTGCAGCCATAAAATTAAAAGACACTTGCTTCTTGGAAGAAAAGCTATGACCAACCTAGACAGCATATTAAAAAGCAGAGACATTACTTTGTCAACAAAGGTCTGTCTAGTCAAGGCTATGGTTTTTCCAGTAGTCAAATATGGATGTGAGAATTGGACTATAAAGAAAGCTGAATGCTGAAAAATTGATGGTTTTGAAATGTGGTGTTGGAGAAGACTCTTGAAGGTCCCTTGGATTGCAAGGAGATCCAGTCAGTCCATCCGAAAGGAGATCAGTCCTGGGTGTTCATTGGAAGGACTGATGTTGAAGCTGAAACTCCAATACTTGGGCCACCTGATGCGAAGAACTGACTCATTGGAAAATACCCTGATGCTATGAAAGATTGAAGGCAGGAGAAGAAGGGGACGACAGAGGATGAGATGGTTGGATGGCATCACCGACTTTATGGACGTGAGTTTGAGCAAGCTCCAGGAGTTGGTGATGGCCAGGGAAGCCTGGCGTGCTGCGATTCATGGGGTCGCAAAGAGTCAGACACAACTGAGTGACTGAACTGAATTGAATGGCTAAAGGTAGTTAATTTTTTACCTTAAAATATATTCTAAAACAAGTTTGACTGTATTTATCTAAATTATAGATAAATTAATGTAAAAAATTTAAATCATTATACAGAGGAAACAGAAAATATGCAACATATTCACAATGGTATTAACATGTCACTAAATCCAATAACTTTGCAGGACCTACTGATCATCTTGACTACCAACCTTCTTTTTCTTCCCTTTGCTTCCTTTGGCTTCTATGACATACAGTGCCCTGATTTTTCACCCCATTTTTGTTGCTACTTCTCTGGTTCCTTTGTAAGATCATCCTCCTCCGAAGCTATTATACATTTAAGTTCCTCATAGCTCATTCTTTCTCTACACTCTCTCCCAAGGTATTCACATCTATACCCACAGCTCCAATTACCACCTCTACTCAAGCAACTCAAATTTAACTCTAGCCCAGGCATTTCTTTCTTATTAGTGTAGGTCAAGATCGCTAAGAGAGACAGGTGGCACAACAAAATGCACCATAATTAAGAAGACTGTAGTCACAAGATCATTTGCAAAGGGAGTAGGGAAAACAATAGAGGAATGATGCTCCAGCATCTCAGGGAGCTTTTCCTGCCTAGACTTTAAGTAGGAGATGGGCGTGATTAGTGGATTACAAAGAGAAAGAAAAACAGGAAGAGATGGGAGGAAGAAGAGCAGGAGAAGCAGGAGGCAAAGGAGGAGGGTTCGAAGAAGTCAAGGTGGAAAGAGAAGGAGATGGGAAAGGGGAAGAGATGATGCAGGATGTAGACGATACAAACACTCAGCCTTCGTTCACTCTTCTTCCTAATCCTCTGCCTATACCTCCCCTTGACTGAATGCAACTGGAAGCCGGAGCACATGGGAGGCATGTGTCGGGGATACATGGAATCTTGACTCCTCCCACACAGGTCAGAGTCTCGGGACATGCATCAGAGTAGAGATGGGTGGAGACTGGCTCTAGATGGGGAGGCAGAAGAGATCTATCTAATATTCACCTCCTACTTGGCTTCTTCTCTAGGACATGCAGGGGTATTTAAAATTCAACATGTCCAAGATTAAACTCATGAACTGCCCACTCCACAAGCTCTCAAGAACAAAACTAATTAAAAAACAAACTGACCCTCTTTCAGTGCTTTCTGCGTCATCAAAGGGTATCAAGGTCAGGTCTGTATCTCATAACAGTGTAGGGATGGATTGGATCGGGGCAAGAGGTGGTGCAAATAGATCACTGAGGAGGCTATTCCGTTAATCCAGGCAGAAGGGATGCTAGAATGAACCAGGGAACTTTTGGAAATGATGAACACAAGTGGGTAGATTGAAGTAGAAAGATTGAAGAGATGTTTAGAAAGCAAAATTGTTAGGACTTGTTATTAGAATGGATGTTGGAGGTAAAAGTAATGTGGTTCTCAAAGATGACACCTTCAGTAACATCCCACGGATCTTATGAAGGAGACACCACTCCTTGACATGGACTATTGGCCCTGCGTGGTCAGCATCCGCCACCCCGCACCCTTCAACCTTCCACTTTCGTCTTGCACCAGGCCCCTCTCAGGATGTGGACTCTGCTTACATTCTTTCAGTCCTTCCGGCTTCCTGTGACGGCCCCTGAGCTGGACCTTTTCACCTGCTCTTTCCACTGCCAGTAATGCTCTTACCCAACTACCTAATTCCTCTTTATCATTCTGAGCTCAGTCACCACTTCCCCAGGAAAGCTTCCCCCGACTTCCCTAACTCTGGTCCTCTTTTGAAAGCTCTCCTATACCATGCCCTTCCCTTCATAGGACCTATCCATGAATGCTTACATGCATTTATGTGGCTTTTCAGTTAATTTCTAATATACACCAATGCCCCACCAGGATATGAACTCCAGGAGGACAGGGACTGTACTGTGTCTTTCTCGACTCACAGCAGTCTTATTGTCTCTAATAATGCCTGGCACCTTGTAATTCACACACAGACATACACACACACACTCTTTAATGAATGAATGAATAAAAGTAAAAGCAATGGAATATATCATAAAAAAAACCCACTGACGGATTTAATAGATTTAAATTATATTCTTACCTATACGAAACAAAAGTAAAGAATAAATTATAAGTGATAAGCTTGGAGATATATTGACAATGTAAAGAAAGACAAGAAGACTATATTCTCAGTAGAGTCTTTGCCACAGCAGCAATACAGATGCTAAGAACACCCAACAAGAATTGACAAAAATGAAATCAACAACAACAACAACAACAACAATCCATAGAACAAACAGGGTTATGATGAACTTTCACTGAAGAAATGGAAACTCCAAATAAAACTGACCTAAAAAATAAGGAAATACTATCCCGTGGGACCAAAAGGAGAGGATGGCTTCTTTCGGGATGGTAAGATGGTACCCAACAAAATCACTGGGGGGGGCCACATGTTCTCTTGTTCACATTCATCAGAAGAGAAAAGGAGTCTCTTCGCTAACAATACAATACAAGCCCTTCTCCTTAGCATCACTGAGTCGGTTTTGGACCAAGCTGGATCAAGTCTGCTATCAGAGGAATGCCATATTCTGATTTTTGAACCATTCGCTAGCAAGAGAAAGATTGGATTTCCAAGTTTGGTTTGTGTTAATTGAGACCCATTCCTGGCACTGGGGTCAATTCCAGAAACCACAGTGTTGCTGAGGGATCAAATACAAAGTTCACTGATATTGCCCACAACCATGGAGGGAAACAGTCAACCTTAGGAGTGAAGCAGATACAAGAAAACAAAGACAGCAGTGAGGTATCATTGTTCAACTTGCAAACTTAAAGTCTGCTTGAACTTCAAAAAATTATCATTCATTTAAAACAGCTTATAAATTGATTTAATCTTTCTGGAGGGCAACTTGGCAATATATGAGAAACCTTGAAAACACTCATGACAGATTTTGGAAAGCATGCATATGTGTAGAAATAAGACAGAAACACACAAAAATGTTCTTGTGGTTGTTACTGGCTGGCAAGTTTATGGGTAATTTTTATTTTCTTTTAAATATTTTCCAAATATTCTTTAACAAGCCTAATTTTGTTTATTCAAACACAAAGAACATGAAGGAACCTGTTATTTCAGAACATGGACCACTTTCAGTCAGAAATATCCTCTGAAAGCTTAAGCAGTGGGAAAAGCAGTGGCAAGGCTTCATTGTTCTCTTAAGGGGATGAAAAGAAAACAACAATCTATCTGAATCAAAGATTCCAAGTTACAGAATCCAGGGGGGAAGAAAAAGAAACAAGTCATAAAATTCTGCAGAAAGATATGTAGCTATCTACACAACATTTAGCACAAAGTTTATTCTAATTCATTCTCTAATCCAGCTCCATAGGCACTTGGCTATAGGCCTTATTGAGTAAACAGCTAAAGTCACATGACCAGACTGAGCTTATTTACTGTCACTTTTGCTGAGAAGAAAAGGTAGGACAGTGTTAAAAACATGAGCACAGGAAAACATCTAAACTCCCTTTTAAGTGAAGAGTCTGAACACCTGGGATTAAGGAATGTGTGTTACTGAACTGGGACTTCCAACAGCTCTTTAACCAGGAATATCAGTGACACCGTTCTTTCTCCAGATTTAATTTGGTCATGGTCCCCATTTTTCTCAGACCACCCCTTTGATTCTCCACCTTCCTGAGTAACCTTAGACAAGTCATTTAACCTCTGCTGTAGCCTTTCAGAAAGAGGCTCTGTCACGGACTTCCCTCTGTCTAAACATCTCCAAGGTTTCCTTGAAATGAAAGATCAGGAAAATCTACAAATTCAGCATAGCCTTCAGGCTAATAGTACTGTATTTTTACACCATCCTTGTTTTAAGGGCTTACAAACGGACATTTCACCTAGATAAGAAGAGAGCATTTGCCAGCATCAGATACTATCCCATCAGTCTCCCAGCAGTTACAGCAATCCAGCTATGCCTACATGGGCCATGAATGCACAAGTGAGGACAACAGGGAGGCAGGAAACGGGGCTAGGTTGATTTCCATCTATTAGCAGCGGCTTAAACTGGCATGCTGGGCAGCTCCGTCTCCCATTGGCCACAGCTGCTCTGAACAGCAGGATGAGGCTTGACCTATATCTGTCGGGTGGAAGTCAAACCCTGAATTTGTTTGTAGCAAACTTCAGTGTTCCAGAACGCCAAGTTTCCCTTCTGCTTGACCACATACCATGTTTTTATCAGGAACCGTGATATCTTCCACCTGCGGGGAACCCAACATCTGTGGGTTCCCCCCTCCACCTCGATTCTTTTGCTTTCTTTCTCACTGCCTCTCTCCCTCCCGTCGCCCTGTGACCACTTTTGTCCCCCTGGATCTGTGTCATCCTCTGGCGGGGAGAGGTTGTGATGGTCACAGCTGTGCTCCTTCTAGCAATCACGGTCACACGGGCCCTTCCCTGCCTGCCCCAGTTTCCATGTGACCAAGGGTGCCCATCCCCGCCACTGGCCGTTGTTACCCAGGTTGGCACAGCCTCATGCTTGCATGTGCCCATCTGGGCCACCCAGAGTTTCACAATGTGTCAGTCGCTAATACAACTGCAGCTGTAGGCAGAAATACAGAGGCGTGTTCAAACCGTGGGTCCTAAACTTTCCTACACAGTAAATGTTTAATAGTTTTTGAAGACCAGATAATTTCAAGATAGCATGCAAGTGTTTGGACCCTTGTTTCCCCAGGTTAGAGAATAGGCTACTTGAACTTGCACTGAGGCTGTCACCAGGCATCCATGGCAAAGCCCCTTTCCTTTGTCCTGGGTCTTAGTCAGTATGGATGTTGTTTTGAGTCTCAGAGAGGATGTGTGTGTATTTATTTACACTGACATCACAATGTGAAACTTTACCTACTCAGTTCTGCCGTCACACTAAAGCATCCGTGCACTTAGGCTTCTATTTATAATGCAGAAACGGCTCTCCATGACCTATTCTCATTTCTTCACTGGGGCCCTGTAGGAACAGAAAAGCAGCCCAGATGATGGAAAATTATTCCAGCAACTCAGGTCCCCACGCACACGAGCCACATCACTGTAATTTGAGATGGGAAAGACCTATTAAGTCATCTCACTGATTCTCTGAGGGCATGTGGTGGTTTTTTCCCTCTCCAATATGCTGATCTACTTTTTAGTGCCTTTTCCAATTGTTAATGGCACAAGTGATGGGGGCTTCCGCACCTTCCTAGGGGACAGGGCAGTTCAGTCTATAATAGATCTCTCCATTAGGGCATGAGACCTGCTCAGCCACATAAATCATCTGGGTTTTGACTTTCATTTCCACCCCTCCTCCTGCCGTCCCCTTGGACCACACTAAATAATTCCTATCCATCCCTGGTATTTACACCCTTCAAGTTCTTGTGGCCAATGAGCCAGTCCCTCTTAGCGAGAGCCAGTGGTCATGCTGGGAGACTTATCTCTTTCATCTTCCCTCTGAAGGCAGTCCCTTCAGGCTGATCAATCAGGTTTGTGGCTCTTCAATGAATGCCCATCGGTTTCTCAATAATTTGCCTCATTTCTTTGTCACTCTGGCTGCTCAGGAAAATCCCCTTTGTTTGTCTCTGTTGTTGCAAAATAAGAATGATGGAAGTAGAATCTCTGCTTACAGCAAACAGAACGGACCTCTTCAGCCACCAGGCCTCTTCCTGCCCCCAGGACACTGGCGTCCCCGGTCCCTTATCTTTCACTCTCTTACTTGGGTGTGGAGCTACTGTGTTAATAGGACTTCAGTATGTTTGTAGAGACAGGAAGAGGTGATCTGTATTTCATCCAACCAGCTTTCCTTGTGGTATATTTAGTTAATGCCCATTAGCTCTTTAAATCATAGTTTGCTGCCCATGTCAATTCTCAGTTGGAAAAGCTTCCTTGAACTCCCTCAAGGGAAAGCTATCCTCCTCCTTTCCATTAATACTCCCACATTTCCTGATTATTAAAGAGGACCACACAGCCACACTGGACACCTTTGCCAGAGGGGGAGTTTCCCTGCTATGAGAGGTACAGACCTTGAGCAAACTGAACGTCACTGCCAACCAGGGAATTTGGGGAGTGGATTTTGCAGTGCTAGGGTCGACAGTGTTCCAACCTGTCCCCTAATTCCCCTGAGTGCTAAAGTACCACATTTAATAAGGTCTTTCCTAATGTGCTCAATGTTCATATGTCTGCAACAATAATAACTAGCTCAATGCTTTATGATCTGTTTTCATCCAATTACTACTACTTAACAGTCTCTGGAGGAGGAAATGGCAGCACACTCCATTATTCTTGTCTGAAGAATCCCATGAACAGAGGAGCCTGGTGGGTTAAGGCCCATGGGGTCAAAAAGAGTTGGACATGAATGAGTGAGCATGCACACACTTAACAGTCACAACCACCTTGTAAGAAAGAAATTATCTTCTTTACTTTACCAGGGAGAAAACTGAGGCTTAGAGCAGTTCCATTGCCCAATTTCACAAATACTCAGTTAATTCTCCTTTCTATCCCCTTTTGTTCTCCTCCTGAAATCATTGGAAAATATGCTCCATGAGCAATATGTGAAAAGGTACTAATGGCATACAGGTTCCTAAAGTCACTGGGGCTCTGGTCATTGCATAATATTTTTCTGTGCTCTTAGCTGGCAAAAACAGAGTGACTAGACGTCACTCACAGTTCAGGAGGAGTCCTATGGTTTATCTGCAGTATAATTCAGTTGTTATTTGATGACAGAGTATATTAAAATTTATAAGACAGAAGCTGCTATCTCCTTCTAAACAATAATGTAATGTTATTAGGAATGAGCTAAAAGTGAGCTTATCTCTTCAAATACCAATTCAGACCCTGAGGGGATCTGTTTTTCCTGCAAAGTTGATATAATTATATACACCTAAGATAAAAGAAGAAAGAACTATATATGTCAATACATGTTTATTACATGATTTGAAGAAACAAAGGACCTGAATAATACTGACTGTTTTGAGTAATTTAGAAAGCAGAAATATAATTTTCTACCAAATAGATGGTAAAGGAGACACAGTATCCTAAAATTGTGCTAACAGCTAGGCAAAAGAGGGTATTGATTGCATCATTAATTTTCAGATAGTGCTTATCAATATTTTTAATTTGGCAAAAATGGGATTACAGTAGGAGAAGGACCCATGCTGAAAGGGTTTTATGCCATAAGGGATTGAAGCAACATCCAAACTGCCAGAAATTTGAACAAAATCCACATCAAGAAATGTATGCTGTTAAGTAAACTGCTTCTTTCTGAAGCCTGGCCAGAGAAAGCAAATTGCATGTGCACATATAAACTGTCAACACACAGAAACATGCAAAAATCTCTATCAAAATGGAAGGCAAAATTATTCCTTCTCTATCAGTGTTAAGATAGAAGGCAGAATTATTCCTTCTGCATCAGCTCCTGGGCCCTCCCTGTCTCATGTGTAACTAGCTCTAAATTGTACTTTGTGGCTAGACTGAAGGTCTGGAACTTTGTTGCAAGAAATTACTAAGTCAATGCACCCTTGAAGATGCACACATGATGATTCCAGTTGTGTTTCATCATACCCAGTACTTAATGATAAAAAAGAAAACCCTTATTGCTTTTTTTAAAAAAAGTACTACAAATCCAATACATGTTTACTATGATGAAGTTTAAAAATACAATGAGAAAAAAAAAAACTAATAGTTTTTATTTAGAAGTAACCAATTCTGACACACCCTCCTACTGCCTTATCTACATAGCTATACATAATATGTGTATATATTCATATTTTTAAAAAGTTGGTTGGTTTTAATCTTCCATAATACTTCTTTGTTCCTTTAACTTAAGATCTGAGGCTCTTACAGGAAAACTGATGCTGTTTTGAACTGATCTAAATAGGGTAAAAAATGCTTTAATTAAACGTTTTTAGTAATATATCTACTTTATAGGACTCTCATGAGATTTGAAATCTTTTAAAAGTATAAGACACCTTCTACAGCCAAACTTTGGATAAATACCTAGAAAATACATCACACCTATTCCGCTCAGAATGAGTCTATACGAACCTTTCCATGGATTTCAGCATATTATCAGTGACCTGCAACACAATGCGAAGGAACTGGCATTGCCTAAGCCCAGCTTTGAGAATTAAGGGAAGGGGGCAGGAGTTTGATATCAGACCTAAAGGACTGATGTCAATATCAGGCTCCTTTCTTTGCTCACCTACCTCCTCTGACCATGCACATCATCTTTGCTCCCAAAAACAGAGCTTCTCAGGAGTGTTTTTTTAAACATCTTCCAACTTATTTTTAAGGTAAGTCTCAAATATTGAAACATCTATGAAGTCCTTGGAACCCTAGACAGAGTTTTGATTTTTTACACTGTATTGAATATTGGATTCCATCAAATCTAAGACACTATTAAGTTGTACCATTATTTTAAAGTGATGCTAAGAAAAAAGATGCTGCCAATTACATTATGACATGCCATTAATTTCACATTTGATGCAATTTCAGAGATGTTGCTTGGAAGTAAAGCTCTGACAAATCTAGACAGTGTATTAAAAAGCAGAGACAGCACTTTGCCTAGAAAAAAGTATAGTCAAAGCTATATTTTTACCAGTAGTCATGTACAGATATGAGAACTGGTCCATAAAGAAGGCAGAGCACCAAAGAATTGATGCTTTCGAATTACAGTGCTGGAGAAGACTCTTGAGAGTCCCTTGGTCTGCAAGGAGATCAAACCAGTCAATCCTAAAGGAACTCAGCCCTGAATATTCATTGGAGGAACTGATGCTGAAGCTCCAATACTTTGGCCCCATGATATGAAAAGCCAATTCATTGGAAAAGACTCTGATCCTGGGGAAGATGGAAGGCAAAAGGAGAAGAGGGTGGCAGATGATGAGATGGTTAGACAACATCACTGACTCAATGGACATGAATCTGAGAAAACTCCAGGAAACAGTGGAGGACAGGGAAGCCTGGCATGCTACAGTCCATGGGGTTGCAAAGAATTGCTCATGGCTTAGAAGTTGAACAACAATAACATACACTGCATAAAGAATGTTCAGTCACATACCATGAACAGACTTTTAGTGCCTACTACATTTTAGGTTATGTACAGAAAATTTAAAATTAGAATAGATATCTTTGACATTTCATTTGTTTATTTATTTATTTTTTGGATTGAAATCAAAGCAAAATGTTCATATTTTAACATTTATGTTTCCATAGAGAATACTCATTTTTCCAGACCTAACTTTATGGTCTCAGAGTGGGAGCAGAGGCCATCCATATGGTCTTGAGTCTCTTTATCTCTTTGTAATGTATCCTCAGAGACAACAAAACTTTAAGTTAGACCTCTTTTCAGTTCAAGAAGCATGTCTGGGTTCTTTCAGCTTCAAGATTTCAGCTAGTCACTTAATTCAGTTTTTTAAA
The DNA here is from genome assembly GCF_963930625.1 of Muntiacus reevesi. Taxonomy (NCBI): domain Eukaryota; kingdom Metazoa; phylum Chordata; class Mammalia; order Artiodactyla; family Cervidae; genus Muntiacus; species Muntiacus reevesi. Next base: position 15,287,563 of record NC_089254.1, read on the forward strand.
AATGCATCAGGTTTGGAAAATGCAGATTTATTCCAATCTATATTTATCATATCTTCTGCTTGGCCAGTTTAATTACCAGATTTAATACTTAAAGAGAGTGAAACTCAGGCCACTTTAACTGATGTGTCCCTCAGCATTCAGGGAGGGTTTTTTTTGTCTAGGTAAGTTTGTCCCACAGAAAGTACAGTCTTGTTCAGGCTCTTGTAATCTTACAGACCCAAATATGTTCTTTCAGTTGCCTAAGATATCTTTTCTCTTGAGCATCCCTGTTTGGTCATTTGGTAAAGAAATCTCCTGAAATGCAGGAGACCTGGATTTGATTCCTGGGTCAGGAAGATCCCCTAGAGAAGGAAATGGCAACCTATCCCACTATTCTTGCCTGGGAAATCCCATGGACAGAGGAGACTGGCAGGCTACAGTCCATGGGGTCACAAGAATCGGACACAACTGAGCGACTAAACCACCTCCACCAAACTTTCTGTAATCAAAGTCCATATTTCCATCTTCTTTTAAATCATTCTGACCCATGTTGGCAGCTGCTTCCTAGTATCCCAATCTAGAATCATGTGGTTTCCCCTTAGGGAGAGAAAGAGGCATTCCCTATTTATACAGAAGAGTAATTTGCTACCTGGGATATAAACACAGAGCCTCTAGCCCGTCAAATGCAAATCTGCTGAGACAGTAAGGGAACAACTTTGTATTGCTCCCAGCCTTTCCTCTTTGAGTTTTACCTTTTCTCCTTTTCTTGCTTTAAAATGGTTATATTTAAAGCACAAGATAGAAATAGAAACATTAAAAATATTTAAAATGTGAAATTTTTGATGGAGTTTTAAAAAGGCATATTTGAAGGAAATATACATACCAGTGATCTTTGGTGGAATAAGTTTACCAGCTGTGTACTGAAGGGTAATGGTCTATTTGAGCCCCCTCTCTCCCATTAGGCTGCTCCCTGGGGCCACAAATAAACCCGTTAGCTAGAAAACAAGCTGGAGGAGGCTGAGCAAAGATTTATATCACCTAGCGCAAACTTTTTCCTGAAAAGGCAGAAAAATCCCCAATAACTGTGAGGAAGGTGGACTCCAGAAGGCATTAATTAGCAACGGTCCTAAAGGGAAACTTCCAAGGGAATTCAGAGACGATAGGGACTAAGGGCTGAGACAGGAGGGGGCAGGACTGATACGTAAGGCATAGGCCTTAATTGCTTTTTGGAAGTGGCTGAATTGGGCAAAGACATCCTTCTTCAATGAACAGAAACATTTTTCTCCAGGTCATCTGGATTCTTTGCTCCCCTAAATAAATACTTCTGGATCCAATCAGAGTGGGAGACAAACAAATCTAGTTGTTTAAAAATCCCACTCATATTGCTGAGCTGCTTTCTTATTGATTATAATTGTATCTTTCACTTACAACCTCAGTAAGTAACTGAGGTTCTAATTGTTGATCTTGAAATGTGATGCCAGACCCAAGTCGTATTCCATGAGAACACTGGGTTAATGTTCCTTCTTTTAGAAATGTAATTCCTAAAACGGTTTCCCTCAAAAATTGTGGGACGTTTAACCATCCCAATTTTATCTAACACAGATGATTAAAATACATTTAAGCAAGTGTGTGTGTGTCTGCTACAGACTGAATGTTTGTGTTCTGGCAAAATTCATATGCTGAAACCTTAACCCTTAGTGTGTGATAGTATTAGGGGGTAAGTTTTTTTTGGGGGGGTGGTGGTTAGGTCCTTAGGTTGAAGCTCTCAGGAATGGCCCTAGGGCTCTTACAAAAGGGACCCCAGAGCGCTTTCTGGGCCCTTTCACACGGTGCGGACACAGTGTGAAGATGACTCTTTATAAACCAGGAGGCAGAACCTCACCAAGATGCCGCATCTGCTAGCACCTAGATCCTGAACGTCCATGCCTCTGGAACTGTGAGAAATAAATGTTTGTTGTTTGAGCCACCCAGTCTATGCTATTCTTGTTACAGCAGTCTGAACGAAGATAGCTTCCAAATGAGATGATGATATCTTCAAAAAAGAATTTTAGATGGCTTTTTGTTTGTATTATATAATAAAGGCTGATCTAAATTCAAAACTGGATTTAATCACAAATAAAAACTGTAAATGCAGGTTCAAATAATAGTGTAGCTATCAAGTGCTAATGTTTTCTTTGCATTTCAACCATTTCTGGAAATATAAACATAAGCAGAATGATTAAAGAAAAATGAAATTAACTCATGGCTTCATTTCCTGTTTTCATTACTCATTAAAACTTCGATAAGTGTGGTGAATAAAATGCACTACATAATTATAGTGTGCCAGAGATTCCTCTGGACACAACCTACATTAATTGTAAGGTGTTTTTAAGTGAAATATGTGGGCCAGGTAATGGATCTGGACTTCTAAGATCAACAATCAGCTTCCTCTGTGAATTCTTCAGTTCCTTAGCTTATCAGTAGAATGCAACAACCAAGATAGCCAGCTTTTATTGAGTGCTTACTATGTGCCAGGCACTGTGCTAGGAGCTTTAGAAGTATCATCTTACCAACGCTTCTGAGAACTCTGTGAGCTAGGTGTGATTATTATCTCCATTTTACATACACGGTATCATAAGCTTAACTGTATGTTTTCTCTGTGCCTTGTGAGTTTTAGGCAGGGAACTAAACTCTGGAAGTTCCATGTAATAATTTTAGCATAATAAGAAATCAGTTGAAGGATCAATTTTATTTGCAGTGATGAGAACACAGTTTGCTGCCACCAATGGGCTTCATGCTATGTAATAAATATCCCTTATCATATGCATAATTCCTGACATATTGTTTTATTTCTAAATTTTAAGATGTCTGCAGAAAGTCATGTTTGTGGGAGGGGGTGTGCACAGGCACATGTGTGGTGGTAAAGCATTCTTTCTAGTAATATGTGTAAAACCTATTTTTTTCTACATTTAGAATAATGTCAAGCCACCCAGATATGAAAATAAAGACCATCAGTTACGCCAGTGCCCACAGGGAATCACTGTTAACATTTTGGTATATATTCTCCCAGTTCCTTTTATCCATGTGTATATAAAAATATATTTAAATTCAATTGGAAACATACTTTATAGCTTGGTTTGATTTTATTGATTTTTAAAAATCCATTTGATAATAGTATATCAAAATGTTTTCTTACAATTATTAAAGTTTCCTCTACAAAATTTTAAACACAGAATCCCATTGCATGGTTATACTTTAATAACTAGACCAAGTCCTTATTGTTGAACACGTAAGTATAGGTGGGAAAACTTTAAATATAAGTTCCTAAAGTCTTCCCCACGTTACAGGTCTTAGATCTTTCATGATTATAAAAGCATTGAACCAAATTTCTATAGATCTTAATTTTAATCCAAAACTACAGAGTTAAAGGCAACTTCAGAGGAATTTAGTCAATTTTCCTATTTCTACATAGGAATATATCACTGTCTCAGATGTATCTTTCTAGAAACTATCTTGAATTTAATGAGGGAAGTATAATATTATGGAGACTTGGTGTCAGGAGCACAGGCTTTGACCCTGGACCAAATACTAAATAAAGGACTCTGACCTTTGACTTGGACTTTATTACTCTCATTTACTTTCAGTGTCTATGAGGATTCCATTGCACGATTTTTGAAAGCTTCCATGAGATAATGTACATAGATCGTCCTGCATAGTATAGATGCTGAACATATGCTAGATCATTTTATTTACCCTGTATTTCTCAAATCTGTAAGATGTCCTTGAGTTTTTCTACAATTCAAGTAAACACAGACCAATATTTCTGAAGATCATTACTAAGTCCTCAAAACTGGTTTGACATTTTCTAGAGTCTACTTTCATAATTCTTAAACATTCAGACCTTCCTAAATTGCAAGACACCAAGTTATACAGGATATACTGCCATTGGTCTGGCCAGTGACACTGACGGTGGGAAATTTCACCCTTCTTTATATATTGTTTCGCTGCCATTATAGCAAGAACTCACTGAATTCTTAAGAGATTCTGATGTTATTCACTTGGGTTCCATTTATAGGCCAGCATGACAAGGATAACTGTTTTCCTGGGTTGTACTTATTTCTTTATACTGATTCTTCCTCTTGCTTAGAAGCAGTTCCTTGTTTCAAGTTAGTTTCATTCATTTGGGTCTGTTTTCAAATGTCAGACTATTTGGTTTTAATCGTATGGTCATGTCATCTGCACATGTACTATAATCTATTCTTAAGTTACTGATTACATTTAGAGCAAATGAGTTAATCTGCACCCTCACAGTTCAACAAGAAGCCATTTATCCATCTATGCAGTGGAGTAGGGACACAGAAATAAAGCCTGCCTCATTTGGAAGCAGTTTTCTTTTTAATGTGAGTCCAGTAGCTTAAAGTTTCTCTAGCCTGACATGTTTGAGTAGATTTTGGTATGTCATCTGTGTGGATTAGGAGTCTGTAGGCTTTGGCTGTGAAAGCTGTAATTACCAATGTTTGAAAGACATCTGTGAGGGTGAGGATATGGAGAAGATAAGCCAAAAGCAAGATATATAATTACCACACCCTGTCTTCCTATCAGGAACTCGGGGTGTTTAAAGCAAATTAGGACCTTGTAGACAGCCCTTCTCCTATCAGGGTGCATCATCAGGTTGCTCGGCAAGTAGGTAATCAATCTCTCAGGCAGGAAGTGTCCGCTCTCACATACACGATCAGCTGATAGGTTCTTCAAAGACCAGGGGTGGAAAAGATCCCTGCTTCTTTATTCTTTACTCAACATATCCCTGACTCTCTTCCTATACAGGCAATTTTTATACAGAGGAAAGAACACTGGGCCTGCAGTCAGGAGAGCTGATTTCCAGTTCTGAATCTCTCATGAGCTGTGACCCCATCCAAGGCTTCAAGCCTCAATTTCCCCATCTGTAAAATGGAAGTCATATAACTACTTCACACAAGTATTGCATATAAAAAGGTCTTACTTACGAAAGGGCTTTAAACATACTATGAAATTTCTAGAAAAGAAAAAATCATGGAGAATCACTATTTCTTTGGAATGCTGAATATTTGTTTTGGTTTTCATCTCTAGTTGAATACTGAACATATATGTTTTTTATATTTATGAGTTCGTTGAATGCCCAGCTCCACTATAAATAGCTATGACTGGGAAATACTGAGAGAAATTACAAGATGTCTTGTTATTGATAATTAAAATAAAGGAGCTAATTCTTTCAAAGGTAAGGGTGGCTTAGACCTGACTCACAGTTCTCTATTCAGACTGGTTTTTCTTAGATTTTCTTTAAGGAAAACTCCTTAAAAGTTTTACAAGAATAAGTGAGGTGAGATTGGCCCTTGAGTAAAGAAAGTGGGTAGCTAAGGCCTAAAGCTTCTTTCTCAGTAACAAATTTAAGTGCCTTGTTTATTTTCATGTGATTAAGTGACATTTGTATAAATACCTTATTGAGTAATGGTGCTGTGCAAAACTGAAGTTTATGTAGGACATTGCTCCACCCATGGTGAGCGATTAGAGCAGGTATGTAATCTAAGTCCCTGTCTCCATCCAACCCTACGAGTAAGTAGCGCCAGGAAGGAAGAACAGTGTGGGCCATGTGGCACGGTTGAAGGGGGGAATAACAGGCAGCAGAAGCCTCTCTGAATGAACGAAGGAGTGTGAAGGGTGGCAGGGAGACTAACAACTGAAAATTGATTCTGACTATTGATGTCAGTCTATCGAGTTAATGCAAATTAAGGTGGCACGAGATTTGTTTTTTAAAAAGCCTTTTCCCCATGCAGTGAAATAATAACCATCTTATTTTAAATGTAGCCAAGAAGGGCTGTGTTTGCTCATGTGATCCAGTTTCCACACTTCCCACACCTGGGGAAGTATCAGCTAATATTGATTTAGCACTAATTTATACCTGATGGTCAGAGGCAACGAGGAGAGAGGAAAACTGGTACAAATTAGTGAGGCCCTGTGGTCCCTGAAAGTGGTCTGGGGCCCGAATGTTGTATATCAATACAAATCACTCTTTCTCGGAGGGAATGGAAAAAATATTTTAAGCAGATCTGAATCTGCTCTCAGTGGCTCTACTGCTGTCGGGCTAAAGATCTCCTTTAAGAATGCTAGGAATGGGTAAGATCAAGTTACATTCTTAGATTTTTATTATGTTTAGCTTATTAATTTGGGAGCTAAGCAAATGAGAAGCAGAACAAGCTTTAAAATACCTGACTTGTTACTGTATTATGAGTAATCACCGTTAGCTGGTTTTTTCCATTTACCTTTGCCTCAGTGAAATTCTCTATAATAAGGAAATACCCATAAACTTCTCTTATATTTAAATACTGCTGTAGATTATTCAGAACCATAGAATTTTATCCTTTGAAAACTGCTTTATTTGGGTAATTTCCATAAATTGATGTCAGTTATCAACATTTCTTTGAATTATATTTTGCTAAACATTAGGGCCTGTTATTAAATTTGGGGAACTTTCATTCATTTCTAATCAACATTTCCCCAAATTTGCCTAGTCATATACATCACCCAAGGAGTTTGCAAAAAACTATACACTCCTACCCCTCCTGCTCCCAGTCCTGCCAAATTAGACTCTACAGGGAACAAGGCTGAAATCTATTTTTTAGGAAGGTCCCAAGAATGCCTCATGAGCTATATGTTTGGAAAATAGCTGTGCCCTTGCTGTATTCCTGATGATGATAGAACTCTTCAGACCCCACTATTCCCTTTCGCCTACCCCCTCCTCAGTGACTGTAGGCTTTTTTCTATTCTACCCCACCTAAGAGATAAGGCACATTCCCACCAACACTGTGGTCCTCGGCAGTGAGTCCCCACTGCAGTGGTGGTAGACAGCATCAACCATCTCCAGTAGGGAGGAGATGAAGCAAAGGGATAGAGGTGTGGTCTAGAAAAGTCTTCCCAGAGATTCCCCTTGACAATCAGTTGTAGAAGACATTGCTGCCTCCTCGAATGGCCATGTTCAACCTCCCTTTGTACTAAATAAAATTTTTCTTTCCCTTCACTCTCTTATCTTCCCTTCATCCTGAAATGGAAGGGAAAACACTGTTCCATTTTTGTCAGACTTGTGCTGTTGATCAAATCTTCCACTGCCTCACAGAAACTAAATCTCTTAATCTTCCTCATTCAAACTTTTTCTCTTTTGGCTTCCATTAGCCATCAATAGATGTTTCTTCCCTATTCTTTTTAAACTAAAGTTTTTTATACTTGCTTGGACTCCAGTGAACCCCAAGATCTCATTTTACTTCATGCCTTATGTTTATTGTCAAATTTCTCAGAAAGAGAACTCTATATTAGTTGCATTCATCTTCTCACCATTCTCGTCAACCCAACTGTACCCTGGCTTCTGCAGAGCCACATTTTATGGACACTGCTGGTGTGAAGATTACCAGTGATGAGATCCAGTGATTTTTCCTTAGCCCCTAACATTCTTCTCCACCTAACAGCTTTTGATATTGATCACCTCATCCTTTAAAAAAAACACTATCAATTAGTGATCATTGAGTTGTAAGGACAGAATCCTATTCAAATAATTGAAACAACAAGGGGCAGGGTTATTTAAGACCACAGAAACTCTCACAGAAAGTGTAATATCGCTGCACCAAGCTTAAAATTAGGAACCAGAAACCTATCGTGCATGCTAAGTCACTTCAGTCGTGTCTGACTCTTTGTGACCCCATGACTATAGCCCTCCTATAGTCTACATGGACTGTAGACCCATGGACTATAGGCTCCTCTGTCCATGGGATTATCCAGGCAAGAATACTGGAGTGGACTGCCATGCCCTCCTCCAGGGAACCTATCAGTAAGCAATAAAGTTTTAACAAAGAATTCTTGGGCACCTGCTATATTCTCGGCACTGCTAGATGTCAAGTGATCAAGTAGTGAACAGAAGAGACAAGGTCTCTGCCTTTAGACACTTTACAATCTAGTGGGGAAGGCTTATATCAACAGGTAAACAAATATGTATTTACACTGTGTAATGAGCTCTACAGATGAAACAAACTGACCTTGTGATACATTATTATAGGTTATTAGTGGTAGGTGGGAACTCAGAAGGGACACTCTGAAGACACAGCAGTTAAAAAGATCTGAAGACTGTGAGGGAGCCAGTCAGGGAAGCTGAGAAGTGGGATTATGGAAGGAGTGTTTTAGGCTGAGGACACACGTGTGAAGGTCCTGCAGGGGTGTTTCAGGGGAAATGAAAGAAGGCCACTGTGGCTGGAACCTGAAGGGGCGGGGGTGGGGGGGTGGGGAATAGAGCAAGGTGAGGTTGCAGAAGGCAGAAGCCAGAGCAGGCCAGACCTATAAAGCTATTTAAAGGAATTTGGATCTCAGTGCAAAGTAATTAGAAGACATCAAACAGATTTAAGTAGGAAATAAGAGGGTCCCATGTATTTCCAGGTTTACCCTAACAAGCAGAAAACAGATTAAAGATGGCAAGGGTAGAAGGTAGACCAGTTGGTAGCTACAACAATAACTCAGATAAGAGATGATGGCGGTTTGGGTTAAGGTGGTAGCAGAGGAGATGGATAGACCTGGATGCATTAGATGTCTGCTCATGAGGAGCAAATAAAAGGACCAGCTGATGGGTTAGAGTTGGGGAAGGAAGGAGAGTGAAAAAAAAAATCAAGAATGTTGCCTGGGTAGTGTTGCTTAGACTAACTGAGTGGATGATGATACCATGTACTGAAGTGGGGAAAAAATAAAGATAGGGAGGGGAGGAAAGGGATATAGAAATTTAGAGTTTTAGTTCTATTTTAGATACATTAATTTCATATATTCATGGAGACTTGACGTGTCACACAGGCAAATGAGTACCTGAAAACAGAATTTGGAGGAAATGTCTATACTGTGGAGATAAATTTGGGAGTTTGTTACCATTTTAGAGTATTTAAACCTATGGGAAGGACACAGATTACCAAGAAGGTGAGTTCATAGAGAAGAAAGCAGAGAATGGAGCCCAGTTTTTAGAGGCCACTAGAGGAGGAAAAATCCCCGAAGGTCACTGAACAGCAGTGGTTAGAGAAGTAGGAGACAGATCAGCCTACAGAAGCAATTTTTTAAAAAAGAAGTTGAACCTGACCAACAGTATTGAAAACTGCTAAAAGTTGGAGTAGGAGGATAAGGTTCAAGAACACACATTGGGCCTGGCATTATGGAGGCTGCTGACAACACTGACTAGCAGTTTCCACTAGCATGGCAGGAGTGAAAGTCTTGAGTTGTGTAGACCGAAGAGCAAATCTGAGTTAACTAGCCGACAACTTTCTCAAGAATGGTTATTGTGAAGGAATCAGAGAATTAATACTATAGATGGAGAGGGACAGCATAAGAATATATATATATATTTTAATGCTGGGATAGAGCATATTCATACATAGTGGATGGAGTGAAATGGCAACCCACTCCAGCATTCTTGCCTGGAAAATTTCATGGACAGAGCAGCCTGGCAGGCTGCAGTCATGGGGTTGCAAAGAGCTGGACCCGACTGAGCACACATGCAAACATACTCAGGATAATCAGGAATCTGATGATTTACAAGAGGAAGGGAATTACTGAAGAAATGAAGCCCCTAAGAAGGAAAGAGGGGAAGGGATTTAAATCACAAGTAGAGGAATGGGTTTTGATAGGAGAGGAGAAAATATCACTTGTAACAGAAAGGAAGGAGAGATGGGTCTGGTCCAAGTGCCCAGAGATTTGTAGGTTTGATGGTAGAAATATACTGGAGTTGCATTAGGGGTAGGCAGGTGTAGGGATGGTTTTAGAAGGTTGACAAGTCATTATGGGAAAATGAACACACTCTCAGTCTCTCTCTCTCTCTCAGGTCACCTGTTCTCATTTCTATTTTCCGCAAGTCACTTCATTGTTTTCTTTCAGAAGGCAGGTTTCCTCCGCTTCTCCATTTCTGTGAAAGAAGATGGTCACCCCATGCACAAGTTTCTGTGATCACCCAGTTCATGAGCTTAATAGGATCACTCAGTTCATGCCCTTAATAGAATAACATTGTATTTCTTAATTCCAAATTTCCAGGGAGGGAAATTTGATTGGTCCAGCTTTGGTCAGTTATCGAACTCAGGTCAAGCCAACCATGGTCAGAAGAACAAGGTCACTGTGTCCAAACACAGCTGTCAGGCCCAAGCCCTCTGTGTGTTGGGGGAGGACTAGTTCTTAGAGAAGGGTTGTGAGCTCCCAGATCCCCAGAGGCATCTGCCAAACACCCTCTGAGACCCCAAACTCTAATTAAGAAGTGCTTCCTAGCTTTGTTTTCTTTGTTTTATTTGTTTACATATCCTCCTCCACGAGTGCATAATTTCCCCCAAATTTTGTCCTTAATCCTCTTTTTCTTTACTGCTATACTTTTTTCCCTTGCCAACTTCATTTGTGTCCATGGCTTCAACTACAAAATGTGCATGGATAACCTCTCTCCGACCCCAAACCAAACCTCTGCTCTTCTCAACTATCACTTAAAAACTGTCTTTAAAAACTCTCAGATATTCTTTCTTTTCCCCCCACCTTGTATCGATATGAGATGATGATGTTAGCTAAACTAGTTATGGTAATCATTTCATACCATAGGCAAGTCGAGTCTTGATGCTGTACCCCTTAAACTTATACAGTGCTGTATGTCAATTACATCTCAATAAAACAAAGGAAAAAACTGTCTCCCCATGAATATCCTCTGGTTCCCTTATTTATAAGTGAACTCATTATTTTTTCCCAACCCTATTCTTTCTCTTAACTCCCTGTTCCTATTAAAGCCACCACTATCCTCTTAGGCATCCGAGCCTGAAACTTCAGAGCTGTCTGACCTCCTACTTTCAAGGTCCATCAGCTGAGAAGGAGTATCACTTGCACCTTTCCCCCCTCTTCATGTCCCCTCTCACTTCCCTAACTCTTGTTACCTAAACTTCCATGGACTCTTCTCAAAGTCTACTATCATCTTCCAGTTTGCAGTCTCCATCCAAGTTGTAGATCTTCTTGCATTAATCTTCATAAAGCCCAGCTTCTTTCATGTCTGCGCCCCCAATTCAAGAATCTTCAACAGCTCCCCCTGCAAACTCAATAAAGTGCAACCTCCATGACATGTCATGACATGTCATCAACAGACCAAGCCTTATCTTCCATCAGTCGAGGCAGGCTGCTCTATCATCTCCTAACAGAGCATCCTCTGTTTTCCTTGTGACAAGACTTCACACTCTTTCCTGAAGGCTTTCCTCAAAAGAGATCTTTCCCTCCCATTACTTCAATTTGCTTTATCTGCATATCTCCTATGGAAGCCATGATAGTTTAGACATGGTTTCTCCTTTATCTGCAGAAATATCTTTTTGCTTCTGACGGATTTCAATTTACCAAAGTGTGAGAACAGGTGCAGCCCTTACAGAGTATAACAACAGTGTCTTACTTTGAAGGTATTTAATAAGTTACTTGATGAGGAGCTACTAAGGCCTGATGCTAGTATTATTGCTATTAAATCCTCATATAGGCTTATTAAATATATTAATATGAACCTTTTCAACAGGGTACTGGGGAGGCCACTGGAAATTGTGTGTTACAAAAAAATTTTTAAATAATTTAAAGAATTTCTCTAGTCAAGCACTGCTGATGAATTGATGGCATTTTAACAACAGTCATTCAACACATTTGTGTGGTAAAAAGTAAACTGCAGCCACATAGGAGGAAATTAATTGATGACAAATTTTAATTACTCTAAACTCTCAGTAAAAAACTAGTACTGTGATAATCAAGTACAGTCTCTTCATAGGATCACAACTGCTCTCATATATTGTTGACACTGTGTTTGGAACTAAAACAAAAGAAATGTCACAGCAAAGAGAGAATATTCCCAGTTTCCTGGTCCAAAAGTCTTTACTTACCTCTGAATGTTCTGAATTTGTAGAATATAATCTCTTAGTTAAATGATAAAATCCTACTTACGTATACCAGCTTAGGGGATGTGCCCCTGGCCTCATAGTTGGTGACAGAAATTGCTGTGAAGATGAAAGCTGAAAAACTGGTGGCCCTCATACTTATTTTCTACCCAGGTAATAATAATTGCATCCTTTACTCTTTTGATATTTACCAGTTAAAAAAGAAAATATCCTTAATTTTTATTGCTTCTTCTGAACTTTTTAAAACCAAAGCATAAGGGAAAATCCCTTGACATCAGTCTTAGCAAGGATTTTATGGATATGACACCCAAAGCACCACAACAAAAACAAGATAAACAAGGGAAAGTACGTCAAACTAGAAGGCGTTCTACACAGCACAAGAAATAATCAACAAAATGAAAAGTCAACCTGTATCATGGGAGAAATACTTGCAAATAACATATTTCAATGGGGGTTAATACTGCAAACATATAAGCAACTCATATGAAAGCAAAAAGAGAAAGAAAGAAAAAAAGAAAAACACAATGAACAATCCACTTAAAAATGGGCAAAGGATCTGAGTAGAGATTTTTTTCTAAAGAAGATATTCAAATGGTCAACAGGTACATGAAAAGGTGTTCAACATCACTAACCAGAGAAATGCAAATTAAAACCACACTGAGCTACCACCTCGCTGTAAAATGGGTATTATCAAAAAGACAAGCAATAATAAGTGCTGAGGAGGATATAAAGACAGGAACCATTGTGCACTGTTGATGGGCCTGTAAATTGATGCAGCCACTATTTAAAAACATTACAAGTTACTAAAAAACTTAAAAATAGAACTACCATATGATCCAGCAATCCCACTCTTGGGTATATAGCTGAAGGAAATGAAATCAATCTCTCCAAGAGATATGTGTACTTCCATGTTTGCACTATTTACAACAGCCAAGATATTAAAAATAACCTAAGTGTCCATCAATGAATGAATGGATAATAAATGTGATATATATACACAAAGGAGTATTATTCAGTCATAAAAAGAATGAAACTCTGCCATTTGTGACCATACAGATGAATCTTGAAGACGTTATAAGTGAAGTAAGTCAGATGGAGAAAGACAAATACTATACGATCTCACTTGTATGTGGAATCTAGAAAAAAATCCAAACTCGTATAAATAGAGAACAGGGGCAGGGGCTGGAGAGTGGGGGCAAAGAGTGAAGATGGTCAAAGGTACAAACTTCCAGGTATAAGATGAATACATTCTGGGGATATAATGTGAGGTATAGTGGTTATTTTTAACAATACTAAATTGAATATTTAAAGGTTGCTAAGAGAATAGATTTTTAAAAGTTCTCATTAAAAAGTTTGTAACTATGTCAGGTGATGGATGCGTTAACTAACCTTATGATGTTATTTTCCACTAAGTATCTGTAGCAAATCATTACACACCTTAAACTAACAAAATCTTTTATGTCAATTACATCTCAATAAAGCTAGGGGAAAAAGAAACAAAGTAAGATGATTATTATTTTCATGAAATGTTCCTTTCTGCTTAATTAAATATATGTATTTTTCAGTTCCCTCACTCAGGCCTCTTGAGAATAACTACTCCCAACAGAGAGATAGAACTAATTACATATCAGCAGATGTCATTCTCTAACTGATCCTCAACTGTCCTCTGTCAATTTCAGTTGGTTATTTTTTTCTGCAGATTTCAACTGCCTTTTCTCCATTACCAATTTCATTCTCCATTTTCAACATCAGATGAGCCTACAAGAGCCATGAGGACTAATATTTTTTACTTTGCCTTTATAACGATCATAATACAAGATACGCTTTCCTTTTGAATGCTGGCCCCAATGTGAGTATCTGCATATATTACAGAAGCCACATGGGACATTTTTCTACCCTGTGGCTATGCTTCTACAACAGTGATACACATACACTTGTTATTGTCAATTTTGTTTTCTGATGAAAGGTGCAATTGAGTCTTTGGAAGAAGCACTGATTAAAATTTGCAACTCTTTTGAAAACACTGAACAAATATTGTCTACCAGGTACCAAGCGCTACTATGGAGATTCAGCAATAATAAAACTGATAAAAAGTCTTGCCTTCATGGCACTTGTATTCTACACGGACAGAAAAAAAATAATTACAATATACAATGTGTGGATGGTGATAGGTGCTCTGGGAAAGAAAAGTATGATAGAGAGTATGGACCATCTCGGGGGTGCTTGCAATTTTCAAAGGAGTTTTCAGAACAGCTTTCATTGTGAAGGGGATGACATCTGAGTAGAGACCTGGGGGAAATGAGCGAGCAAACCGTGTGGGTAACTGGAGCAAGAACTCCTCAGGCAGACGGAACACCTAGTGCAAAGGCACACGCAGGCTGTCACAAGCAGTAAGGAGTTTTACTGTAAGAATCTGCCAGGGACAAAAATTCAGGCAAGGCTCTTTTTGTTGTTGCTATAAAGAATCCACCTACAAGAGAGTTTAATCAGCTTAAGCTGAACATCAGTGCAGATCTGTTTAGTGTTTTCTCTCAGCCATGACCTCATTTCTAATGCTGACAGCCTGGACTGCCTCTTACATTTGGTTGGGCCTTGGATGCACAGCCTGGCAAATATGGATGAAACCAGAAGAGGGGAGTTTTGGTAGCTCGGTAGCCCCGATGGTTATCTCATTCTCTTTTCACATGGGACTGCATATTAATCAGACATAGCCAATGATTCCAAGTTTTAATGTAACCTAATGGGTAATACAGCCCACTACCATATATGAATCAAGAAGTAAGTGTTAACAGAGCTCTACCTCAGATAAGCTAATGGTGAGATCTTGTTCCACAAATAACTAAGACACAGGTTACTGAGGACAAAGGTGTTTCCCCTGCCACCTGATTATGCTTTCAGTGGCGTCTCCTTCCAGGCAGGACAACACAGAAAAGAGGTTACTATCAATATTAACATATACAGAATTTACAGGGATTGTTACACTTACATTCAACAAACAGAGATAATCCATACTGGGTGTATGCATTCCATACCTAGCACAATCTGATAACAACCATGCTCTTCTAGCCGAGAAATTCACACTTCCTTCTAAGGGGTTTCCAAATTACTGGGGAGTATGTTTTCCTAAAACTTAAATTTATACCCATGGAGACCACTCCCATCCTCACTAAGAAGAAAATACTATTAAGACCTCAACAAGTGGACATTTGAAAGCAGATACTGGGTTTAGTTTATGTTAGCCCAACTTTCATTTGTTTAGAGACTCAATTCCTTACACATAAAGATCAATATTTATTTCATGAGAAGAAAGGTTTAAGAGATGACCAAGGTATCTTTAGTAGAGAGGTGACTGAACATCCAAATAGGTCAAGATGACTTGATGACTTATCAGCAACTAAAAATAGTATTTTAAGATCATACTAGTTCTCTTTGTGTGTCATTTAGATTTGTTTTGGATATTTAAGTTGGTATGATAGTTTTGAACAGATACAGATAGCCTTTAAAAGGTATGTTGTTTTAGATCCAAATCAAGTATTGATTGGAAAAGACCCTGAGGCTGGGAAAGGTTGAGGGCATAAGGAGAAGGGGACAACCAAGGATGAGATGGTTGGATGGCATCACTGACTCTATGGACATGAGTCTGAGTAAGCTCTGGCAGTTGGTGATGGACAGGGAAACCTGGTGTGCTGCAGTCCATGGGGTCGCAAAGAGTTGGACACGACTGAGCGACTGAACTGAACTGAGCTATTGATCATTATGACTGTGGCTTGGTATAAATTTAGAATTATTGTAATCTAAAGTGTTGAGCTTGTTTCCAGAGATAACATTTCTATAATGAAACCATGCTATAATCACATCAACAACTTGGATATTTACCAGCAATTTAAAAAAAAAAACTTTATTTATTTTAATCTGTCAATTTTTGTTCTTGACATTCCAAAAAAGTCATCAGAAAGAAGCATTTATCATTCTTTTTCCTCATGAAGGAATGCAATTTCCTAATGAATGAGGAAATCTTTTATTTTAGATGGAAAAAAACACTACAGTAGGTCAATTATACTAAATTTGAAAGAGTAAATTTTTTACTGTATTCATAATTAATATATTATTCTGGAAAGCAAACGTTTGTGAACACAGTGGGGATAATAATAGTATCTACATTGTGGATTATAGAAGGATTGAAGGAGTTAGCACATAAACAGTCTTAGAACAATGGCCAAAACATGAAATGTTCAATAAATGTTCACTAATATTCTAGTATGTGATAAAGTGAGGAACTATCACTAGTCTTAATGGGTGCAATTCTTGCATTTTTACAGAAAAAGTGGGTTTCATCCACTTTTTAACAGAACTGGGTATGCTTTCTTTTCTGAGGACACAAGGAAGCTGAGAAGGATGGCCCCTCTAAGTGAAACTGATCCCTGCATTTAGTGCCTAAAATCAGAGGAAGCTTGTCACTGTGGGTAGACACCAAGAGTAGACCAATCTGACCTGCCAGTCATGCTTTTCTTATCTCATGGAAACTAAGGGAGGTTATCTGATGTAGACCCATCAATCAATTGTTCCTGCTTAAGGTTTAAGCAGGAACATTTTGGGGTAAACTTAGGTTCCTGGTAGTCATATAAAATCTTTGTATCCCTTCAGATTAACTGCAGAATAAAAACGAAATTTACCACAGAAATGTATTGCTACATCAAGTCTGGTACTTATTTCTCCCAAGAGGGCATCTACTTCTGGGAAAGACAACAGGGTGCCTGCCCTCCATTAATGTACTTAATTCCTTATTAACTCTTGCAATTCCGAGTTATTATCTTAGAACAAAAGATTTGACTAACTCTTTTCACTCCATAGGTTAACTGTAAAAGTATCCACTCAGTGTTCAATCCAACTTCCACACGTTTCTTCTGATGGCCCGAAGTTCTTTTAATTAGTCTGCTCGCCACAAAACCTCGGATTACTAAAGTTAGAGAGAAAGGGATGGATTCTTCTAAAACATCCCACTATCAGAACAGGTGTACTTGCAAAGTCAAGTTTGTCTGATGTATCCTCTGTCTCATATTGTACAATCGGCCCGGGATGGTGGAGCCCTCGTAACCTGCTTCCTCGGGTGTACGCGTGTCTGTGGGTGTTGGGGCAGGACACGTAGGGACCCACTCTCCCAAGGCAGCCCAATCAAAGTCCCCCTCTCACCTCAAAGGCTGTCAACTCTCACGCCCCTCCTTGCGCGCACAGCCCCCTCCTCCCTCTTGCACCCCTTCATGTCCCGCCTCCAGAGTAGGACACCCACTTTCATTGGCAGTTGCTCCTTTCACTCCTACACTGAAACCAATCACGAGAGCGCTGGTGGAGAAGGACGGAGCCAATGGGAATGCTCGTTGCGGCAGCTGCCGGTCCCGAGCGCCGGGAGGCGGTGCCGGGGGCGGGGTACGGGCTAGGGGGTTAGTTGCCATTTGGAGTGAGGAGCGGGCAGAAGCAGCGGCGGCGGCGTTTGCGGTGGCGCGGCTCCGCGGAGAGTCGGGCACCTCGAGGCCCCTTTCCCCCTACCCGGGTCCCCAGAAGCAGGGGTCCAGGCCCTCTGCAGCTACCGGTCTCTCCCGCGCGTGCAGCCCCGCGAGTCGGCGTGATCCGGCCGGTTGCCCCTCTCCCCTGTCAGCGCGATGCCCGGGGCGGCGGCGGCGGCGGCGGCTTCGGGCTCCTTGCGGCCCCGGCCGTGACCGCCACAGCGAGCCCGGCCGGGCGGTTGGGGCCGTTGGACGTTTGTTTTCGCAGCTTTCCCCTCCCCCCCTCGCCGAGGCGGCGGGGGTGCGCGTTGGGAAGGGGGAGCCGGGAGACTCCTCCCCCTCCCCGATCCCCCCGCCCCTCCCCCTTACACACTCGCACGCACTATCGCGCCGGCTCCCACACGCTCGCGCGCCTCCCGCTCCGCGCCTCGGTGTCGGCCGGCGTCGTCCCGGGCCCGCGGAGCCACCATGTCCACTGCCGCCTCCTCTTCCAGTTCCTCTCAGACCCCTCATCCCCCGCCGCAGAGGATGCGGCGCAGCGCCGCGGGTTCCCCGCCCGCCGCCCCAGCCACCGGCAGCGGGAACGGTGCAGGCGGCGGCGGCGGCGGTGTGGGCTGCGCCCCAGCTGCGGGAGCCGGCCGGCTGCTGCAGCCCATCCGCGCCACGGTGCCCTACCAACTCCTGCGGGGCAGCCAGCACAGTCCCACGCGCCCGCCCGCCGCCGCCGCCGCCGCCTCGCTGGGCAGCCTCCCGGGGCCCGGTGCGGCCCGCGGCCCCAGCCCGCCCAGCCCGACGCCGCCGCCGGCCGCGGCCCCAACCGAGCAGGCGCCGCGGGCCAAGGGCCGCTCGAGACGGTCCCCCGAGAGCCACCGGAGGAGCAACTCACCTGAGCGACGGAGCCCCGGCTCGCCCGTCTGCAGAGGTAGCGAGCCCAACCCTTCCGTCCTCCCGGGCTGCGTCTCCCTTCCCCGACGGTGCCCTCGGTGGAAACTTCAGCCTCTCCGGGCTTCTCTTTGCTAGTGCGTTATCGAAGGTGTGAAAGTGGCTTTGGGAACCTCACCCCCCTGCGGTCGCTGCGGGGCTCGGAGGAGCGGACTGCAGAGCAACTTTTATTTGACCCTTCTGCCGCCCCTTCAGCTTTTATCTACCATCACACGCCTGCCTCGAAAGGTTTTTCAGTTTAAGAGCTGATTAGCTCACTCCTGTGTTTGCTGTTTGTAGTGGGGGAAGGAGGAGCTGGGCGAAACACTTAAAAAAAACACGCGCACCAACTCGGGCAGCAGATAAGGTGGTGGTTGTAATCTCTACAGCCTCTTTGTGCTTTCCTACAAAGTTCCCATAATGTGTCTGTGCCTACCGGGGTAATTTTTTTCTTTTTTGGAGGGGTGGAGGCACTGGTTATGATGTAAGGATATCCTGTTGGGTGTGTAGAGGGGA
This sequence comes from Muntiacus reevesi, assembly GCF_963930625.1. NCBI lineage: Eukaryota > Metazoa > Chordata > Mammalia > Artiodactyla > Cervidae > Muntiacus > Muntiacus reevesi. Next base: position 15,306,395 of record NC_089254.1, read on the forward strand.
CAGTTTTGGATGTGCAATTGAAGTGTATAGTGTTTGGGGTTTTTTTTTTTTTTTTGGTCTTCTTTTCTCTACTTTATATAGTCATATGCATCCGGGCAATACTCAGTACTGCACTGAGAACAGTTTATGCCCAACTCAAGACTTGCATGGTAAATTTCTAAGGACCTATTTGTGGAGTGTGCTCACTTTTTCCCTTCCATTTGTAAGTACACTTAACAGTTCAGTTGAGCTGTTAAAGGATCTCGAGTTTCTTTTCTGTTAGTTGTCAAAGGCAGTGGAGACCTGGTGGATGCTGTCGGCTTCCCTTAATGTTTTGTGTTTTGGTGTGGTTTGGTTTATCTCTAGGGACATCATAGTGCATGATCTAGTTGAGTCCTGGGGGAGAAGAGGGAGATAAGCCAAAACAGGGATGTAAAGCTCATAAGGGAGAGGGGGTAGTAGCTCATGTGATTAGATGCCGGGTTAGGGATACAGATGCTGCTGCTGCTGCTTCTGCATTGTGGAGAGAACCTATCATACCGGTAACAGTGGAAAAATCTCTGCTTGGGAGGAAAACATTGTGGAGCTCTGTATGGTGTTTTGTAAGGTATGTGGAATTTTTTTAATGGAGTTTTTTCGATGAGGGTCTTAGACCTGGAGAAAGTGATTGTGTTAAGATAGACTGCAGTTTGGGTGTTTTTGTTTTAATATTTCAGACCCGTGATTTGCATGTTGCTAAGGCCCTTGTTTTCAGACCACTTGATGGTGAAGCCAGGGTAGGATGTAGTGCAGTGGTATGTGTACGGGAGCACCAAGAAACACATCCTGTAATCTGTATGCACCAGAAGGAATTTGCTCCCCTACTCCTCCCCCAGGTCAAGCCAGCTGCAGAAGCTGACATCCTCCAGCAAATCCTGAATGAATGAATGAAAACAACGTGATCGCCCTCATAATGACCACAACTGAACACACATCTTTGGCTGTATTTCATAGAAAAGGCCACCATTTTCTAACAGATTAATGCCATATGCGACTCCCTTGCTCATTTTCTAGAACGGTATGAAATGAAAGGTAACAGAATGAAAAGAAGGCGGCAGTTACATACATTTTTGAGTGATTTAGTTTCAACAGTACAGCCATTGGGTTTGGGGTCTTTCTTTTAAGGACTAATATGAGAGTCATAGAATAAACCCTGCAGAAAGATTCTGTCCAGAGGGTTTTGTGGACATAGTAAGAGTAGTTTCAGCAATTGCTGCAATAATATGATGGCCATCTAGTACCTCCTCCCCTTTTGCTGATAACCACTAACATCTTACAATATACAACTTGCTTTTTCTGCATCTTTCAAAGGTCTTAATTGCTTAGGAATTACAAGGTCCATCATCAAGTAGTTATAATAAAATGTGTGGCCAGACTTAACCTGTCCTCTTTGTTGTAGTACGGCACATCTTGAGTTTAATGCAATTTTAACACAATCATGATGAAAACACTTCTCTTAAGTCTGGTTGTGCAGGAGACAGATTTGCATCATCAGAGAGCTTGTACAGGGACCAGAAGAGGCCTTTCTGTTGTTTTTAACATCAAGTGTTTGTCATTTTCTTACATTGAAGTGATTTGGAATGTAGGCTCTTCTGCCCCCAGTTCCCTGATGGTATTACCTTTATGTTACGTCTCCACATCCCGCCTTGCTCCTCTCTACTCAAGTTAAAACTATAGAGCTCATCTTTGCTGTTTACTTTGCTATTTAAAATTCATACTATGAACAGTGGAACAATTTTTTCAAACGATTATCTACTCAGTTTCTTTTGAATTCTGCATGGTTCTGACTTCAGTGGATTTTAGCCTCCACAGGTCAAGGCTCCTCCCGCTGCTGCTGCCGCTGCAGACACTGACATCACTATACTGCATGAATGGAAAACAACAGCATGCTCCCTTTCTTGCTTTCCACCTCCTTCCCTTTCTGCACACTCCTGTGTGTGTGTGTGTGTGTGTGTGTGTGTGTGTGTGTGTGTATTATGTTGCATTTAAAACTACATTTAAAATGTTAAATTAGGTAGCTAGTGGCTCAGGGATAGGTATTTAGTATAGAGGCATATTGTTTACAAAAAGCTTCAAGTGCTATGAGCATTTGGACTAGAGGTGACATAACAGCATTTGGTATTTTTTTTTTTCTGGACTGGTGGTTATGGAAGAAAATACAGAAGCTGTAAACAGTTTTCTTTGTAGTTGTTTTACCAAGAAGTTATGAAACAACATGATTTGTAAACATGTTAGATCATTATTATCTCCCTCTGAAACATTCTTGATTTGCATTTATAGGGTTAAGTCTAGAGTAATAAATAATAATCAGATTATTTCACAAGGCTGAGAAAAAGCTGAATTATGTAAATAGGTACAATTTTAATATGATAGAATTTATAAAGTTTAGCAAGAAGATGTTAATTTTCTTTGTTTTGTAGCAAAGTTTTAGATAATTTAAATGGCTATGATAATAGAAGATACATAAATCTCCAAACACCTTGCTCTCTACAGAGATCATCGAGTTTTATAAATTGAAACTATCTTGTTTGTGCATATGGATCGTATTTTTGTTTGCATTTTTAAAAATTTTATTTTGCATTTTTAAAACTTCAAAGTTTGTTATTTATATTCTTTACTTCTGCCATTAGCAAAATGTCACCCTCCCCCTTGTTTAGTTCTGAAGGGTCTTGAAGTGGTGAATGACAAGCTGCTGAATGCATCCTCAGGCTCCCTGTGATGTGTTTGTAATAGATGTAAAATCATAAAGTATTATGCAAATAGTTGTTTTTTGTAATGGTAATATGTAAGTCTACCTTTGAGATAAATAGAACAACTCAAATGAGAATATAACAGGATGTTAGTGTTAAAATTAATGATCTTAGAAATCATGTGTAACAGTGAAAAGAAAATAGAATTAATTTGCTTCATTCTGAAAACGTCATAAAGCAAAACCTATGGGCTCGAAAACAGAACAAATACAGTTTTACTGTTCAAGGCAGTAAGTAGCAGTTGCACGTTCTTTTGTGGTTTTCTGTAAGGATTGAGCATTGAGATGAATTATAAATTCTAAAAGATATAAAGACAATTGCGTTAGAGCACTCTGGATGTAGAATACCACTTATTTTTAAGGGTACCAAACCTAATAACAAAAACATGGAAGAGCTTATAATTTTATATATTTCCTGCTATGGAAAACAGCATGTGTTAATTCCTGATTTAACATAATAGATTTATTTAGGCCTAATAGTCTAACAGGTTATTAACTCTAGAGTGAAGTTTGCTAAGAATTTTTCATAAGTGTCTTGAGAGCTTTATTGTTTTATATGTTAAGAAGTTATTCTATTTAAAAGATATACACAGCCAACCAACATATAATCCCGAATGACTGCCTTCAGTGTGTGTGTGTGTGTGTTTTAATCACTCAGTTTGCTTTCAGTTTTTATCTTTTCATTAAATTTCCTCTCTTGAGTCATTTTTAGTGCTGTACTCAGTTTGTAGAATTCCAGCATTTTTAATTACATTTCCCCCCATTTTAAAGATATTCAGACATTCTCTTATTATAAAGTTACTTCTCAGGCTAATATTCTTGAAAATTATGGTCCCCCACTCCTGTGCCCCCCACTTTTAAAATGTTTTCCTAGAGTGCTTAGAGTTACTTGTTTGAAAACTTTCTTATACTAGACTAAAAAATATATTGACAGTTAAAACTTTGACTTTTTTCCCTAAAGAGATAGCTCTCAAATACTGATTTTGGGGGAAGATTTTCGGCTTTTGAGAACTACACTAAGTATCAGCAGCATTCATTAATTTTTCCCATTAATTATGGTACATAAAACTTCTACATCAGTGGGTCAATAGCAAAATGGATACAAGTGAATTTATAGAAGTTTTTTATTCTTAAACATTTTCATGCTCAAAGATTATATTCCTCTCAAATAACTATTATTCTAAGCATATTGAATATTGTATACACCTAGTGTTATAAATGCGCCTTGATCAGTTTAACTGTATGTAAAGTTGTGTATACATATATTTAGCTAAAAATTACTTCATTATTTACTTTTTACAGAAGGACATTTCACTCACCACACTGTATGTTTCCTCAAGGATTTAATGCAAATTAGGATTTATACATTGGGGAAATGTTGAAGGGTAATGGTATTGTGATTTTTATTTGTGCTAATGCAGACTAAATGTGAAGAAGAAAATAAAGGAGTAATTGGGCTCCATGGCAGTGAATAACAATAGAAATAAAGGACAATGTTCAACGAATGGCTAGTAGGAGAGGATTTTTCTTAAATCTGAAATTTAAAACATTGCTAAAAGTCCATTTTATCAAAGCTTTCATGTAGCTAATAATCTGCCAAGACGTGTCTACTGATGACTTTGTTATTCTTAATTTTAGTTTAGTCTTTTCTCCAGAGTTTAAATCCCCAGACATCACCCTGATAGGATTTTCCGTAGCACCTGTCTGGGGTTTGTGCCTGCTGCTGCTGTTTTTTGTCTTTAATATATAATTTTGTTCTCTTATTAAATGTCTAGGAGACCAAATCACTGGTGCTGTTTCTGTCCTGTATTCTTTTTTAACAAGAAGTCGAGCTTATCTCATAATTGTCTCTAACTGGGCTTGCTTAAAGTAAGTAGAAGACAGAGGGCACACTCTCATCCATGATGTCAAAAACCTGAGAAGCTGATGGAGGAGCCAGAGTCGCCTTGCTCCCCTGTCTGCCCCTCCTCTGCCTCCCTGGGACCGACTGCAACTTCACCACTCACCCGGCTTGTTCTAGAAGAACAAGCTGGGTGCTTATTCTGCAAAAAAAAAAAAAAAAAACATATATATATATATATATATATATATAATGGATTTATAGTAATTCTGAAGAAAATAGGATTATTCTTAACTATGAACAAATTGTGGAAAAACCATTTTTCTAGTATTTCCTTTTTGTAGGCAGATACCTTTAAGCAGTGGTGTTTACCGCAGGTAAATGTTACTGTGGCAGCTGGCAGGACGAGGCTGGTTCACGGCTACCTCAGTCTTGCATGCGTAGTTGCTCAGTCGTGTCTGGCTCTTCGTGACCCCATGGATTGTGGCCCTCCAGGCTCCTCTGTCCATGGGATTTCCGAGGCAAGAATACTGGAGTGGGTTGCCATTTCCTCCTCCGGGATCTTCCCAACCCAAGGATTGAACCCACATCTCTGGGGTCTCCTGCATTGCAGGCGGATTCTTTGCCACTGAGCTACCCGGGAAGCCCCAGATACCTCAATAACCTCTCCAATATTATGTTGTATCTCTAAAGATGTAGGTAGAAAGGAAGAAAATATGTGAGTGCTTAAGGCAATATATACTTTCATTCATCAAGAAAGTGAATTTGAAATCTGTCTTTTGATTTTAGATATGCTGTTCACTCTACAGGATTATCCTGTTGCACCTAATTGAAAGGAGACTCTGATACTGGTCATCAGCTGTGATTTCTGAGCTGTAAAAATTACTAATGAATAGGTTTTCTGTTGCTTCCGCAGCACTGTTAACACTGCTGGAGTATGTTTTGACATTTTCAGAATGTCTAAAAATGTAAGGCCTAGGTTAGTGAGTGTAACTGCAATAGAATATGGTTGGATGGTCATATCTCTCTGTTGTCACATAAAAGCCTGAGAATGTGTGTGTGAGCACGATTGTATGTGTGAGAGAAGGAGGGTGTAAGTGACGGTGTGTGTAGTGACACGTATTTTCCCCCATGATTATTAAAAGTTAGTTATATGTGGTGATAAACTGGTAAATGTTTCAGGAATCACTAAGCAGAGATTCTGGTCTCAGGTGATAGTCCCAGCAACTGGTGCTGGATTAATTTAGCCCCTCACCCCTAAGAAGCTAATAATTATCCCTGCAATTTGTGGGTTTGAACTCTGCATGTTTGTAACTTAATGAAATGCCACTATGGTGCACTTTAATGATGGCTCACCAAAAATAAGGATGAGTTAAACTTGTGAGACTCATTATTGTGTGGGAAGACTGGTGTCCAAAATTGTCTTCCAAGATACTAGAATTAAGAAACTCACTAAACTTCTGGATGTGTTTCATAACAAGAATGCAAAAACTGCTACAGCTTGCTGCCTAGTGTCACTGAAGATCAAGTATCTATCTCCTGCTGACAGTAATAGCCCCTTATTTAGCCAGTATGGCCACAGGGAGAACTTCTGCTAATAGTTCACATAGCTAACTTTTAGATTACTAAAATATTAACTATTTGGTGAAACAGATGCTTTCTAAAATCATTATACAATTGTTTTCTTAAGCAGAACAAACAAAACCTCAATGAACTCTTTGTGGCTTAATTAGTTTTGTTAATACCTATGATATTCCTAGTAAAATGATTGCTATAGATACTATTGAATATAAGATTGAATGAGCAGGGCCTATTACTGATTCTATAAACTTGCTTTGGGAAGTGCCTTTTTTTCTGATAAATGTAGAATGAAACAGTGTGTGGCCACATTTATTCCTTTATAGAATAACCTGGCTTTTTTCTCTTATCAAGTTAAAGACCAAAAAATTATTTTCCAAATGGTTCCATAAAAGAACCTTAGAAACAAAAAGGTATGTTGAAAAATAACTAGTATTTGAAGTCAAGAGACTTGGGTTATTTTATCCACTTCTGACATTTGACTTATAAGTCCCTAAATCTTCATCTTATTTTCTCTATCTTTAAAATGAGATGGGTGGGCTTTTTAAGAGTTCAGTTGGGTAAGGAAAAGAGTCTCCTATGGAAGGAAAAGTAAGTTTATTAAACTAGATGATTCTTTTGAATTTTTAAAACTAGTTTTACTGAGGTATAGCTGACAAACTTGTATATGTTTTAAGGTATACAGTGTGATAATTTGGTATACATTTACAAAGTGAAGTGATTACCGTAATCAAGATATATCCATTACCTCACATAGCTACCTTTTATTTTTCGATGTGGGAGGAGAACACTTGAGATCTATTCTTAGCAAATTCCAAGTATACAATACAGTTACTGACTACAGTCACCATCTGTCCATTAGGTTCCCAGAACTTACCTGTCTTACAACTTAAAGTTTGTGCCCTTCCAGCACCTTTCCCCACCTGCCAGTCCGTCATTCTATTCTATTCTCTCCTTCGGTGAATTACTTTTTAAGATTACGCACATAAGTGAGATCATCATTATTTTTTTTCCTGTGTATTTGTTTTTCTGTGTCTGGCTTATTTCACTTAGAAAAATATCCTCCAAGTTCATCTATGTTGTTGCTAATGGCAGGATTTCCTTTTTAAAAGACTGTATAATATTCCATTGTGTGTATGTGTGTGTGTGTGTATACACATACATATATGTATATATTTATCTATTCCCCCATGAGTGAGCACATAGGTTCTCCATATCTTAGTTATTGTAGATAATGCTTCATTGAATATGGGAGTGCGGGTATCTTTTCAAGATACTGATATTGTTTCCTATAAGTATATACTCAGAAGTGAGATTGCTAGATTATATGTTAGTTCTATTTTTAAGTTTTTGAGGAACCTTCATACTGTTTCCCATTCCCACCAATTTACATTCTCACCAATGGTATACAAGGGTTCTCTTTTCTCCACATCCTCACCAACATGTGTTATTTTCTTGTCTTTTGACAGTAGCCATTCTACCACGTGTGAGATGGTGTCTCATTGTGGTTTTAATTTGCGTGTGTCTGGTTAGTGATGTCTGAGCACCTTTTCATGTACCCTCATTAGCTGTTTATATGTCATCTTTGGAAAATGTCTACTTAGCTCCTTTGTCTATTATTTAATGAGCTCATTTGTGTTTTCTGCTATTGAGCTACATGAATTCCATATATATATTTGGATATAGCAAATGTATATATCCAAAATACTAGGCCCTTATCAGATGTATGGTTTGCAGGTATTTTCTTCTCTGCCATAACTTGTCTTTTCGTTTTGTTAATTGTTTCCTTTGCTGTGCAGAAGCTTTGTAGTTGCTTGTTTATTTTTGCTTTCATTGCTTGTGCTTTTGGTATTATATCCAAAATGTCATTGCCAAGACTGAGCTTTTTCCCTATGTTTTCTTCTAGGAGTTTGACAGTTCCAGGTCTTATATTTAAGTCTTTAATCCATTTCAAGTTAATTTTGTGCATGGTATAAGATAAGGTTCAGTTTCCCTCTTTTGCACGTGGATATCCAATTTTCCTAGGACCATGTATAGAGAGACTACCCTTTTCTCATTTTTATTCTTGGTACCTCTGTCAAAGATTAGTTGACCATATATGCATGGATTTTTATATCTGGGCCCTCTGTGTCATTGGTCTGATGTGAAGAGCCAGTTCATGGGAAAAGACCCTGATGCTAGGAAAGGTTGAGGGCATAAGGAGAAGGAGGTGACAAAGGATGAGATGGTTGGAGGGCATCACTGACCCAATGGACATGAGTTTGAGCACGCTCCGGGAGATGGTGAAGGACAGGGAAGCCTGGCGTGCTGCAGTTCATGGGGTTACAAAGAGCTGGACAGGACTTAATGACTGAACAACAACAAATAGGTGTGGATTTATTTATCTGGGCCCTCTGTTCCATTGGTTTATGTGTCTGTTTGTATGCCAGTACCATACTGTTTCCATTGCTATAGCATTGTATAAACTAGATGATTCTTCGTAAAATTAGTTACGTATTGAGCAACTAGTCTTAACCAGAACTCAGTGTAGAATACTTTTATAATACTTTTACAATCTCTCTTCACAGATAACTTTTATAATCTCGCTTCTCTCTTGGGAGGTTAAGTTATTTGCTCCAGGTCAGGTGGCATGCACAGGAGGCCCACAGGGCCGTGTAACTCTGAAGTCCTGACTTCAGGTTAGCTGGGAGTTGCTTTTGGAACCCAGCTAGTTATGGGAGAGGAAAACATGCACAATGGGTAATCCCATTGCTTATATAGTTAAGACATAGAAAGGCCAAAAATAGTTTTGGCAGGGGGGTTGGGTGAAGAGAAAGCTAAATGGGACTAAACTCTAGGGTCCACAGAACTTAAAATAGCTGCAAGTATTCCCAGTGATTCAGGCCTCAGATATGTATATAAGAATGCCATAGCACTTCAGAGCTTTATTATGTCATTAGTAGGCCTTTCCCTTGGTCTGTAAAATATACTTTAAGACAGAATTTAGATTTCATGTGAAATCTCAAAATCTGGGTAGAATGAGTCTTTTGTATTTTCATATTTGATAATGTAACCTTTGCATTTGTAATAAAGCATCATAAGGTTCCATTCAAGCATAACACTGATTTTAACTTGCACCATTCTTTGACAGCTCAGCAGCATTCAAACTAGTATATTTCATTCTCATGGCAAAGTAAGGTGTACTGTCTTCTCAGTTGATGCCTGCTTGGGCTCTTTTCCTTTTCCTCGGTTTGCCGATGTGATGTAGAAAGATATTTCAGTCTCCGGTTTAACAGCTTCTTTCCGGATGTTGTGACATTTTTCAGGGTCACTTGTGCTTACTGTATGCACTCTTTGATAGTGTGGAATATGGATCCTTTCATAAGTAACATGAGACATGGCGTTTTTATTGTTGTTCTGATACTGAAAGTGTTTCATAGAGTCTAGGTGATGAAGTTTCTCATGACATTTCTTCTGTAATTAGTTTTCTAGTTAAATGCATCAGTTTATAAGTTGGATTAGTGAAGTAATCTTTGAATCTGAGAAAATAATAAAAAAACTTAACAGAGCTCAGTTGCTTAGTTACCTTTAAAAACTGTTGGCTTTGCTCATGTAACCTGTGAAATGATCTTTCCATAAACGTGTACAAAAGATCATAGTAAAATAGAGATTTTTCTCTATATTAGCTGATAATCTGTAAACAAATTATGATAGTTTTGAGTTTTCTCTGACTGTCATTTTCTTTCTACTAAAGGGTTTTTGAAGGTACTCTGAAAAGAATCAACTGTCCTTTTCCTGTTTAAAGTCAGGTTATTTCATTTAAGTGTCTAATACTTACTAAGCAGGGATTAGCAAATACTGCTAAATGCAGTTTCATTAGTGTTGTAAAATTAGGGAGATAGACTGTGCTCAGAAATAATGTTTTTGGGGAAAAGCTAAAATATGCAGCAATATTTTGATCAGAGAGCTTAAAAAAAACCTTATTTTAAAATTCTGGTCATCCTTTACATATCTAAGTGACTTATTATTGAAAAACACCTGGTCAGTTGATCACATTTGTTTACTCTTTGTCTTTTTGGTTAAAATACAAAAAGGATGAATACAGCTTTAATTTCAGTGATAACTGTTCATTCAAGAAATTTTTATTTTCAGGTATTACAGTAGCTGTTGATAGTATGTTGATGGGTAAAACTAGTGGGTTTTCTCTCTCTTTCACACAATAAATATTTATTGAGTCTCTACTATGTCTGAAGAGCTCTGTTTAACCCTTAAAGAATACATATTCTAGGTGCAGTTGGGGCGTTCACATTTATATTTCTCAAAAAACTCAGGTCATTTAAAATCTGCCAAGAATATGACCCACTGTTTTCTCTGAGCTTTGAACTTCAGATATGAATTATCATGTTCCTATGCTTCTCTTTCAAGGTTAGGTTGAGCTTTTTGGTATTCTTTTTTGAATACTGAATACTTAATTATATGTGTTTTTCCTTTACTAGATGAAGCTTAGGAGAGCATCATCTTGTGGCTTCTCTAATATATCTAGGTCTAGACTGTATTTGCTGCCTAGACATATTAAAATATTCTGCTCAAGTTTGGCATAGCCTTGTGGAATTAACATGAAATCAGCTTCTGAAGCTGTTCTACTTGGAGAAACTTAAAAAACCATCATGCCAAAAACTGTGGACATATTCAATTAAAAATTTAAATGTTTTCAGATCTGTCATAAAGATTATGATTACAGTAAGCTCCAAGTAGGAGAATGTGAATTACATATTAATTTGTGCTTTATTATAATGTAAAAAATTTTAAAGTATAGAGCAGATTTTGGGGTGGTTATTTACTTAAGAGAATATCCAATTATGTGCAAGTAAAATTATTCAATTTACCAAAGTGTTATTTACACAAACTTTTTAGGAAGTCAGTTACACAAGATTGAGGTTCATCTGAGGTTGTAAAAATATATTACTGAATAGTGTAATTTCTCATTGCTACATAAAATGTTCTACTGACATTTAGCAGAATTAATATCCTAAGAAGTTATACATGAACATGAATAGATCTCTCCATTCCCTTTCTAGTGTGAGTATTAAAATTATAAGAAATTTTGTATTCAGATAACCCCTCAAAGGGAAAGAATTCATATGCACTAATGATTCTGTTTCTCACTTTTTTTGTGGAAAGGTATGCTTTTAAATTCAATAAATACTCCAGGGTTTTTTACTGGATTATTTTGTCCTTATAAAAAAAGTTATTATTTGAGTTATAATTTCCTACCAAACCTTTCCTAACCAGTTTCATGGAGGAAATATTTCTTCCTTCATGAAAAACGTTCACCAGACCGTCTACTGTTATTAATGTCAAGAGGACAAGGCAATAAGTCAGCGTAATTAGACTAGAAATATGATTAACGCTGTGGATTATGATCTTTATAATTGTATATTCCTATAGTCTGACTTTAACTTAAAGTTTCTGTATATACTTAAGGATTAAGAAATTAACTGCTCACCTATATATCCACTATTAACTAACAGGCACCTACTGTATAGCAAAGGGAACACTACTCAACACTCTATAAAGGCCTGTATGGGAAAAGAATCTAGAAAAGAGTGGACATATGTATATGTATAACAGACTCATTTTGCTCTACACCTGCAGCTAACAGAACATTGTAAATCAACCTCACCCCAGTAGAAATTTAAAAGTAAACAAACATTCACAGGAAGTTGAAAAGACAGTAGAGAGAAGTCCCGTGTAGCCTTCATCCACTTTTCCTTTCATGACTGTATCTTACAAAACTAAAGTATGGCACCAAACCAGGATTTCTGTATTGGTGTGCCTGACGCTGTGTGTGTATCAGTCTCAGCACGTGAGCAGCAGATCTGTGTGACCACCAGGATGGTCAGGATGCAGACCCGCTCTGTCACAGACGTCGGATGCCACGGAGATCGCCCTCTTGTGCTGCCCCTCGTAGTCGCCCCGCTCCTCCCTGTCTCCCCACTGTCCCGACTCCTGCCAGCCACCAGTCTGTCCTCGTCTCTATGATTTTGTCATTTTGAGAACGTTAGATAAAAGGAATCACACCCTATGTGGCCTTTTGAGCCTGGCTCTTTTTCACTCAACATAATGCCACTGACATATATCAAAGTTGTTGAGAGTACTGGTAGTCTGTTCCCCTTTATTGCCAAGCACAATTCCAAGATCCATGGATGTACCACAGTTTCTTTAACCCACCACTTATTGGAGTACATTGTGGTTAAGTTTGGGGCTATCACAAATAAAAATCTGTTCCATAAAATGTTACAAAAATTTGTGTAGAGATTTAAAAAAAAAAATAAGTTAATTGGTCACCTAATCCGATTATACCTGAAGTCTGCACAGTATCCATTAGTGTGATGTGTACGTATGTATATGAGAGAGAAAATGCTGCAGGGTTCACATTCCCTCCTTAGCAGTCACTGGGTAATCACTGGCTTCTGACACTTTTGCCATGTAGAGTAGAAATTCATGGTCTTCTTCTCATAATGCTGTAAATGGTAGTGACTTATACCAAGTGTTAGTTACTTAGAGCTCTATGTTACTTGCCTCATGTAAGATAAAACCAGTGGACATCTAACTAGATGAGAATTCTGAACATCTTCCTTGTGGTTATAAAGAAATTTACTATTTCTAACACAATTATATTTCCTTCTGGAGGCATGTCTTAAAAGCTGAATTCTTTGTAGTATTTACTTCAGAACTCTGTTGAAAATGAGTTTGTTGGATGGGTTTCTAGATACAGACTGATCAGCTTAAATATAAATTCCCCTTTCTGAGTCAACTAACATAATTTGGAGTGACAATTCAGGTATCTGTAGTTTAATTTTCTTAACAAGTGTATGATAATTTTCTCTGCTGGAATTGGCTTTGTGATTTTTGAGCAGAAGATTATGTTGGTATTTAAATTGAAAGTTGAAACAAGCCGTGAAAGGTGTAGTTATTGCATTTCCACTAATTGGAATGGGTATTCTTAAAGGTGGTAACTATATAACAAATTAAAACAGACATGATGCTTACATCCTGCAAGTTTACCTATCCAAATATTTAAAAATGTCATTATAATTGTCCTTGGATGTTTTGCTCATGCCCTTTACCTCTTTGCTGATTTTGTTACCATCTATATATAAAGTTTTCACTTAAAGTATACTCCACCTATGTTTCACATAGTAGAATATATCATACTTCCTTATGTAACATGCTTTGAAAAGGTGGCCTAGTGTATATTTCTATGCTGACAGAAAAGCAGTGATTTATTACTGCATTTTACTCTGTGTAATTTTAAACTTAGGTAGTTATCCCCATGTGATAAGATAGTATTAGAAGCACCATCATCACAGTGTGTGCGTCAGTTGCCCAGTCGTGTCCGACTCTTTGCCATCCCATGGACTGTAGCCCACCAGGCTCCTCTGTCCATGGCAGTTCTCCAGAGAAGGACACTGGAGTAGGTAGCCATTTCCTTCTCCAGGGGACCTTCCTGACACAGGGATCGAACCCGGCTCTCCTGCATTGCAGGTGGACTCTTTACCGTCTGAGCCACCAATTTCAACTCAGAGATTTGGTACAGAAAGGGAGCTGAGTAGTCTCTTGTATTTGCTTACTGGCAGTATGAAACACAGCAGCCTTGGTTAAGACTTTCAGACCCAGAGCATCGTTGGGTTGGGTTCTTAACTCCCTCACAGCATAGTCATTAGCTTCTCCTCCTCCCTCATTTATCCCATTCTCTGTCTTATCCCATCTCCCATCTCCGCAGAATTATGTCCTGAATCTGGTGGCTTCTCTCCATCACCTCATGGCTTCATTGCTGCTTACTGCTTTGCTAGAAATGCTGCCTCTCCAGTGGCGCCCCTGTCATTACTCTCCCGTCTCTAATTTACCCATTGGCGTTGTTATAAACACAGTCTGTCTTTAAAAAAAATTCTGAAGTTCACAATCCTTGCCTTGACATAAATGACTCATGTTAGCATCCACAATTGTGTACTTCGAACACTTTGTAAACTGAACTCTCTTTGTATTGAAAATGCTGTTATCTTTCAGTAGCTCCATACTTCTTTCCTTGTCAGGGTAAGGATTCCTTGTCAGGGTAAGGTAATCTATTGATTACTGTAAATAAAATTATTCTATTTGTGGTGATGATTATAATAATTCAATGAGACACACTCTAAAATTTGTCTCAAACTATCTCCGAGGGTAATTCAGACAAACTGCCTTTCTATTGTAGACATTTCTAAGTATTCACCAAATCCTGTTTTGTCTCCCTCTTGGCCCACATCTAGACTTTTTTTTCTACTCCTTGCAATTAGATAAAGCTTTGTGATATACAACAACACTTTCATCTGTGTTCAGTAAAAAAGCACGTTTGATTTTCCTCATTCTTTCTTTTTCCTCATCTGCCAGCTGGATGCAAAGAATTTAGCAGAGGCGTCCAACCAAGGCCCTGGGGGAATGATGGAGCCATGAAATGAAGTCAGAATCCATGAATGATTATATGGAAGGCCATCTGTCAGCCAGGAAGATACATTGAGTTTTTATTGTGATAAGCCACAAACTTTAAAAAATGGTAGCTGCTGGCATTAGCAACTTTGCTGCGCTTCACAGTTGAAAGAAATGTGGTCTACCAGCTTCTTCTCCTGGAGCCGCTTTGAAAATTCACCTTGGGAGTGTCACTCCTGTGATCCAGCACATAGGCACATGTGGTTCATGGTTGTCAGCACCTCAGTCAGTATGCAGGAGACCCTACGTGAAGTTCACACACCAAGATTGTGTGATCTGGGTGGAATAGATTTATTTTTATATAATTTGCTATTTTATTTTTAGTAACTGAAGATCTTATAACCATTTTTTAAAAAGTTTGGAGATGTTTTAAGCATTGATAGCCTTGTGGAAATTAAGTCCATGATCTCGCAGAGTGCCTGTCAGGGCACTAAGTTTAGTGGTCTTGTTAAGTGGTCTTGTCATATGTATTTTTGTTATTTTTCTTGGGCATGCAGTAAATGGAAGAGTTCTTTATTATATGAACCTAATGACCTGCTTGTGAAATATCTAAGCACGGAAATCATAACCTTTTATGTACATATTGAAAACAGAATGATAATAGGATCTGAATTCAAGTTACTTTTGTCGCCATCTTGCACCTTATTCACAATGATTTTAGATGAGCTTCACATACAGAATGTTTAAAAAAATAGGAGCCATGTTACTGAGGCCCTTCCAAAAAGTCTCCTTTGGTAATGAGTTGCATAGTATATGCCAGGTGATTTCTTAGTTTTTGTAATTTATTACATTAAGAGTAAGGAAAGAATGTATAACTGAAATAAATCCACAGGTTTAACAAAACTTGAGAAGTTGTGCCAGTTGTTAAAGAAAAAAAGAGACAGCCTTAACTTTTAGGAAAGGAGTCTGTGGTAAATAAGTTTTATGTTTATCTTTTAAGTATAAACTAAACAGATTAGTGGATTGTGTTAGGTTTTGCTTTCTTATTTCTTAAGTGAAAGTAAAACAGCTAAAATATAATATGGGGGAAGAGAGATGGATAAATGATTGATTTGATGTATTCATGAAAATGAAGTTAATGGTTTTATTTGTAATGTTTGAACATATATTGTTCACTTGTCCTGTCTCAGACACTATACAGGAGATATTTAAAAACTTGTGGTCAGAGGTGAAGAAGAAAAGAATGGAGAAAAAGGGCAGACAAAAATCCAGTTGACTCATCTCCTTTGTATAACTGGCAAAATGTGGTCTTGTTTTCTTCCCTTGTTGAGATGAATCTTTTCAGTACATCTGAAAGTGTTGTTCAGGTTTTTATTACAAATGCCCTAGCTATTCTAGGTATGATTGACTTAAGCTATATCCAAAAAATATTGTCTGATATTTGTTCACTCATTTCTTGGGCGCTTGGTTTGAACAATGTTCTTTTTATCATTTAAGGGAAAAAATTAACTTAGATGCTAATAACAAAGTCTGGAACTTTGTGACTTCAGTCCATTTGTAGCTCCTGAGCAGTGCCATTTTGAATTAAGTAGAGTTCAATCAATGATATCAATAGACTATTTTTGACTAAGATTATAATTACCACTTTTGGGTCTGTTCTGATGCTCTTCTAAAATATTTTTCACTTCCCCTACACTTAGTCATGCCACTAGTAGTTCTATTTTATTTTTTCTGAAGTTGCTCCCAGTCCTTGGCAACGTTTCCTGGCAACCTTCTATGCACAATATTTGTAGAATTGTTGAGGTGGAAGGTGTTCTGTGTATGCAAACACAGAACTAGTTTTTACCATGTTCTGTTTTACTCCATGGTTTCCACAAAGGTATCATTTATATAAGACCTTTTCCTTCAGGATGTTTCCTGCAGCTTTTGGCCATTTCCAGCTTTAATGAAGCATCCAATTTTGGATAAACTACTGCTTCATAGTACATATTTGGTTCTTTGATGTCAATATTTATGAAAGTAAATGCTAGAATAAACATCTGTGTTTCCTTACTTCTGAAGCCTTCATTCTGTTGAGCCTACTGATTCTGGGTTTCATCTCCAGAAGCGTAGTTAGTTCTGTATTTCCCAGTCAACAATGTATTCACCGTTGCTGGATTTGGGGACACAGTGTAGGGAAAAATACAGCTAGTAGGGTAGATTTAATTAGATTCTTTCTCATGAAGCAAATCAGTGGTTTCCAGATGTATTTCAGTACAGCCTTCTGTTTATAATTTGCCTACCATCAGTAAATTAGGTTGACTAGCAGTCATATCTTAATGAAACTAAACAGTTTTCTTTTCCTAAATCTTTCTCCTTAATCTTTTCTATGTTTAACCATGGAGTTAACTATTTACCCTCTTATTATGCTATTATGAGCTATTACCATGCTATTATGAGCTAATCTGTAGTTTTTATTACTTAAACAAAATGTTTCAAACTTAAGACTTAAATGCTTGAATCTTACTTTCATTTATAAATTGTGTGTTGTTAAAATATATTTGGATTTAGAATTCTCCAAATTTTCAGTATAGATTTGAGAAGAGATATTTACTTGCCTAGGAGACTGTTGTGCTTTCTGTGCCATAGTTAGTCATTATTCTTTATTCAAATAAGAGATGAGAAAGATGATCATTTTCAGATTCTTTTTCAGAATCAGAGGAACTATTGGCGTCATACAGTTTTCCAAATACCTTGTTTTTCATGGTATAACTTGATTGTTCTTTTGTAATAGTGGTAAGATCCTGATTCCATAATGTTTATAGTCAATTCTTTCTTGGCCTTGAAAATTATTTTAGGACTTTTTGTTTGTTAACTTGTCCCATAGATAGTGGGATGATGTGGAAAGAGGCTGCTTGCTTTTGTTCCTTTGAAAAGCAGGTCCTTCTAGATTTAGCCCCTTGCAAGGTGAAGGTCCTCTTCAGACTTTACATCTTGTTTTTTCCAAATGCCTCTCTCTCCAAGCACCTCAGCCCATTATTCTACTTTTCCCCATAAAAGGAATTCCTGTACTTTGATCCATTCCTGGTTCTTGCTGCAGGTTTCTGTAGGGTGTATTTTCAAACTTGACTCTGTAACTGCCAGCTATAGAGGAAGGGGATGGGCAACATTTCTAATAATGGAGTGACTATGCATGCTCCATTTCAGTTAGTTTCTTCAGTAGATTGATCAGGAGCTCATTTCTTTACTAGGTTGCCTAGGAAGAAAGTATACCTCTCTAGGGCTAATATTAATTTTTCTGAATCAACACAATAAAATATTGGAGGAATATTAAAATTTTTAATATAAATATGGTTATATAAAATTTTTAATAATTAAATTTGGTTATCAGATGTTCTGGAAATTCTTAAGTCTTAAATTCAGATGT
The DNA here is from genome assembly GCF_963930625.1 of Muntiacus reevesi. Lineage (NCBI taxonomy): Eukaryota > Metazoa > Chordata > Mammalia > Artiodactyla > Cervidae > Muntiacus > Muntiacus reevesi. The sequence goes on from NC_089254.1 coordinate 15,324,431, forward strand.
GCTGAGAGAATAACCATATGAATTTGCAATCCTTCTCTGGTTATTTCTTTCATGTACTGATGGAAGACTTGCCTTAGAGATAATGAGCATTCTGCTGTCTTCTTCTTTGAAAATTATTGCATGAATGGCTCACACATTCCAGCAGCCTTCATGTTAATTCCTTTCCAAGGTGTTGATTGTATGAAGCTTATTCTCTGGTAGATTCTTCAGGAAAGACTCATGAGAACACTATTCCTTGAGTTCTACATATATTATGTAGCAAGAACTGAGTTTTTTATCTATGGTTTGTTATACTTGAAGATCACTAACGTCATTAAAGTGTATTTGATATGGCCTGTATTGGCTGTATCATTTTTCTCAGATCCATTTACGGTCTTTCAGTATGTAGTTTGAAGTTATCTTTTATTCTAGGAGAGTTTTCTTAAATTGTAGTTTTTAGCATGTTTTGTTTTGTTGCCTTGGTCTTCTTCAGGGACTCCTCCTAAACATGTTGGACAGCCTTACTTATGTTACACAGTAACTATTGTCTCTTAAAATTTTTTTAAATTCTAAAATTTAAATTCTCTTTTTTTTAAATTCTAAAATTTGTGTTATGTTCCATTTTCTACCTTAGGCAATGCATTAACCCTCTCCGTTTCTTATAACTTAAAGCCTTCATTCCTAAAATAATTTTTTCTTTTATTTCTAAATCTTTCATGAGTTTGAACACCTCTCTTTTCATGTCTTACTTGCCTGAAACACATCATTTCTGAATGTTTCTAATTTTGAGGTTTTCCATCGCTTCTCACATTTGAAGAAGATTTTTAGCATGTTTTGAACTATGAGATCACAGTTTTCCCTACTTTCAATCAGGAGGTTTCATCAGTTAACATGAGATGTCATACGGTGGTAAAGATACAGCCCATTCTGTAGCCTTTACTGTATTTTAGTCCTTTTTTGTTAGTTTATTTTTTATTTTTAAATTGGGGTGTAATAGTGGATCTGCCTTATTTTGTTAAAAATTTTCTAAGCTCTACCATTGCTTTAACTGGAAGTTAAGTGCTTTGAAACAAAACTTTATGAAGCATTTCATCTTCTAGTTAAGGAATATCTGCTTTCCTCTCACTATTAATTTCCATCTTTGATCATCTTACATTATCTTATTTTTTTTCCATTTATTTTTATTAGTTGGAGGCTAATTACTTTACAATATTGTAGTGGTTTTTGTCATACATTGACATGAATCAGCCATGGATTTACATGTATTCCCCATCCCGATCCCCTCTCCCACCTTGCTCTCCACCCGATCCCTGTGGGTCTTCCCAGTGCACCAAACCAGAGCACTTGTCTCATGCATCAAACCTGGGCTGGTGATCTGTTTCACCATAGATAATATACATGTTTTGATGCTGTTCTCTCGAAACATCCCACCCTCGCCTTCTCCCACAGAGTCCAAAAGTCTGTTCTATACATCTGTGTCTCTTTTTCTGTTTTGCATATAGGGTTATCATTACCATCTTTCTAAATTCCATATATATGTGTTAGTATCCTGTAATGGTCTTTATCTTTCTGGCTTACTTCACTCTGTATAATGGGCTCCAGTTTCATCCATCTCATTAGAACTGATTCAAATGAATTCTTTTTAATGGCTGAGTAATATTCCATGGTGTATATGTACCACAGCTTCCTTATCCATTCGTCTGCTGATGGGCATCTAGGTTGCTTCCATGTCCTGGCTATTATAAACAGTGCTGCGATGAACATTGGGGTGCACGTGTCTCTTTCAGATCTGGTTTCCTCGGTCTGTATGCCCAGAAGTGGTATTGCTGGGTCATATGGCAGTTCTAATTCCAGTTTTTTAAGGAATCTCCACACTGTTCTCCATAGTGGCTGTACTAGTTTGCATTCCCACCAACACTGTAAGAGGGTTCCCTTTTCTCCACACCCTCTCCAGCATTTATTGCTTGTAGACTTTTGGATAGCAGCCATCCTGACTGGCGTGTAATGGTACCTCATTGAGGTTTTGATTTGCATTTCTCTGATAATGAGTGATGTTGAGCATCTTTTCATGTGTTTGTTAGCCATCTGTATGTCTTCTTTGGAGAAATGTCTGTTTACATCTTTGGCCCATTTTTTGATTGGGTCATTTATTTTTCTGGAATTGAGCTGCAGGACTTGCTTGTATATTTTTGAGATTAATCCTTTGTCTGTTGCTTCATGTGCTATTATTTTCTCCCAATCTGAGGGCTGTCTTTTCACCTTGCTTATAGTTTCCTTTGTTTTGCAAAAGCTTTTAAGTGTCATTAGGTCCCATTTGTTTATTTTTGCTTTTATTTCCAATATTCTGGGAGGTGGGTCATAGAAGATCCTGCTGTGATTTATGCTGGAGAGTGTTTTGCCTATGTTCTCCTCTAGGAGTTTTATAGCTTCTGGTCTTACATTTAGATCTTGAGTCCATTTTGAGTTTATTTTTGTGTATGGTGTTAGAAATTGTTTTAGTTTCATTCTTTTACAAGTGGTTGACCAGTTTTCCCACACCACTTGTTAAAGAGTTGTCTTTTTTCCATTGTATATCCTCGCCTCCTTTGTCGAAGATAAGGTGTCCATAGGTTCGTGGATTTACCTCTGGGCTTTCTATTCTGTTCCATTAATCTATATTTCTGTCTTTGTGCCAGTACCATACTGTCCTGATGACTGTGGCTTTATAGTAGGGTCTGAAGTCAGGCAGGTTGATTCCTCCAGTTCCATTCTTCTTTCTCAAGATTACTTTGGCTATTCGAGGTTTTTTGTATTTCCATACAAATTGTGAAATTATTTGTTCTAGTTCTGTGAAAAATACCGTTGGTAGCTTAATAGGGATTGCATTGAATCTATAGATTGCTTTGGGTAGTATAGCCATTTTGACAATATTGATTCTTCCAATCCATGAACACTGTATGTTTCTCCATCTATTTGTGTCCTCTTTGATTTCTTTCATCAGTGTTTTGTAGTTTTCTATGTATAGGTCTTTTGTTTCTTTAGGTAGATATACTCCTAAGTATTTTATTCTTTTTTTGCAATGGTGAATGGTATTGTTTCCTTAATTTCTCTTTCTGTTTTCTCATTGTTAGTGTATAGGAATGCAAGGGATTTCTTTGTATTAATTTTATATCCTGCAACTTTACTATATTCATTGATTAGCTCTCGTAATTTTCTGGTAGAGTCTTTAGGGTTTTCTATGTAGAGGATCATGTCATCTGCAAACAGCGAGGGTTTCACTTCTTCTTTTCCTATCTGGATTCCTTTTACTTCTTTTTCTGCTCTGATTGCTGTGGCCAAAACTTCCAATACTATGTTGAATAGTAGTGGTGAGAGTGGGCACCCTTGTCTTGTTCCTGATTTTAGGGGAAATGCTTTCAATTTTTCACCATTGAGGGTAATGCTTGCTGTGAATTTGTCACATATAGCTTTTATTATGTTGAGGTATGTTCCTTCTATTCCTTCTTTCTGGAGAGTTTTAATCTTAAATGGGTGTTGAATTTTGTCAAAGGCTTTCTCTGCATCTATTGAGATAATCATTTGGTTTTTATCTTTCAATTTGTTAATGTGGTGTATTACATTGATTGATTTGCGGATATTAAATAATCCTTGCATTCCTGGGATAAAGCCCACTTGGTCATGGTGTATGATTTTTTTTAATATGTTTTTGGATTCTGTTTGCTAGAATTTTGTTAAGGAGTTTTGCATCTATGTTCATCAGTGATATTGGCCTGTAGTTTTCTTTTTTGTGGCATCTTTGTTTTGGAATTAGGGTGCTGGTGGCCTCATAGAATGAGTTTGGAAGTTTACCTTCTTCTGCAATTTTCTGGAAGAGTTTGAGTAAGATAGGTGTTAGCTCTTCTCTAAATTTTTGCTGGAATTCAGCTGTGAAGCCATCTGGTCCTGGGCTTTTGTTTGCTGGAAGATTTCTGATTACAGTTTGATTTCCTTGCTTGTGATGGGTCTGTTAAGATCTTCTATTTCTTCCTGGTTCAGTTTTGGAAAGTTATACTTTTCTAAGAATTTGTCCACTTCTTCCAGGTTGTCCATTATGATCCTTTGTATTTCAGTGTTGTCGGTTGTGATCTCTCCATTTTCATTTCTAATTTTGTTAATTTGGTTCTTCTCACTTTGTTTCTTAATGAGTCTTGCTAATGGTTTGTCAAGTTTGTTTATTTTTTCAAAAAACCAGCTTTTAGCTTTGTTGATTTTTGCTATGGTCTCTTTAAGTTTCTTTTGCATTTATTTCTGCCCTAATTTTTAAGATTTCTTTCCTTCTACTAACCCCGGGGTTCTTCATTTCTTCCTTCTCTAGTTGCTTTAGGTGTAAAGTTAGGTTATTTATTTGACTTTTTTCTTGTTTCTTGAGGTAAGCCTGTAATGCTATGAACCTTCCCCTTAGCACTGCTTTTACAGTGTCCCATAGGTTTTGGGTTGTTGTGTTTTCATTTTCATTCGTTTCTATGCATATTTTGATTTCTTTCTTGATTTCTTCTATGATTTGTTGGTTATTCAGAAGCATGTTATTTAGCCTCCATATGTTTGAATTTTTAATAATTTTTTCCTGTAATTGAGATCTAATCTTACTGCACTGTGGTCAGAAAAGATGACTGGAATGATTTCAATTTTTTTGAATTTACCAAGACTAGATTTATAGCCCAGGATGTGATGTATTCTGGAGAAGGTTCCGTGTGCACTTGAGAAAAAGGTGAAGTTGATTGTTTTGGGGTGAAATGTCCTATAGATATCAATTAGCTCTAGCTGGTCCATTGTGTCATTTAGTTTGTGTTTCCTTGTTAATTTTCTGTTTAGTTGATCTATCCATAGCTGTGAGTGGGGTATTAAAGTCTCCCACTATTAACTGTGTTACTATTAATTTCCTCTTTCATACTTGTTAGTGTTTGCCGTACATTTTGCGGTGCTCCTATGTTGGGTGCATATATATTTATAATTGTTATATCTTCTTCTTGGATTGATCCTTTGATCATTATGTAGTGTCCTTCTTTGTCTTTTTTCACATCCTTTATTTGAAAGTCTATTTTATCTGATATGAGTATTGTGACTCCTGCTTTCTTTTGGTCTCCGTTTGCATGAAATATTTTTTTCCAGCCCTTCACTTTCAGTCTGTATGTGTCCCTTGTTTTGAGGTGGGTCTCTTGTAGCCAGCATATATAGGGGTCTTGTTTTTGTATCCATTCAGCCAGTCTTTGTCTTTTGGTTGGGGCATTTAGCGCTTTTACATTTAAGGTAATTATTGATAGGTATGGTCCTGTTGCCATTTACTTTGTTGTTATTGGTTCACGTTTATACAGCCTTTCTGTGTTTCCTGTCTAGAGAAGATCCTTTAGCATTTGTTGAAGAGCTGATTTGGTGGTGCTGAATTCTCTCAGCTTTTGCTTGTCTGTAAAGCTTTTGAAGTTTCCTTCATATCTGAATGAGATCCTTGCTGGGTACAGTAATCTAGGTTGTAGGTTATTCTCTTTCATTACTTGAAGTATGTCCTGCCATTCCCTTCTGGCCTGGAGGGTTTCTACTGATAGATAAGCTGTTATCCTTATGGGAATCCCTTTGTGTGTTATTTGTTGTTTCTCCCTTGCTGCTTTTAATATTTGTTCTTTGTGCTTTATCTTTGTTGATTTGATTAATATGTGTCTTGGGGTGTTTCACCTTGGGTTTATCCTGTTTGGGACTCTCTGGGTTTCTTGGACTTGGGTGGCTGTTTCCTTCCCCATTTTAGGGAAGTTTTCAGCTATTATCTCCTCGAGTATTTTCTCATGACCTTTCTTTTTGTCTTCTTCTTCTGGGACTCCTATGATTCGAATGTTGGGGCATTTCACATTGTCCCAGAGGTCCCTGAGGTTGTCCTCATTTCTTTTGATTCTTTTTTCTTTTTTCCTCTCTGCTTCATTTATTTCCACCATTTTATCTTCTACCTCATTTATCCTATCTTCTGTCTCCGTTATTCTAGTCTTGGTTCCCTCCAGAGTGTTTTTGATCTCATTTATTGCATTATTCATTTTTAATTGACTCTTTTTTATTTCTTCTAGGTCCTTATTAAACATTTCTTGCATCTTCTCAGTCTTTGTCTCCAGGTTATTTATCTGTAACTCCATTTTGTTTTCAAGATTTTGGATCATTTTTATTATCATTATTCTAAATTCTTTTTCAGGTAGATTCCCTATCTCCTGCTCTTTTGTTTGACTTGGTGGGCATTTTTCATGTTCCTTTACCTGTTGGGTATTTCTCTGCCTTTTCATCATGTTTAGATTGCTGTGTCTGGAGTGGGTTTTCTGTATTCTGGAGGTCTGTGGTTCCTTTTTATTGTGGAGGTTTCACCCAGTGGGTGGGGTTGGACGATTGGCTTGTCAAAGTTTCCTGGTTAGGGAAGCTTGTGTCGGTGTTCTGGTGCTTGGAACTTGATTTCTTCTCTCTGGAGTGCAATGGAGTGTTCAGTAATGAGTTTTGCAATGGGTCTATGTGTTATGTGTGACTTTGGGCAGCCTGTATGTTGACGCTCAGGGCTATGTTCCTGCGTTGCTGGAGAATTTGCGTGGTATGTCTTACTCTGAAACTTACTGGCTCTTGGGTGGTGGTTGGTTTCAGTGTAGGTATGGAGGCTTTTGGATGGTCTCTTATTACTTAATGTTCTGTGTAGTCAGGAGTTTTCTGGTGTTCTCAGGTTTTGGGCTTAAGTCTCCTGCCTCTGGATTTCAGTTTTATTCTTCCAGTAGTCTCAAGACTTCTACAACTATACAGCACTGATAATAAAACTTCTAGGTTAATGGTGAAAAAATTCTCTGCTGTGAGGGACACCCAGAGAGGTTCACAGAGTTACATGAAGAAGAGGAGAGGGAGGAGGGAGATAGAGATGAGCAGGAGGAGAAAAGGGGGGACTCAAGAGGAGAGAGACAGATCTACATACTTGTCTGTTCCCAGAGTGTTCTCCGTAGCCAGACACCCACAAAGATTCACAGAATTGGATTGGGAAGAGACGGGGAAAGGCGGAAATAGAGGTGTTCTGAGGTAGAGAACGGAGAGTCAAAAGTGGGAGAGAGTAATCAACACATTCCTGAATAAAAATGGGAACTGAATATTGGATTCTTCAATGTCCAAAATTTATATCACATAGTGAAAAGCAAAGATTAAAAATCGAGAGTAGAGGTTAGACTCTTGAAAATACAATATTAAAAACAAAAACACAAAAATTTTTAGAAATATATATGAAGTTCCGTTTAAAAATAGGGCTCCTCTCTTTTTTTTTTTTTTTTTGGCAAGGTTATAGTGAAGTGAAAATGAAAATTAAGGAGTAGCAGAGGAGTAATAGAGGACTTTAAAAGAAAAAAAAGAGAAAAGAAAAAAAAATTTTCTTAATTAAAAAAATCATAAAAAGATATGAAAATGAAACTTAAGGAGTAATGGAGTAATAGGGAATTTTGAAAGAAAATAAAAGAGAAAAAATAGAAAAGAAAAGGAAAAAAAAGGTAAAAACATATCTAGGAATTTCTCTGGAGCTGTTGCGGTCAGTGTGGGTTCGGTTGTTTCAGATAGCTCCTCGTTCCAGCTTACACTTCTCGATATCTACAGGCCCCTTCCGGTGTAGTCGGTGTTACCTTCAGGGATTTTAATCTGTTGCACCGGTCCCTTCTGAAGCGGTTCCCTTTGTTTATTTGGCTTTTGTTTGCCGGTCTCTTCAGTGTCTAATTTCTGCCCTGACACAGGCGGGTGGAGGTGGTCTCTAGTTCAGGTTGCTCGTTCCGTCGCGCTGCGGGAGGGACGGGCGCTGCTTTCCCCTCTACGCTGCTCAGGCTCCCGGCTGCTGTATATGGAGCATGCCCTGCGTTCCGTGCGGTTTCAGTTTTCGGGTGTTCCACAAAAGTGCGGACTCGGCTGCGCCTGCGTTTTGTGCCTTCCCCGCTCGAGCAGCTCAGGCAGCCAGGAGCTTGACCGGCGCACTCTCCCCGGTGCGGTGCACCTTCTCCCCTCCGCGGCCCAGCCTCAGTTTCCGCCCATGCTGGTCGGGTGCGTGCGCCCTGTGTTTAGCCGCGACCCTCCCAGCAGATGTCGACCATCCAGAATCTCAGCATTTGGTTAGAAACTGGAGGCCTGTTTGCAGTGTGGTAGGGGATGCCGTCTCTGGGGCCGAGCCTGCCCCTTCCCCTCCCCACTGCCTCCTGCCTCCAGCGGGGCTGGGCCGGTCCATAGCCGGCGAGCTCTTCTCTGGACTTGCTCAGACCCTTTGTTCTGCGAACTGCTGGCAGTGTGTTTGGGCCAGTTAATTTTCTCTCTCTCTTTTACTATCCCACAGTTTAATTTGCTATCTCACAAAAGCTCCCTCCGATTGCCCTCAGGGCATTCGGCCAGGTCCTTACCCTGAGCAATGCCGCCCGCTCCTTTCCATTCCACTCCCATTTGCTGTTGGAGGATGCGGGCGTCTGGGGTACTTTCCTGCTGGGAGTTGCTTTTAGGCACGTAATCTGTGGGTTTCATTTATTTTTCCTCCCAGTTAGGTTGCCCTCCAAGATTCGAAAAGTTCCCCCAGACCCGCCAGTGCGAGGGTTTCCTGGTGTTTAGAAACTTCCTCTATTAAGACTCCCTTCCCTGGATGGGTCTCTGTCCCTAACTCTTTTGTCTCTCTTTTTATCTTTTATATTTTGTCCTACCTCCTTTTGAAGACAATGGGCTGCTTTTCTGGGTGCCTGATGTCCTCAGCTAGCGATCAGAAGTTGTTTTGTGAAGTTTGCTCAGCATTCAATTGTTCTTTTGATGAATTTGTAGGGGAGAAAGTGGTCTCCCCATCCTATTCCTCCACCATCTTGGCTCCTCCACTTACATTATCTCATAATTGCTAATACTTTATGATTATTTCTTTAAAATTTTAACCCATTAGTCATGTGAGATTTTGGATATTTGGAATCCCTATTAATTGAATTTGTTGGAAGTTCTAAAGTTTATAGAATATTCTTCTGCTAATTATGACTTTGCCAAGGTTCCCTAAAGAAATACCATTTTGCCACCAGAAAAAAAATGAACTTAAAAATCTATGGCATCTCAGCTGCTCTGTCCGTAATTCTTTGGATATGCATTCTCAATGTCAGAACTCCGTCTTAATTTGTTGTGTATTTTCCCAGTGCCTCTCTCCGCCTTCATGACCATCTTGGTGAAGTTTTCTTCACAACCTTGATACAAAAAGACACTCTCTTGTATTTTCTTTGAAAATAGGCCGAAGGTGGTCCTCCAAATGTTTTATCTCAATTTATGCGTCATTTGACACAAATGTGAGTGAGCTGTAGCCTAGAGAATCATTCCTGAATGGCTGCTGGACTCCATTTCCCTGTCTGTTTCTCTTCACAGACCTCAGGTTACAGGTGTCAGGCCTCGTTGGTGAGATGCATATTTGTTTCTCTTGTCAGCTTCTTGACTGGTTCCTTTCCAGATTTCTGCAGGGCAGCCATATGGTCGTTTCAGCATATTTTCTAGATTGCTTCTGTGGCAGGATTCCAGGTCTGGTTGATTAGTGTTTCAGAAACTACTCACACTGAGAGGGCTTTAGTTTTTGCCCTTTAGTTTTAGTTCAGATAGCATATTCAGATCTGGTGTCCTTCCTGTCTGTTATTGGAAGTTCATTTGATTTTGATTATGTTATGTTATGTAGCCCATGTATTGGGCTTACTTTCCATCTTCTTACATGTTAAGCAAGAAAGGCCCGTGAAGGCCATTTGTGAAGTGCCTAAACAGTGCCGATTTTAGAAAGCTAAATCTAACAATAATTCTGCTAGATGATCAGTATTAATATGCATTAGATTGGCTAGAGAGGTATACCAATCTCCTCTTTTCTACATTTTTTATTCTTAGTTAATTCTTGAAATTGCTCTTTTTTTGGGGGGGGTGGGATTTATTTTGGAAATTGCTCTCTGTAACTGTGAGCAAGGAGAAAATTACTCACAATGTTGGTAGTGATGTTTAAGAAAAAACTGTTCATGACACTTTAAAGAATATGTTGGAGAAGACTCTTGAGAGTCCCTTGCACTGCAAGGAGATCCAACCAGTTCATCCTAAAGCAGATCAGTCCTGGGTGTTCATTGGAAAGACTGACGTTGAGCTGAAACTCCAATACTTTGGCCACCTGATGCGAAGAGCTGACTCATTGGAAAAGACCCTGATGCTGGGAGGGATTGAGGGCAGGAGGAGAAGGGGACGGCAGAGGGTGAGATGGTTGTATGGCATCTCCGACTCAATGGACATGGGTCTGGGTGAACTCCGGCAGTTGGTGATGGACAGGGAGGCCTGGCGTGTGCGGTTCATGGGGTCGCAAAGAGTCAGACACGACTGAGCGACTGAACTGAAAGCAGACTCTTTTCAGGGGGACTGTTGGGATAGGTGTAGAGTAACCAGAAGTAAATACAGAGGGATTGGATGCAAACTTGAAATACAAGTAGGAAAAGTGAGTATGTATAACTAAGAAGAATGATGGGGGTGAATAGATGAAAAATTACTAAGAGGAAAGAAACATCGAAATAAGGGGGATCCTGGCTAAACAGATCTGAAAAGGGTTATTGAAGAAGACAGGCCAGGGCAGTGAGATACTACATGGGAGATGGTGGAGATGAGGAACCTGACCACATATCGAGGGTGATCAATATTGAGGGTGGGGGATTCTGGTTAAACCGACATCGTAGGATTCTTGCTAAAATCGAACCTTTCAGAGCAAAACACAGAAGCCCACAAATTAGGGCCTAACTGGGAAGAGTTCAGAGGAGCTGGACTAAAGTATGGTCAAGGAGACACTTTTTGACAGTGTTAATAAATTTAAAACTGTAACTTTCAAGGAAGGAGTTCTCATTATAGAAATACTGAAGCAAATCTTTATTAACAAAATAGACCTGTAACAGTTCATGCTTCAGCTCAGTGAACCAATAGCAGGAATATTCCCTACCTGAATCTACTTTTGGTTATTCTTGATCACTAGGAACTGTATCATTTCAGGTTATTTTGAAGTTGAAGAAAAGCAACTTAATGTCTTATATTCAGGCTCTGCTTTGTGATTTTGTTATTTTGATTTCAGTGATGAGGACTGAAATTATAATATAAAGAAGCTAATTTAGACATCATGAAAAACTCACTGCTTTTCTGTTAAAAGATAAAGGTTTTAAATAAACTAGCTATAAAATATTGTAATATTTTGAGACTTAGGCTTAGATTCTTTATTCAGGTTAATTAAAATCTAAATTTTACTTTGCTTATATATTTTACTTAATTTTTCTTTGGCACTTTCACTTTATCTCAAGGAACCTACTTAGTGTATTTTTTCAGAGTTTCTTGTATTTTTTTTAGGAAGTGAATTTTATTGTAGTTAACTTTTGTTTCTGTGCCAAATGCCCTGTTTGGGTAGGAGGTAATCTTTCCAAAGAAGCTGTATTGCTTTTTGTCAGTTACCTCATCTTTCTAGTGTTCCTAAGCATTCTGCCTGGAGTGCTCTGTGTTTAGATTTGAAGGTTCTTATTTTCATGACTGGCACTCAGTTTAGAAAGTGACCTTTTGAAGGAGATGACTAGAGGTTTAAATTTACTAGATTCTAGAAGGTGAGCTTCTAGGTGCAGATTTCAAAGAATTGGTTGACTATTTTTGCAGCAGGATATTTTCTTGGATTTATATTCAGACTTTCAGTGCCTATAAATGAAGTAGATTTATAGTCAACAAAATGATTTTTTTTTTTTGACCAGCTGCAACTGTAATGGATTTAGTCCCAATCCTTGAGACATAAGTTCCTAAGTTTTTAGTAGTATTAGATTCACATGCTTATTAAAAATTCAGAATTTTCTGGTCTCACTAGCAGAGAGTCTCACATTGTTGTTGACAAATTGGGCCTGGTATGAGCATATTTAACAAATATCCAACACTTTGAGAAACACTGCTTCAGGACCTCCGTGGTTCCCAAGTCTGATGATGTTTTTGAATCAATCTGGTTTGCTTTAAAAAATATGTTGATACTTTGGTCCACCTGATTACTCCATTCGACTATCTGGGACTATGGTCCTGTAACCTGCATTTTTACCAAGCTGTCGGGTGATGCTTAGACAGAAAGCCACACATCTCAGGATCCCATCTTTGAGATCTATTGCTTAGTTTCACCTGTGACTGAGGGCTTTGTACCTTTATGTTCTAGGGTCTCCCAAGATCTAATTTCTAGGTGAAATGTTATGTTAGAAAGCTCTTGCTGTTACTTCTCAGACATGCCCAGATGTTGTATTGGGCATAACTAAAAGGATTGCCTTACATTTTTCTATTTAATAGTAGGTGACTTAAGGCGTGCGTGCACACACACATTATGGGATTTAATGGCTCCTTCTTTTTGAACATAACTGTTCAAGGATAAAAAGGTTTTACACACTTGTGTTTTGATACTACTGACTAACATTGTTAATGTGATATATTTGTGTAAAGCTAGTTATTTAATATGAGTTCTGTGTAGAAAAGTCTGGAAAAATTGGTATTTGTTACTCAGTTATCTTAAGTTTAGATGTGCTTTGCTTGTAACATCAGTGTTAATAGAAAGCTTGGCTTATAATCTTTATTGAAAGCTAAACACAGAATCAACAATTTTTACTTTTTATTTACTTATGCAAACTGAACCTATGAAAACGTTCGAGTGTGTTAAAGTTTTAAGAAAAGAATGTGAGCATTTTTTATTATGTGTATTAGTGTATATTCTGTATGGCTACATTATGGCACTCAAAAATATTGCATCCTTTTTATCACCTGATGAGGCTGGTTTGTGGTGGCTTGTCTCATGTTACTCTGTAGCTGAAGTTCTTAAAGTTTCGAACAATGATTTTTTTTTTTTTAATTTGTAGAAATTTCACTTAAGTTTGTTAATTTTCTACTTCAGATTAGTTTCTTAATACATCAGATTTCCAAACCCACTAGTCAGTCAATCTTCAGTTATTGCCTCTAAATGAAAAATTGTTGGGAACTAACTAATTAATCTAACATCATATTACAGTTGTTGGCAGTTAGATTTTAAGCATCTTTTGCCTGTTTAGAACAATGCCTTGTGTGCTATTCAGATTCAGAGTTTCTAATATAGCTTCTTGCTTTTAAACCTATTATACTATGATCAAATCACCTTAAATTTCCAATTAGAAAGCAATAATTATTTTGTACAATCCTCAGCAGGTATCCCAGAGGAACCCCAGGCCTATACCGCTCCATCCTCAGGGAAGATAAGAGGAGAGGGCTAGTACAACCTGTGTGTGTATGTGTGTTGTTTATGTTAGTTGCTCAGTCTGTCCAACTCTTTGCGACCCACCAGGCTTTTCTGTCCGTGGGATTCTCCAGGCAAGAGTACTGAAATGGGTTGCCATTCCCTTCACTAGGGGATCTTCCCAGCCCAGGGATTGAACCCAGGTCTCCTGCACTGCAGGCAGATTCTTTACTGAGTCACCAGGGAAACCTAATACAACCTGTAGATGGATTATAATGAGGACGTCTTTTTACAGAATGTTACATGAGTAGTCATCTTCTGTTCCTAACGATAATGGTACTGGAAACAGATGTGATTTTTTCCCAACCATCACATTTTATTGTTGAATTTACTTACTCTGCATTTTACCCTCAAATGTCTAAGTAGGAGATTTAGCAACAGGACTACAAGTGGCATAAGAGTCTCACCACTGGACAGTTGCCCTTGATGTAGTTAGAGTGCATCATTCTAGCTGTCTGTTACAGATTTTTTGCCTCGTGTGCCTTCTTGTCCTTCACTGTTGTGCATGTGCCGTAATATACTACTTAATGTTATAGCTTAATTCTACATATTATATCTCCCTCAACCAGAATGTAAATTCCTTGAGGAGAATCTGAAATTTATTTTGTCATCCTCCTTGGTACATCAAACAGTACTTTTCATATAGTAGACATTCAGCAAGTTTTAATCAGTGGTGGTGAGTACCTGGTTTCACCACATTTGAAGTTACTATTTTTCTGATGCCCATTTAGCTTAAGTAATAAGTATTTAATTGACTTTCTTTCATACTTTAGAATATTTATTTTAGCAATTTTATTGTTAATTTTAATTAAATTTTATTATTTAAGCACTTATAAATTTAAAGATTGTTCAAGTATACTAATGTATGTTTCTAGTTGATAAGGTGTCCTCTTGTTTGATCTACTTGAGTTTAGGTGATTTTGTAATAATTAGTTGAGAAATGTGATCACCCAGTTCAAAACTAAATACATATTCTAATCACAGCTGTAATCATGAAATAAGAAACATTTATTATGTTGCCTATATAAATGGAGTAGGCCCCCCTTAACCACAGGGGACACTATTATATCCTATATACTATTATATCCTGTATACCCTGTATTTTTTTTTTCCTGTACGTACATCCTTATGATAAAGCTTATTTTATAAATTAGGCACAGTTAAGATATTAACAACAATAATAATAAAATTTGTAAGGATATACTGTTATAGGGACTTCCCTATTGGTCCAATGCAAGGGACCTGGGTTCGATCCCTGGTCAGGAAACTAGATCCCACATGCTGCAACCAAAAATACCTGCCATGCTGCAACAAATACCAAACATCCCATGTGCTACAACTAAGACCTGGTGAAGCCAGATTAAAAGCTTTTTTTTTTTAATATATTTTAATAAAGTTATGTGAGCATGGTCTCTCTCTCAAAATACCTTATACAAATATAATGCCTTTTCCATCTTAACTAAATATTTGTCACGCACTGTGGCTCTTTTGCAGTTTGAGGTGCAACAGCAGAAGAAACCAAATTTCTTTTTCCTTCTTCACAATTTCACAGATAAAAGATTTGTTCTTACTATAGATCTTAGTAACCTGAGCATTTAATATTTTTTTCCTTCCTTTATTAAGCTGAGAGCTTCCACATTTTCACTTCAAGGGTAAAGTTTCTCTTTGGCGTAGCGGGTTGCCAACATCACTCCTCTTGTGCTTTGAACTATTATTAAGTAAGATAGTTACTACTTACAGACACTGTGATACCAGGACAATCAGTTGAATAACTGAGAAGGCTTGTATGTGGTTTAGAATTGGGACACAAGTTTTTCATATATAGTGGCTTTCCACTTTCTGGTTGTAGCTGACCTTTATGTAGACTTTTTTATTGCTAAAAATGGTTCTTTTTCAAGGGATAATCTGTTTTTGTCCTTTGTTTCTTCTTGGTGGAGAGAACGTAACGTAACTTTATAAAGTTTTAAATAAATTATTATAAATCAGATTATGAGAAGTGTTAACTTTCTGTTTCCTAAAGTTGCTAAAATTTGTACATATTGCTTTTATAACCAAATTTTTTAAAAAGAATTAATAGAAATAGTTCCTGGTAACAGAACTAAAAACAGTCTGCATGTCCTCTGAATTACTTGTGGTAGGGGACGAGATAAGAAGGAGAGAAAGAAGTAAACAGTAAGTCCTAGAAAACAAATAGCTAGGAAGCATTCTAAGAGGGAGAAAAAGTTCCATGAAAGAGTTACAGATTTAATCAGATTTGTTATAACAATAAACATAAGTGGGATGAACATATATTTTTCAGGAAGAAGCTTACTATAAATTTTTTTCAAAAGCCTAATTATATACAGTATACAAGAGTATTACCTAAATATCACAATTGAAAGAAATGGAAAATGAAAGAATAGGCATACCAGGTACAGTATAATAGAAAGAAAGCATTAAGGGGTGATAAAATTAAATTTGATAGAGTTTAAAAGTAAAAAATTATAAATGGAACAGACTATAATGGTAAAGCATATAAGTCATAATAATAATGTCATGGATCAATATGTAACCAAACTATACAGGGCTAAATTTCTATAAAAATTTTTTTTTTTTTTTCTGGCCACTCAGCACAGCTTGTGGGATCTTAGTTCCCCAACCACCAGGATTGAATGCATGCCCCCTGCAGTGGAAGTGTAAGAGTCCTAACCACTGAACCACCAGGGAAGCCCCCAGAACTAAATTTAAATGATAAAAATTATAAGAATAAAGAGAATTGTTGTATCTCAATAGCAGTTTAGAAATTTTGGAGTAGTTCTCTAAATATGTGACAGATCATGGTTCTATTTTATTACTATATTCTGTATTTTTATTTCAGTTATTATATAAGAAAAATAACTGTATTCTGAAAATAGAAAATATATGCTCTCCATGACTGATGAAATATTTATAAAAATTGATGATGATTTTTGGTCACGAATAAAATTTCAGGTGATTCCAAACAGTAGAAATAGATTATTCTAGCCTTTGCTTATTACAAAATAAAGTGAGAGCTAAGTAATAAAGATAGGTAGGAAATCTGGTAATTTCCAGATCTTCTCTAACATTCTTGGGTCAAAGAAATCAGAACTGCAGTTGTAAGATACAGTTTGGCTCTCCAGCCCTCTGTGTCCAAGGCTGTGGACCCCAGGGAGGCGGAAGACCAGCTGTAGAGACTTGAGTTTTCTCAGATTCCCGGTATTCATGAGAGTCCTAGACTCAGTGGACATGAGTTTGAACAAGCTCTAGGAGAAGGTGAAGGATAGGGAAGCCTGGCGTGGTGCGGTCCATGCCATAGCAAAGAGTTGGACATGACTGAGTGACTGACCTGACTGAGCGAAGGTCCTCGAGCCAGTCCTCTACAGAACTGAGGACGACTGTGTGTGAGTAATGTGACAGTTTCACAGTAGGCTGCATTTCCTTTTGTTTTCTGATTTTTAAAAAAAGGAAAACAATTTTGTATTTTGTTTTCAGAAGAATAAAGGACAATATTCAGTAACAAATGTTTCTTGACCCTCTGTAATGTGCAAGGCATTTTCTTTGATGTGAAATATAACTGAATAAGACTGAGCCTTGGATACTTGTAATCCACTAGATTTTATTATAGTATGCACATTTGAGATGCATACATGAAAAATCTTTTATGTTTTCGTTGTAAAGAACTATAGAGTTCAGTATGATCATCTCTGTTTTCAGCAGAGGTAAAACAGATCATTCTAGTAGATTGATTAAACTGTGTAGAATGTCTGGAGTTCTTGGTTCCTTTTTACCTCTGTCACGTATTAGCAGTTCTGTTTCAGTGGACAATTTAATTTTATCCCTCTGGGCTTCAAATTTTTCATCCATTAAGGAGGAAACTGAATTAAAATAAGATTCTGTATACATGTTTTTTTGTGTGCATGTGTAGCTGTGAATAAATTCATTTGTTAAGTATTGAGTATCAACTCCTTTTCAATCTGTAGGGACCAAACTTTCTGGTCAGGAAGGAAGGACAAATTTAGGGCTTCATGCAAGCAGAGGAGAGTGTGTTTATCTTTAAGAAGAATAGAGATGAAGAAAAGAAGAGCATTGGGAAAGGTTTCACAGAGGCAGGGTGACACCTGAGCTGGTCTTGAAGATAAGTTTTTGCTAAGTGTACAGAGAAGGGGAATATTTTAGATGCAGGAGATGATAGAAAGTATAGAGGCAGAGAAGCAAGTACTTCACATTTGGGAAATTGGAGTTTATTAGTAGTTGTTATGGTACTTAGTAGTTAGCACAGGTTTATGGAGGAGTGGTAGTAGCAAGACATTAAGTATTGAGGTATATGGGAGCTGAATTGTGAAAAAATAATGGATTTTGAGTGAAAGACTGAATAAACCATAGCAGTTTTTTTTAGCAGTGGAGGGAGGTGGCTGTGTAAGATACTGTGGATTCAGAGACAGCAGTTAGGAAACTGGCAGTTGAGTTGAGACATGATGAAGTCTTAATTAAAATAATGGCAGTGGAGATGATATAGAGGGTTAAGAATAGGTCTCTGAAAGGAATGACTTTCGTAGGGTGTAACAGTGTATGCAAAATTTAATACCTGAATGTATTTTCCTTTGGAGAGGGTCTATAAATTTCATCAGCTCATACAGCACGGCTTTCAGGGTAAATATACATTGTAGGGACAATTGGCAGGATGGTATTTTACAAACTATGAAGTTTAAATAATTTTAAGTTTTACTTTATTCTTTATGACTAATGTAATTTTTTCTTCACTTTTTATAGTGGACAGGCCCAAATCTCAGCAAGTTCGAACCTCTAGCACAATAAGGCGAACCTCTTCCCTGGATACCATAACAGGACCTTATCTCACAGGACAGTGGCCACGGGATCCTCATGTTCATTACCCTTCATGCATGAAAGATAAAGCTACTCAGGTAAAATAAGCAAATCAGTTTCATTACCCTATAGTTCTTCTATTTTGATCACAGTAAAGAAAATGTAATTTAATCAAATTTTCTCAATTATTAAATATATCAAAGAAAACTATATCTTTAATAAACTTTAAACTAAAAACTTTTATCACCTGGGTTTTTTAATTATTTAGTATTTAATAAGTAGCACATCAGTCTGTATTAGTGATTTTCGAGACTTACAGTTTTAGGAATTATTTTCCTACAGAAATTAATATAGTGACTAGTAAGTATATTAGAAAATACAGCCATATCTTATATTATTGTGTGTCTCAGATACTGCCTTTTTATATAAATTCAGTGTTTTTGGCAATCTTCAATCGAGCAAGTATGTCAGCATCAGTTTTTCCAGCAGCATTTGCTCACTTCTTGTCTCTCTGTCAATTCTTTCAATATTTCAAACTTTTTTTTATTATTATATGTGTTATGGTGATCCATCATCAGTGATCTTTATTGATATGGTTATAAAAGGATTATGACTTGCCGAAGGTTCAGATGATGGTTAGCATTTTTTAGCAATGAAGTGTTTTTAATTGCAGTATATATACATTGTTTTTTTAAGATGTAATCCCGTTGAACATTTAATAGATGATAGTAATAGAATAAACGTAATTTTTATATGCACTTGAAAACCAAAAATTTTGTGTGACTTGCTTTATTATGGCAGTCTGGAACCAAACCTGCAGTATCTCCAAGGTATGCTGGCATAAGTAATTTTTGAAGAAAACCTTGTGGAGTTCTTGGAAATAATTTATAAAGTATTAATACATGGCTAAGGAAATTTGTGTTAAAGGATTTTTTTTTCCTGTTTAAAACCAAAACTGAAATCCTTGAGAAAGAAATAGAAAATTTTCTGTTTGTCACACTTTCCCATTTTTGGTCACACTTTCCCTATTTGTGGAAGATTTCCTAAGCTTTTGATTTGAAAAATTTTCCTTCCA
The DNA here is from genome assembly GCF_963930625.1 of Muntiacus reevesi. Classification (NCBI taxonomy): domain Eukaryota; kingdom Metazoa; phylum Chordata; class Mammalia; order Artiodactyla; family Cervidae; genus Muntiacus; species Muntiacus reevesi. The sequence goes on from NC_089254.1 coordinate 15,343,588, forward strand.
TGGCAGGAAAATATCTGAAAACATCCTAATACATGGTTTCTGAATTCCTGACCATATCTGTATAGCATTAGTCAATCAGCATTATGAAGAATACTGAGTCTGAGAGATGGCTGTTGGCCTTAAGGAACTTACAGTATAGTTGGGAAGAGAAAACGTAAATGGAAGAAAACTGGTAATAAAAGATGAGTATAATCAGGTGTTAGATGAATGGAGCATTTAAATGTAAGGGAATTCAAAGGAATGGGAACATTTTTGGCCTTGTGGATGAGGGAAATAGAAGGATTAGACTTTCATGTCTGAAGAATGAGGGAAAGGGGAGAAAATTTTGCACATGATCCATGAAAATCTTTTCCAGTTTTGTAATTTTCTCAGGCAAGCTTGAAACTGTGAAATTAGCTTTTTTTATCATTCATCCCATAAGTTTTGTCTGTGTAATATTTTATGTCTCCCACACCAAGTCTTTTGCTCTCTACTCTTCATGAGGAGAAAAAACAGTTTGATATAGTAGGCCTGGGATGTGAGCCTGGACACTTAGACATGGTCATGGATAATTTAAACTATCTTTCTGGAAGAGCTGGACTCAGAAGTGTGATAGAGTATGGGTATAGACTATAAAAAGAAAGAAGGTCATGAGATCAAAGACTCGGTTTTTAGAAATGCACGCAAGGGAAGGATAAAAAATTAATGTATTCACCTGGTAGCAATAAGAAGAAAGTTAACGTTTACTGACGAGTTACCATGTACTTTCTGTTTTTATATCTGTGTTTCATTAATTCTCATTTAATTCATTAATAAGGACATTATAAAATTACACAATGGAGGAGCAGAAATTCAGTGAAGTAAGTGACTTACTCAGTATCATAAAGCTAGAAAGTGCTGCAGCCAGGTTTCTAATACAGGTTAATTTGTCAGCCAATCTAAACTTCAGTTTTCTAGGGGCTTTAGGATAAATGGAATAGTGTGTGTGTGTGTGTGTCTATCACCTAGTAGAGTAATTGGCACTATACTTAAAAATGGTAGGTATTCTTTTTATATTAAAAAGAAACCCTATCTTTTACTGAAGATATATGCTTTATGCTGACACCCTCCAAAAACATTATCTTACTCATTCTTCACCAAAATTCTGAGAAAGAAGAGGAAACAGAAAAAGAGCAAAAGCTTACAGAAAACTAAGTATAACCTTACATACCAAAGGGAGAGTTAAAAAAAGAAAAGATTATTAACAGTATTAGGTACAATAGTGAGGTCATAGAACATAAGGACTAAATGTAGGAATTAGGGGCATATAGTCTTCAAGAGTGAAATACTGATAATATGCTAAGAGGGGAAGAAACTCTTGGGAGTTAAGAAGAGAGTGATATGGAGATAGCAGAAAAAGGAGATGGGTAGGTTTCTTAACCATATCTGTTTCTTTACCTGTGCAGTGGGATTAATGAAACCTAATGATAATGTTGGATGACTAAATAGGATAATATTTGAAAGTGAATGGGCTTCCCTGGTGGCTCAGTGGTAAAGAATCTGCCTGCAATGCAGGAGACCTGGGTTTGATCCCTGGGTCAGGAAGATCCCCTAGAGAAGGGACTGGCTACCCACTCCAGTATTCTTGCCTGGAGAATTCCATGGACAGAGGGGCCTGGTGGGCTACAGTCCATGGGGCAGCAAAGAGTAGGACATGACTGAGTGAGTGACTACTTGAAAGTGAATATGGCAACACATAGGTTATTAGCAGTAGATACAGACAGGCCCATTTGTAACACTTGCAGAGTCTGGAGCAAATACAAAATGTACATCTACATACCATATACATACCAAGTTAAATTAACAAACTGTTGCATAAAATCTGTTTTATCCATTCATTCTTGATACATAAACCTTCCTATAGACCTTGAGATTCAGGTTTGAGTGAAGTCCTGGATTCCTCAGAGTTGAATACTAGAATGTGTCTGCATGATGCTGAGCCCACCCTACCCTCTGAGCCTGAACCCATAACTCTTCCTAACACTCATACCGTTCTATACTCTGAGGGATGGCTTTATGCGTATGTGTCAACCCCGTAGTCTTCACCTTCATACTCCATATATACTTTCTCAGAGAGTGAGACCAAGAGTAGGTCTTTGTAGACCCTGGAAATCAGATCTGGTGCAGTTTGAACAACGAACTCATGAGTCTAGGTTACCGAGAGCAAAGTTGATGGCAGAGGCGTGGGCTCATGATGTGTTATCCTTCTGGCCCCAAGGTCTCTTCACCCTTTGGGAAGAGGCATGGCAGGAAGAGGGCCATAGCAGTTCCCCCAAAAGCTTGAGGTCCAAGGTAGGGCCTTCTCTTGCCTGGGTCTTCATGTAGATTGTCTATTTGAGAAGCCAGACATTGATAGGAAGGCAAAATACAGGTCTCATTTTACATATGATTAACTGAGGCTTAGAGAAGTTGAGTAACTTGTACATTGTTATATAGCTAATAAATATGAAGAGATTTGAATCCAGATTTAGCTGATTCCAAAGGTTTTATGTTTTCTCCAGTTCATCCCTGCCTCCCATAGTAATCACTAAAGTGTGTAGTGCTTGCCTCACATCTGTAAGAAATGGTCTTGCCCTGAAGCATTTTTAGTTTAATTGAAGATATTAGAGATGAACATAGGAGATGGTTATTATTGTCACATTCATCCTTTCTTGGTTAATTCTTTAACTCTTGGGGAAGGAAGAAGATTATTTTTATTTATTTAGTGGAAATTAGTAAAGAGAAAGTGGTGGTCTGTTTGCTACAGATATTAAATACCTAGGCTGTCTGACTTTAGTGGAGGGAATCTCTAGTATTTTCCACCTTTCATTTTTCCATATTTCAGCTACGTTAGTAATTGATGGTTATAAATAGAATTCTTATTGTTTAATATATTTACACATTGGGCCCTTTTAAAAGAAGTTGCATAGTGTGAAAAAGACTATGGACTTTAGAGACAGATCTTGTGTTCAAAGCAAGGCCCAAAGTGAGGGAACTTTCTGAGATAGTAGAATTGTTGTATATCTTGATAGAGGTTTTGGTTACAAGGGTGGATATATTATATTTATTAGAACTTATACATGTATACACTTTGTGCGTTCTAACATACAACGTAACTTTAATATATAGAATATAAATATTGAAATCTAAAAGATGTTTAGGTATCCCAGGTTCCTGGATTGGAAGAATTAATATTGTTAAAATGGCCATACTACCCAAAGCAATCTACAGATTTAATGTGATCCATGTCAAATTACCCATGACGTTTTTCATGGAACTGTAACGAATAATACTGAAATTTATATGAGACCACAAAGGACTTAGAATTGCCAAAGCAATCCTGAAGAAAAAGAATAAAGCTGTATGCATAACCTCCCAGATTTCAGACAATACTTCAATGCTGTAGGATTCAAAAAAGCGTGGTATTGACCCCCAAATAGGTATATGGATCAATGGAACTGAATAGAGAGCCCAGAAATCAACCCACAAACCTACAGTCAGTTAATCTTTGACACAAGAGGCAAGAATGTTCAGTGGAGAAAAGACAGTCTCTTCAGCAAGTGGTGGTGTGAAAGCCGGCCAGCCGCATATAAATCAATGAAGTTGGAATACACCTTCACAACATACACAAAAATAAACTCAAAATGGCTTAAAGACTTAAATAAAGATGTGATGCCATAAAACTCCTAGGAGAGGGACTTCCCTGGTGGTCCAGTGACTAAGAATCCCCCTTCCAATGCAGGGGATGTGGAGGGTTCCTTCCTCAACGAGGTAGCTAAGATCCCACATACCACTGGGCAACTTAGCCTGTGTACCATGGCTAGAGAAAGCCCGTGTGCTGCAACAAAGACCCAGCAAGGCCACAAAAAGAAAAAAAGAGTAAAACTCCCAGAAGAGAATACAGGCAAACATTCTGTGATATAAATTGTTGCATATTCTATGACATAGATCATGTATTCTATGACATAGATCATACTACCAGTGTTTTCTTAGGTCAGTCTCTCTCAAGGCAAAAGAAAAGCAGAAATACACAAATGGGAGCTAATCAAACTCACAAGTTTTGCACAGCAAAGGAAACCATGAAGAAAATGAAAAGACAACCTACGGAATGGGATAAAATATTTGCAAATGATGCAACTGACACAGATGGGCTTAATTTCCAAAATACACAAACAGTTCTGACAGCTTAATATCAAAAACCAACTCAATCAAAAAATGGGCAGGTCAGCTAACTAGACATTTCACCAAAGAAGACATACAGATGGCCAACAGGCACATGAAAAGACGCTCATCATCGCTAATTATTAGAGAATTGCAAATCAAAATTATGATGAGTTATCACTTCACACCAGTCAGAAAAGCTGTTATCAAAAAGTCTAGAAATAATAAATCTTGGAGAGGGTGTAGAGAAAAGGAAAACCCCCCTACACTGTTGATGGGAATGTAAATTAGTACAGCCACTATGAAAAACAGTATGGAGGTTCCTTAAAAAACTAAAAAATAGAGCTACCATGTGAGCCAGCAATCTTAATCCTGGGCATATATCCCCCAAAGACAAAAACTCTTAAATCAAAAAGATACATGCACTCAACATTCATAGCAGCACTCTTTACAAGAGCCAAAACATGGAGCAACCTGTGGCCGTCAGCAGATGAAGAGGGTGTGGTATATGTTATATAATGGGGAAAAAAGAACTAAATATTGTCATTTGTAGCAGTATGGATATACATAGAAATTACCATACTAAGTAAAATGAGTCTGATAAAAGACAAATATTATGATATCACTTATGTAGTACCTAAAAAAATGATACGAATGAACTTACAAAACAGAAACTGACTCAAAGACATAGAAAACAAACTAGTGATTACAAAAGAGGAAAGGGGGAGAGAAATAAGTTAGGGATTAACAGATAAACTACTATATATAAAATATATAAACATGGTCTTACTGTATACCACAGGGAACTATATTCAATATCTTGTAATAACCTATAATGGAAAAGAATCAGAAAAAGAACATATATGTATGTATGTGTGTATGGCTCACTTTGCTGCACATGTGAAACTAATGCAATATTATAAATCAAACTATACTTCAATTAAAAAAAATGTAAGACCTGTTTTTTAAAAGCATCATTTGGCGTTTTTTTCCTTTGTGTATTAGATTCAAGCAACTAGTTCAAGAAAGTAAAAGACCTAATTGATGATATTCAACAAAGTTAAAAAAAAAAAAAGATTAAAGACTTGAATATAAGACCTAAAATCATTGAAATCCTAAAAGAAAACGTAGGTGGTAAGCTCTTTGACATGAGTCTTGGTGCTGATTTTTTTGGATTAAACTTAAAATGAAGACAATAAAAGAAAAAATAAACAAGCAGAACAACATCAAACTAAAAAAGCTTCTACACATCAAAGGAAGTCATAGACAAAATATAACACAGCCTACTAAATGGGAAGCCTGGTCACGAAGAGTTGAACACAATTTAGAGACTGGACAACTAAATGGGAAAAAATATTTGCAAATTATATATCCTATAAAGGGTTTATATCCAAGATATATAAAGAACTCAGACAACTCAATAGCAAAGCAATCTAAAAAAACAGGTAGAAGACCTGAATAAACATTCTTTCAAAGACATACAGATGGCTACCAGACAAAGAAAAGATGCTCAATATCACTAATCATCAGGGAAATGCAAATCAAATACACAATGAACTATCACCTCATACTTGAAGAAAATCTATTATCAAAAACACAAGAGATAACAAGTGTTGGTGAGAATGTGGAGAAAAGGAAATCCTTGTCCTGTTTGTAGGGATGAAAATTGGTACAGTTACTACAGAAAACAGCATAGTGGTTCCTCAAAAAATTTAAAAATAGAACTACTATATGATTTAGCAGTTCAATTTCTGGGCATTTATCCAAAAGAAATGAAAACATTAGCTTGAAAAAAGCATAGGCACCCTCATGTTCACTATGGAATTACTTAACCAAGATAGGGATGCAATCTAACTGTCCTTTGATGGATGAATGGATCAAGAAAATGAATAGATAAAAAATACTGTTATTCAGCCATAAAAAAGAAGGAAATCTTGCCGTTTGTGACACCCTGGATGAACCTTGAGGGTATTATACTAAGTGAAATTAGTCAGATAAAGACAAATACCATATCTTATCACTCACACATGGAATCAAAAACAAAATTCTACCATCTCCTAGACACAGAGAACAGATTGGTAGTTGCTGGGGTGAAGGGGGGTAGGGGTAGTTAAAATGGGTGAAGGGAGTCAAAAAGTATAAACTTCTAGTACTAAAGTCATGGGGATATAATTCACAGCATGGTATGTATACTTGATAATGCTGTATTGTAAAATTCAAAGTTGCTAAGAAAGAAAATCTTAAAAGTTCTTATCACAAGGAAAAGCTTTCTGTAACTATGTATGGTGGCAGATTTCACTAGACTATTGTGGTGATCATTCAGTAATATATACAAATATTGAATTATGTTGTATACTCAAAACTAATATAATGTCATATGTCAGTTATACCTCAATTTAAAAAGAACCTAGAGCACTCACTTTGACAAGACTAACATCAAACATACATGCATATGTTACTAATTGTTTTCTTTAAATCAAGAATGATTCATTAGGTGTGAAATGCCATTTCATCTTTGAAATGAAGGTTGTTTTAACTCATAACCTATAAATTGGTGAGTTTTTTAATAGATTACTTAATTGATCACAGTTACACTTCTGAAACAAATACTATTTATTTATGGAATTCCTTGTTTAAAATATACAGTAGCAATTGAAGTGTTTAATATTTAACTATATTTGCTTCAATATTGAGAAATGAGGTCTGAAACTTTTTCTTTCTATAGTGTAATCCTTAGATTTCTGCATTATATTTGCTTCATAAAAAGGATTTTGCGAGATTTCCTTTCTCTGCTCTGGCATGGTGTAAATTTCATCTCTGTTATCTCTTACTTGGATCTGAAAGAATTTTCCCTATGAAGCAGACTAGTATGTGTTTGAATTATAGCTGTTTAGTAAATATCAGTTTATTCCATGACTGTTTCTTTTTATTTGTCTCTTTTGTTCAGTTTTTTCATTTGTTTTCCTAGAATATAGTCTAGTTCATCCAAATTTTCAAGTGTATTTTCATAGAGTTTCACAAAGTACTTTTCTGTAATTCTTTCAACTTTTTGTTTATCTGCAGTTATTTTTCTGTTCTCATTTTTAATATTGTATATTCGTGTTCAAGTGATTAAATTTACTAGGTTATATATTAAATTTTTTAAGGTATTGAATTTATTTTCCTGCTTTTCTTTTTTCAAGTTCCTTGCCCTCTGACTTTGATCTGTTTTTGCTTTTCTTCTGCCTTCCTGGCATATGCAGTGCTCTTTCTCTGGATTCTGAAGATTAATGCTTAATTTTTTAATTCATGATACTTACTGTTTAGTAATGCAAGTGTTTTATGCATTTTTATGCCAAGATGTACCTTCTGAGCTCAACTTTGGCTCGTATGTGTTTCCATTATTTGTATTTTCAAGAGATTATGCAATTTCAGTTTTGACATCCTGTTTAAAATATGAGTTTTTTTGGTTTGCTTTGTTTTAAACTTCTAAATGGTTAAAGTTTCTTTTCCTAATAAAAATTCAATTTCTAGTTTTATTGCATTATAGTATAGACTAATAGGTTTTTGGAAACTTCATTGATTTTCCTCGTAGCTGAGTATATGACTTGTTTTTTCTTATTTCTCTGTATTTGAAAGTGAGGATACAGTCTTTACTTTTAGATAAAGAATTCATTACATGTTGGCGTGCATGCTAAGTTGCTTCAGATGTGTCTGACCCTTTGCAACTCTATAGACTATAGCCCACTAGGCTCTTCTGTCCATGGGATTGTCCAGACAAGAATACTGTAGTAGTGGGTTGCCATGCCCTCCACCAGGAGATCTTCCCAACCCAGGGACTGGACCCATGGCTCTTGCATCTCCTGCATTGGTAGGCAGGTTCTTTAGTACCTGGTGCCGCCTGGGAATCCGTCATTACATGTTAATTCAACCATATTAATTACATTACTCATTTTCCGTATAGCCCCCTGTATGTCTGCCTGTTCTAGCATGAGCTGGATGTTGTTAAAATTTTTGTTGATTTCTGTTTCCAGTGGTCATCGCCTTATATTTTGATGATAATACAGATGTTTTAAAGATGTATTTCCATTATGTCTTTCTTATGGTTGATACTGTTTATTGTTACTGAATAGCCAATGTCTTGATTAATATTTTTCCCTGAATATAACCTTTTTATGATATAAATTAACATTGTAAACTCATTTCATTGGCCAGGAGCTGTGGTTTGGGAACCAAATGGCTTGGGGTTTTGTTGTTGTTGTTAAAACAGATGGTTGGAATTGTCTTTTTTGTGTATTTTTTAATTTTATTTTTAATTGGAGGGTAACTGCTTTACAATTGAAAATAAAATTTATAAGAATACAAAAAAGACAAGAGGGCAACAGAGGTTGAGATGGTTGGATGACATCACTGATTCAATGGACATGAACTTGGGCAATCTCCAGGAGATGGCGATAGGAGGCCTGGCATGCTGCAGACCATGGGGTCGTAGAGAGTTAGACATTATTTGGCAACTGAACAATAACAACAATTGTTTTACAATATTGTGTTGGTTTCTGTCATTCATCAACATGAATCCGCCATAGGTATACATATGTCTCCTCCCTCTTGAACCAACCCCCCCTCACATCCCACCCATCTAGGTTGTCACAAAGTACTATGACCAAATAGCTGGGTTTTAAATCTTGGCTCTAGCATTTTAGCTTTGTAATTTTGGGCAGATCACCACTTTGCCTGTCTCCTCATTTATTAATGGAGTATTATAACTCAAAGGATGGTTGTAAGGGTTAATTTGGGTTAATGAATTTAAAATGCTAAGTATATTAAGTGTCAATAAGTTATTGTTGTTCAGTCGCTAAGTCATATCCAACTCTGCAACCCCATGAACTGCAGGACACCAGGCTTCCCTGTCCTTCACTATCTCCCGGGGTTTGCTCAGACTCATGTCCATTGAGACAGTGATACCATCCAACCATCTTATTTATCCTCTGCTCCTCTTGCCCTCAATCCTTCCCAGCATCAGGATCTTTTCCAATGAGCTCTTGGTGTCAGGTGGCCAAAGTATTGGAGCTTCAGCTTTAGTCCTTCCCATGAGTATTCGGGTTGATATTTTTTAAGATTGACTGGTTTGATCCAGGGGACTCTCAAGAGTCGTCTTCTCCAACACCACAATTTGAAAGCATCAAGTCTTTGGTGCTCAGCCTTCTTTATGGTCCAACTCTCACATCCATACATGACTACTGGAAAGACCACAGCTTTGACTATATGCACCCTTGTCAGCAAAGTGATTGATGTCTCTCCTTTTTAATATGCTGTCTAGGTTTGTCATAGCTTTTCTTCCAAAAAGCAAGCGTCTTGTAATTTTGTGGCTGCAGTCAATGTCTGCATTGATTTTGGAGCCCAAGAAAATAAAATCTGTCACTGTTTCTACTTTTTCACCATCTATTTACCATCAAGTGATGGGACCAGATGCCATGATTTTTGTTTTTTGAATGTTGAGTTTTAAGCCAGCGTTCACTCTCCTCTTTCACATCAAAAGGCTCTTTAGTTCCTCTTCGTTTTCTGCCATTAGAGTGGTATCGTCTGCATATTTGAGGTTGTTGGTATTTCTCCTAGCAATCTTGATTCCAGCTTGTGATTCATCCAGCCCGCATTTCACATTACTTACATTTTCTAGCAGAGGGCTAAAAAATAGGTGGATGTTTGGATATTGGCCGTGGCACTCTTATTTCACAACTGGAAAGGGGAACTTCCAATAGCAATTTCTTCCTCCTTTGTTCCCACCTGTTTTCCATGGTTTTTATTTCATTGTTTTTGTCATTTGTCTTTCTGTTCGGATAAATCTTGCTTATTGCTGGAAATAACTAGCGTTGAGCCATTTATATATATTTTTTGAGTCATCTGCCATATATCTCTTTGTTAGGGAAAAATGACATGGTAAGCCTGACTTTTTTTTTTTTAAGCCTGATGGTTTTTAAATGTCTGATGGCCAATTGAGGTGAGAGTAGCTTTTCCTTCTCTTTGAGTCCTTCCTCTTTGAATGCTGGTCTATCCCCCTTATTCACCTTCTCTGCAAAGTTGGCATCAGAGGAAGATTTCAGAACTTCCCATTTATCTCTTGTATTCATTGAAGGATAAGAAATGGAATGGTTAGATTTTTAAATGAAATTCTGCAGACTTCTTTCTTTTCTCCAGATTGATGTTTTTCTTTGATATTTTATTGTTTTTAATTAATTTTCAAATTTTACAGTGTGAAACATTTAAGCATGCCCAAAAAGTACATAAGATAAACTTTTAATTTATTTTTCTTCATCTCATTAAGTGTATGGAGTTTCATGGTCTTACCTCTATGCCAGCATCTTTCACTAAAAATCCTTTTTATACTTATTTTTAAGAAACAGATCTGGAGGAGGTACTTACTGTTGACTTGAGCCAACGTTCGATAAAGTCAGCAACTCAACTAAAATATATTAATTCTTTGCTATTGAAAATACACATTTAAAACCCTCTATCCTTTTCTTCCCTTCATGAAAGGAGTTTGGGTGGAGAGGACTTTAATCAAAGAAGTAGGTGATACACCTCAAATAGTAAAAGATACAAAAGAGAACTTTCAGTTTTACCACTCTGATCAGAAGCTCATTTCCTGACCAAAAGTCATACTTTGTACAGCTCTTTGGGTTTCCTGTGCCCTTGTTGAAGAGCTTGCTGTTGAAGTTTGTTTGTGAAGTGGTAGTTGTTGGAACAATTTTGGACAGGGGAAACTTTTCTTGAAATGCAAGCAAGTCTAAAGATCTTGGCCTCTTAGGTTGCATTCCAGGGACCTAAATTGTTACTTTTATAAAGCTGGTCCCCAACTGGCACTTGAGTAAATTTATGAAGGTTCTATCTTGTTCAAAATCTCCATTACTTTTTCTTTCAGCCCTTAGGTAATTAAGAGAGGACTTTTTTAATCCTAGAGTTGAACTGTCCACATGATGGGAGTCATGTTCCTAGTTGAGGGAGTAGTATTTTTGGTTGCCAGAGGAATATACTCAGATGTACTGATGAAAAATGTAAATACATAGCTAAAACATATTTACCATTTTACTGAACAATACTTAACTGTTTTACTCATCAATTTCAAATAGTACTGCTAAAATTAACAGAAACTCAAAATTCTCCTTATTAATTTTTAATAGTCAGTGTGTCCATTTAAGCCAAAAGTAGTAGGTAGACAGCACAGAGCCTCCCCACAGTCCTGCCGCCTGTGCGCCAGTCTCTTCCCGTTACAGAGAGGTTTAACAGGTAAGAGAAGCAGCCTGTTTCCCTTACCTCTTCCCTTGCCTTTACCCCTAAACGAGCTCTAGGCAAAGTTGTGAAATAGGTCGTATTTATTTGAAACAACCTCCTTAGACTGTCTTCTTGTCATTTTTTGTCTGATACATTCTCAAATTTTTATATTCTAAAATCCATCAATTTTCTATCAAAAATCCTGTGATATTAGAAAGACATTTATTAGAAACATTAAGAGTTAAGAATTTAAGAACTGGGTCATAGTTAAGGGTGTAGTATGGGAAAGCAGTATGCCTTTCAAGATGTTAATAACTTGGTATAAATTTTTGAATAAATGATTGGCATAAAATACATCATATTGGTAGGAAACATTATTGTAAACCAAGTGAAATTAAGTTTTTATGCTGTTGAAATTCTTAAAGCTTTTGGGGGTAACACTAGTACCCAATGGTGAAGCACAGTTAAGTAGGACATAGCAGATGTTGATAATTGTTACCTGCCTTTGTATTGGAATCTATAGTATTTTATTCTTTAAATATAATAATACTGAATTGAGTGGACAGTATTACTAGTGTCAATAATTGATTATGCAGTTATGAACATTAAGCCTGGATTGGTCAGAAATGGCATAGAAATGATGCAACTAACTCCAGGACATGCTCGGACTCACAAACTCAGTAAGCAGTTCCTGGTAGGTCAGGATTCAGTCAGAAGTTAACTATTGTTTCCCACTGTGAAGCCTTACAAGTAAGAAACCGTATTTCAGGTTTATAGGTCCAAGTATGGGAGAGTACACTGTTACTGCGACAGAAACTCCTACTTCCTTTCTCGTTACTAATATATTCCATTGATGATATTCATGTCATCATCAGTTGAGCACTATTAGTTTTTATGATTTCAGAATAGTATGGAAATATTTTTGGCAGGTATCTAGTCAGTATTAGTATTTTTGATATATCTTGTCAGTCACCTATGTTGCTGATTTTCTGTCAAGTATAAGAGATTAAAAAACATTAAAAGCTACTAAAAAGCAATAAAAGTTATTTATCTCTTGGATAATACTGAGGCACTTATAATCAAGTACTTTTGCCAAATATATTTTTTTAAAGTGTTTGGAAATACTACTTTTAAAAAAGTAAAATTGCTCTTGCTATTTACAAGTGTAATCAGTTTTTTGAAACTCAGCAACCAAAGCAAATTGCAGCTGAAAAAATTACAACACTAAAGAATGAATGTTTTAATAATGCTCTCTAAAAACTGAAAATTAGTTTGGCTTTAAATTTGGATTTAAATTTATCCACAGTAATAGTAATAAAACTTGTCAGAATGGGTATTATTAAGTATAAATACCAAATAATAAATTAAAATATTCTTTATAATTTTAATTCCTCATATTACTGTCTCCTTTTGGTTAAAGCAGAAACCGGCTGTTTGTCAAGAGTCTATTTAGTATCTGTTTCTGTAAGAAGTCAGAGATTAGCATTTCTGATATATAGTTTACTTTATGTTACATTATTTCCTTTGTTAAATGTTCTTGCAATGATTTGAGAAATGTTCTTACAATGATTTGAGAAGCCTGACTGGATAGAATACTAATGTATTCCTCCTACCCTTTTCTGTGACATTACTAAGTGCGTCAGTGTGATTTGAAACTTGACAAGAAGAGTATGATAGAAAATAATAACTGTTTTTGAGAAAATACAAACAATGCTTGGGACTTTCAGATTTAGCAATACAGGGCTTTTGTAAAATTGAAAAATGAGATTGATTTATAATATTCTCTTTTACATAATTATTTTTAATAACTTTTATTGAATATAGTTGCTATACCATACAGTTCATCTGTTTAGAGTGTACAATTCATGGTTCTTAATATATTCGGAGTTGTGCAGACGTTGCCATAATCAGTTTTAGAACATGTCCATCCAGTGGAAAAAACCACCGTGCCCATTGCAGCCATTCACCGTTTCGCCCCAGTCTGCTCTCCCTTAGCCACACAGCACCTGCAGTCTCCTTTCGCCCTCTCTGTATATGCATATTCTGCACAGTTGGTATCAGTGCATGCATGCATGCTCTGTTGCTTCAGTCAATAGCCTCATACAATTTGTAGCCTTTGGTTTCTGGCGTTTTTCATTTAGTATAGTATTATTTAAGTTTCATCCATGCAGTAGCACAGTATCAGTACTTCATTCCTTTGTATTGCCAAATAATATTCATGGAATGGACATGCTATAGTTTATTTGTACATTCTTGAGTTGGTGAACTGCTTTGAACATTTGCATACAAGATTTTGTGTTTACATAAGTTTTCATTTCTCTAGGAATCGCTGGAGCATATGGAAGCTCTATGTTTAACTTTTTCAGGAAAACATTTTTATAGATATTTTTTCCTCCGTATAATTAAAGTATAACATGAAAGACATATCCAAACTGAATTATAATTTCCTATCAATATTCTCATCAATAACTTTCCACTAATATTTCTGGGTGTTGGACATTTCAGTTATCTTCAGTTTTCATTTACTCTAAACCCTTAAATATTTTGGCTTTTCTAAAGTCTCCAACTCCATTCCCACAGCCAGTGATAAAACTACATTCTGGCACTTGGAGTTGTGAGAGAACCCCAGCCTATTAGTCAGAGGGACCCCTGTGTAGTGAAAAATATTTTATGGCAATGTATACTAACATCTTTACTTAATATGTAATGTGTCTTCCAAGATAGATTTGAGGTTTGCATCTAAAATTAGAATTTCTATAAATTCTGTGTTTGACTTTCTCAGAATATACATCCACACCTACAAATTCTATAACACAGCTCTCTTATTTTTTTTAAATCCTACTTCTAATTTTGAAACAGTAGTCACTGCAGAAGATTTGGAAAATACCCGAAATCTCAAAATAAGCTACTTATAATTCTAATATCCAGATAGCTGTTTATAACATTTTGATGTATACCCTCTTATATTTTGATTATTTACATTTAGAAAATTAAAAAAATTTAAATCACAGACCATTTAAACAATAGAGTTCAAAAAAATAAAGAGTTCAGATGATATTGCAGGTAGTTTTATAACCTATTTAATAAAGCATAACATTTTCTTATGTCATTAAGTATTATTTTAAGTCTCTTTTTTAAACCTTGATTTTTCTCAGCTGAAAAAAAGAATTATAATTATCTAGAATTCTTACAGATTTATATTTTGAAATATCTCTTTGAAGTCTTTTTCTCTTTGTGTGTATTTGGTTACTAAAGTGGGATTACAGTCTGTGTAGTGTGTTTTTTTGTATTATAAGACTGTTCCACAATTTTTCTTTTCTCTGTTGATAGACATTTATTTCCACTGCTTCTCTTGGTATGCATCTCAGATTAGTTTTAGAAGTACATGTACTGTGAATATTCTTAAGATTTGGGGCACATTTATGATTGCTTTTATTCAAATTAACATTTCTTACCGATCAGGCAAATACTTTTATCATGTATAACATAGATGTAATAGTTGATAGTGTTTCCTGTTTTTAAAAATTACAATCCAGAGATGTACCACCAACACCTCCATCACCTTAAGATCTGGAAACAGAAATATAACTTCTTAACTCTTCTGAATAAATTCCCTGGCTAATAATCTAGAAAATCACAAACCATTACTACACAGGCTTTTATTCAGTTGTGTGTGGAACACTTTTAAGGCCTAAATAGACATGGATTTTATACATTTTTGTAATCTAACAGAATGAGCACATAACTTAGTATGTAACTGGAGCATGATGAAAAAACTTGAGTAACTGCTTTCACTGAATTCCTAAAGCTCTTGTTTTTAGCCAGACTCTTCCTTTTGTACACTTCTTAACTAGAAGTGTTTATATTTGGTAATAAAACTATATAAACTTATATACAGTTACTGGGAAAGCGAAGCATAATATAGTCACAGTCTTTTTGTGCTCTAATTTTTTTTTTCTTTTTGTGCTCTAACTTTTAATGCTTCATCAGGATAGTCTTTTCAAAATGATCTTCTCAAAGTTTTTAAAAAGTTAAAAAAATTTATTAGTCAAAAGAAAACCAAATCTCTCAAAGAAATATTTATGAATAATGAGGGGTTTGTCATTTTCTTTTTTAAAAACTTTTCTGTACCTTAAAATCAGATTGTAATCTTAATTATCAATTTAATTATCATTGATTTTTCAAGTAATTCCATTTCTTTTCAGGTTTATTAGTACCACAGTGTTAAGTATCATCTATTTAAGTAAAGTAAAAATAATTATCAGTCAGTAATCGATTCATGGGGTCGCAAAAAGTAGGACACGACTGAGCAACTGAACTGAATCATATTTCTGTAATACACTATAAACTATAGTAAATTTTTAAGACTAAATTTAAACCACATAAAAAATACAGATTTTAAAGTTTTACATAGGACTCAATTATTTTAAGAGAATTTTCTGAAGTAATTAGCTTTTTCTTTTTTTTTGGTGGGATTTTTGAAACTGACTCTAGGCTCTTGCATATTGAAAAAGAGTATTTTGCTAGGAGTTAGTTTGACCCATTTTGAAGTTGATAAAGCAGGAAAGCATATTCACCTTTGATAGTCTGTGAATACAGATGTGAATAGCAAAAGTACCCATTGTTCATATCTAATAAAAGACCCTTATCCAAAATGTGCCAACGCCTCTTAAAACTCAACAAGAAGAAAACAAACTAGCTGATTAAAAAATGGGCCAAAGACCTTAACAGACAGCTCACTAAGGAAGATGGTCACACTGCGAACAAGCAAATGAAAAGGTGTTCCACATTATAGGTCATTAGGAAAATGCCAGTTAAAATGAAGTGCTCTACACATCTATTAGAATGGTCAAAATCCAGTACACTGACAACACCAGATGCTGAGCAGAATGCAGAGCAACAGGAACTGTCATATGTTGCTGGTGGAAATAGGAAGTGGTACATCCACTTTGGAAGACGGTTTGGCAGTATCTTACAAAACTAAGTATACTCTTAGCTTACAGACCAGCATTCATGTTCCTTGGTATTTACCCAAAGAAGTTGAAAACTTACAAAAACCTGCATACAGATATTTACAGCAGCTTTATTCATAATTGCCAAACTTGGAAGCAACCAAAATATCCTTCAGTAGGTGAATGAATGAATGAACTAGATCCCACATGCCACAACTAAGTGTTTGTATGCCTCAATTAAACACCCCACATGCCGCAACAATGAAGATCCTACGTGTTGTAACTAAGACCTGACGCCACCAAATAAATATTTTTTAAAAAAGAAAAAACATGGAGGAACCTTTACTGTGTATTACTAAGTGAAAGAAGCAACTCTGAAAAGGTGACCTACTATATGATTCTAGCTACCTGACATTCTGGAAAAGGCAAACAGTGGAAAGAGTAAAAACATCAATGGTTGTCAGGGTTTTGGAGATGGGGAGGAATTAATAGCACAGAGGATTTTTAGGGCAGTGAAAATAACTCTGTATGTATGGTACTATAATGATGGATATGTGTCGTCATACATTTTTCCAAACCCATAGAACGCACATCACCAAGAGTGAACTCTAAACGTAAACTATGGACTCTGGGTAATAATGATGTGTCAGTGTGGGTTCATCAGTTGTAACAAATGTCCCACTCTGTGGGGATGGCTGTGCATTTGTGGAGGTGAAGGGTATATAGAAAATCTCTGTAATGTCTCTCAGTCTGTCTGTTAGCCTAAAACTGGTCTTTAAAAATAGTCTTAAATACAAATGTGTAGTCCTGTGCAGTAGAATTATTTTTTATTTCACTTGGAGAGGCAGGATTCATCACACAGGAAACCAAGATAGTAGGCCAGCTAAGGGGGTCCTTAAAGCTTCATGGGTTGGAATTTGTGTGATTCTGAGAGGTAAAATTTTAAAATGGTCTCTTCCACCTATAGGTATTCTTTTGATGTAGAGGGGATTTCTTTTTTTTTTTTTACCAACCTCTTTTTGTCAACAGTCTTGCTCAAGTGTATGAAAGGTTCATATTCTCTTCCCTGTTTAAGTGGAGGCAGCTAGAAAGGCAGAATCCTCTTAAGTATGCAGGCTGAAAAGCAAGCTGTTAGATATAATACCACTCATTGAGGATCATATTTCTATTTCTTTCCAGGTTGCCTGGAAATGTTAGTATGTGTAAAATAAGTGTTCTAGGATCATATAAGAGAGAGTTAAGTGAAAGTGAAAGTCAGCTCTTTGCGACCCCATGGATATACAGTCCATGGAATTCTCCAGGCCAGAATACCGGAGTGGGTAGCCATTTCCTTCTCCAAGGGGTCTTCCCAACCCAGGGATTGAACCCAGGTCTCCTGCATTGCAGGCAGAATCTTTGCCAGCTGAGCCACCAGGGAAGCCCAGCTGGAGTGGGTAGCCTATCCCTTCTCCATCAGATCTTCCCTACCCAGAAATCAAACCGGGGTCTCCTTCATTGCAGGCGGGTTCTTTACCAGCTGAGCTACAAGGGAAGCCCATTAAGAGAGAGTAAAGCAGGTTTTTTAAAAAGTTATTTGTGTATGTGTGTTTGTGTATTTGAGTTTTGAAATGCTAATTGCATTGTTAAACTGAATAGACAGATATAGTATATAATATTCCCCAAATTTGTTTGACCACGAGATTCTTCTGTCATACGTTTTTTACTAAAATCCAGGACATAAATAAGACAATTCATAAAATTGTACTCTAGATTCGTGGAGGGAATAACAGGCCGGTTGGAAAGGACTCTCTTGCTGGCGTGAAAGCAAATAACTTTTGCAACTTTGTGTTGTTGTTTTCCTAATTCAAATGGTAAAATACTTCTCATGTACTCAGATTTAACAAATTGGATACAAATTAACTCATCCTGTGTTAACTCAGAGGCATAATTTTAAATAGATTTGAAGGCCAAGTAGCCATCTTTGGTTTTGGTTTGATTTGAATAACTTGTTAAAAATCAATGATTTTTTAACACACTGCTCTCAACAGAACTCTCTACAGTGGTGGAAGTGTGCTATATCTGTTCTGTTCTGTAGGGCAGTCAGTAGCCACATGTGGTTATTAAGCATGTAAAATGTGCTAGTGAGGCCAAGGAACTGAATTTTTTGTTTTATTTTTGTTAATTCAAATTATTGCATGTGGCTAGTAGCTTCTATTTTGACAGTGCAATCTTTAAAATATATTTGTATGTATGTGTAATTAAAATGAAATAATTCTTTTTTGGAAAAGTTGAAACTGATGAATATACTTAAATAATTTATATTCATGTCATTTTGTAGCCACATGATTGAAAGAATTCTCCCGGTGGTTTTGTACTTAAAAAAAAAAAAAAAAAACTACGTAATTTGCTAGATAGATTTCAGGATCATAAATATTCTTTTACAGTTAGTTTTTATGTATTTCAGTACTACATTCCAGATGATCAAAAGGGTTTCACATTCAGTTTTAAGAAAAGAATGACAATAGGAAGAAAGAAGATACCCTCAGATGAGAGACCTCAGATTTAGTTTCATTTGCCATTGGTGTGCTTGCCAGAATCGAGGCATTTGCAGAATTTTTGTGGTTATTAATTTATCTCTAAGTTGGAGATAAAATTTATATAAATATCCTTTGAAAAAAGCAGAGCTTACAAAATGAAAATAGTGTTATAAATGTTATTGTTAAATAATTATGGAACATGTCAGAAATTTGACTCATTTTCTGCAAATATACTTTTGAGTTTTAAACACTGATCCTTAATCATTGATCCAAAATGAGATAATCCGTAGTCATTTGATTTTGGGTGAGAGTAATGCCTATGCTTGGTAGAAAGGCAAAGATATTAAGGCATATAAATTCTCAAAAGGAAAGTTTGACTAAAACTATCATAATTGAATAATTTTAGAATAAAATGTTAAAGATATAACTACTTGGGAATTAATTTCAGAGTAGTTTTTCTTATCTAACACTGAGACTAGGAAATTTTAATAACTAAATAGTTAATTTGCAAGAAGCTTATTTAATATATTACTACCTCTTTGCACATGCCAACTGAATAAAATATTTTACTCAATAATATGACTAAATAGTTTCACTTTAGTATTTGAACTCTTAAAGCAATTTATATGTATTTTTATTCAACTAGCATTCGGTTGTTACTGGTTTTATTTTGGAGTATCATTACTTTTAAGAGCTGATAATTATTTAAAAAGTTGTCCACAAGCATTTTGAATTGTATAGAACTGATGGCTTCCTCATAAGAAGTTGTGCATTATGTAGAGTCACAGACGTAGCATCAATATAAATGATGAATTTTCGGTATATAATAAAAAATAATTTTAAAGCCATATATATTTATATTTACATGTGATGATCACTGCCCTTTGTCTATCTTAAAATACTGGTTTTAATGTTCCCTAAGTTGCATTACACTAAAAATCTTCTTATATATTAAAGATGATAGTTTTACTATTTTTTCATTTTTAATGCAACCAATAAATGATCTTACTGTTTGACAATTAATGTTTTATGGTATGTTTGGATGAAGTGTATATTACAGATTAAATCACTCAAAGTGATGTTTTAGGTAAAAGCAATTCTGTTTGCTGACATGTAGCTCAGTTTCTTTTTGTTTTATAAGATGCACTGCTTTAAATTATAGTCAGTTTACAAAGGATTAATTTCCAAAGTATACAAGCAGGTCATACAACTCAATACCAGAAAAAAAACAACCCAATCAAAAAGTGGGGAAAAGACCTAAACAGACATTTTTCCAAAGAAGACATACAGATGGCTAACAAACACATGAGAAGATGCTCAACATCACTCATTATTAGAGTGATGAGATATCACCTCACACCAGTCAGAATGGCCATCATCAAAAAGTCTACAAACAATACATGCTGGAGAGTGTGTGGAGAAAAGGGAACCCTCTTGCACTGTTGGTGGGGATGTAAATTAATACAGCCACTATGAGAGACTTAAAAAATAGGAGATTCCTCTAAAAGCTAGGAATAAAACCACCATATGACCCAGCAATCCCACTCCTAGGCATATACCCTGAGGAAACCAAAACTGAAAAAGACACATATACCCCAGTGTTCATTGCAGCACTACAATAGCTGAAATGTGGAAGCAACCTAGGTGTCCATCAACAGATGAATGGATAAAGAAGTTGTGGTGCATATACACAATGGTATATTACTTAGCCATAAAAAGGAGCACATTTGAGTCAGTTCTAGTGAGGTGGATGAACCTAGAGCCTTTTATACAGAGTGAAGTAAGTCAGAGAAAGAGAAATATCATATACTAATGCATATATATGGGATCTAGAGAGCTGGTACCAGTGAATTTATTTACAGGGCAGCAGTGGAGAAGCAGACACAGAGAACAGACGTAAGGACACGGGCTGGGGAGGAGGGAAGAGGTGAGATGTGTGGAGAGAGTAACAGGGGAACTTGCATTTCCACGTGTAAAGTAGACTGCCAGTGGGAAGGTGCCGTGTGACTCAGGGAACTCACAGAGGGGCTGTGTAACAACCTAGAGGGGTGGAGGGGACATATGGGTACCCATGGCCGATTCATATTGATGTGTGGCAGGAAATGAAAAAATTCTGTAAAGCAGTTATTCAATTAAAAAATAGCAAAAACAACAAAGGTTAGTCAATTTAGCCTACTCTTTTCCTATTTTTATAATAATGTATTTTTATATAAACATGCTTTATGTTTTTCAAAAAAACGGTACTACCTATCAATAGATATTTGACATAGAGGTACTCTGTAAGCCCACTGCTTCTAAGCACATTCTGTTAATTTTACTTTTATTTTATGTAATAAAAATACCATTTCATAATTAGCTTGCCTTTTCTTTAAAAAAAAAAATATGCATATTTCACAGTTCTCTTTGAATCTGATGACTTTAAGTTATTAATGTTGATGTAAAAAGCCAGATGTTTTGAGTAACATTACTCAGAGACATCTTAGATTGACTGTGTCTAAGTCAGAATAATAAACATTTCACAGGGTCATGAAAGCCCTAGCTTTTAAGGTATTTTAGTATTTAGTATAACCCTGTAATTGGTATGTGCTGATATGTTTGAATTACTGTGAGATTAAGGAGTAGAAACAAAATTCCTCATTTTTTATTTGTTTTTTTTAAAGACACCTAGTTGTTGGGCAGAAGAAGGTGCAGAAAAGCGATCTCATCAGCGTTCTGCATCATGGGGGAGTGCTGATCAACTGAAAGAGGTAAGTTACTTCTGTTTCCAGTCTGTAACATGCTCTGGTCCTAGCAAATTATCTTAACTATTTCCTGAATATACTGATACTTCCTGTATTTGTGATAAACTTGCCTCTTTCAGAGTTTTAAGGGTTGCTTTCCACTTTTTGGTGAATAATTCTGAGTTTACATGATTTGTGCCCTTCATGTTTTTGTGAATATTTCTTATGTACTCACTGAGCTTTTTTTGCCTTTCCAGAATGAAGTTTGATATTATGTAATTTTATCTTGTTCATTTTACTTATTTTTTTTCCCACTTCAGCTTTCTTGTTTTTGAATTACAGCAACTAGAACTATAGATCACAGTTTTTACAAAGGTAGGATAAAGTTAGAGAAACTTAAAGTTGAAAGATCATATAGTCCATCTCCTATGTAAATACTGACAGTTGATTCACATTGTTGTACTCTAGAAACCAACACAACATTGTAAAGCAATTATCCTCCAATCAAAAATAAAAAAGAACAAAGCACTCCTTAGAAAATGTTCATCTAATCTATTATAGTCATTCTCAGTGAGAAAACTCATCACTTTGCAAGGGAACCAAACCAGTTCAGTTGTTTCAGCTTAAGTTGTTAACTAGTTTATTTTGTATATTGAACTTAAAATTATACCCCTAAGTTTTGACTCTGCCCTCTGTATCAATATTGAAAAAGTCTAATTTAAATATTTGAAAGGCTTGCAGTATGTCATTTTCCTCCAGGATAAACATTGACATTTCTCTCAAGTATATTTCATGATAGTTTCCATACCTCTTAGTATTATTTTCATATACTATGGGTATCAGTATTTCTCATGTACTGTGGTATCTGGACTGAATAGACATAGTACTCTATTAGTTTAGTCTGTTGCCTGTGATTGTGTTACATTTCTAGTTGCTTCATTACATTATTGATGTAGAGAAATCCTCAACTCCTATCCATGCTACATACATGCCACATACAAACACACATGCACAAAATCAATTTTTCCCAACAGCAACAAAAAAGGAAGCTGACTCCAATATATCTAGTTTAAGATAGGCATTGAATATGTATATATATGCATAGACTATTAAGTGATACTGAATAAAAAGTAAATTTGCTCTTTTATCTCACAGGTAAATATAATCTTAAAATTATAGCCAGGATTTGGAATAGTTGAACTTTGGACTACAGCAGTACATGATATACCCTATAAAAAAGGAATGGCTGACATGATGGAGTGAGAGATTTAATTACTCTCCTCACAAAACAATGAAAAAGCTGAACAAAATAATCAAAGCAAATTCAGCCCTCTGGAAATCAGTGGCATTCAGACACCTTACTCATGGGAAGTACTGAACCCCTCCGGGTAAGAGCAGCACAGGCGTATGGTGCTCTGGCGGGCTGCTGCACTGCTTCCTCTGTCCCCGTCTCCAGCTTTGCTGGTGTGGTGTTTCAGCCAGGATGGGGCAGGCCTGGAAAACCGGAAGCTTTGCTGCCCCTGTTGCAGAGAGAACCTTGATAAGGGAGTGTTACAGAGTAAAATAACATTCTTGGTTGCAAAGAAGTAGGGAGGACCTATGGCTCTGCTGGAGAAGGCAGTGGCACCCCACTCCAGTACTCTTGTCTGGAAAATACCATGGGCAGAGGAGCCTGGTGGGCTGCAGTCCATGGGGTCGCAAAGAGTCGGACATGATTGAGCGACGTCACTTTCACTTTTCACTTTCATGCATTGGAGAAGGAAATGGCAGCCCACTCCAGTGCTCTTACTTGGAGAATCCCAGGGACAGGAGAGCCTGGTGGGCTGCTGTCTATGGGGTCGCACAGAGTCGGACACGACTGAAGTGACTTAGCAGCAGCAGCAGCATGGCTCTGCTAGTCTGAGATTGTGGGGTAGCTTGTGGCAAGCCCAGACTCACGGAGTAGCAGGATTTTATAGAGAGTTCTAGGAAGTTAAGACAGTCTTGGAGTCTTGATAAGTTCACCCCATATCCCAGGTTGCCTGGAGGCTGTAGAATAGTGTAGCAGAATATCAAATGGGCCCAAGTCACCCACTGAACTGGTTAGTGCAGCCTAAGAATAAGCGGAAATGAGACCAAACAGGCCCAGTGGTAATAAAATGTGAGGCCAACTTGTAAAAGGCCCAAGGTCTGAATGCACTCCTCATTCCACACACAAACCTCATTCAAATGTACATACATCCTGAGAGTGGAAGCTTTACTGGATTGAGATGGTTGAGTAAAATGTCTGAATAGTGTTTTGCTAAACAGTAAGGTGACACTGTCGACCATGTTAAAAAGGTATGAAAAAGCCAGTCTTAGAAAGAAAAATGAAGGGGCAGGGGAAATGGAGGAGAGATGTCAGTGGCTACATATTGTGGGGAAAACAGACTTTTAGTCTATCAACTGCTCTCAGACAAAATCAGAATCTAGTTGCTCCAATATGTTATCTAAAATATCCAACATTGAACAAAAAATTTAGAGGTATGCAAAGAAACAAAAATGGATGACCCATACTTGAGGAACTATGCCTGAAGAACTATGGATGGAGGTTCGTAACATTATACAGGAGGTGATGATCAAAACCATCCCTAAGAAGAAGAAATGCAAAAAGGCAAAATGTTGGTCTCAGGAGGCCTTAGAGATAGCTGAGAAAAAAAGAGAAGCAAAAGGCAAAGGAGTAAAGGAAAGATGTATCCATCTGGATACAGAGTTCCAAAGAATAGCAAGGAGAGATAAGAAAGTCTTCCTAAGTGATCAGTAGAGGAAAACAATAGAATGGGAAAGACTAGAGATCTCTCCAAGAAAATTAGAGATACCAAGGGAACATTTTATGCAAAGATGGGCACAATGAAGGACAGAAGTGATATGGACCTAATAGAAGCAGAAGATATTAAGAAGATGTGGCAAGAATATACAGAAGAACTATACAAAAAAGATCTTAAACCCAGGTAATCACGATGGTGTGATCACTCACCTAAGCCAGACATCCTGGAATGTGAAGTCAAGTGGGCCTTAGGAAGCATCACTATGAACAAAGCTAATGGATGTGATGGAATTCCAGCTGATCTATTTCAAATCCTAAAAGATGATGCTGAGAAAGTGCTGCACTCAATATGCCACAAAGTTTGGAAAACTCAGCAGTGGCCACAGGACTGGAAAAGGTCAGTTTTCATTCCAATCCCAGAGAAAAACAATGCCAAAGAGTGTTCAAACTACGGCAAAATTGCACTCATCTCACACACTAGCAAAGTAATGATCAAAATTCTCCACACTAGGCTTCAACAGTACGTGAACCGAGAGCTTCCAGATGTTCAAGCTGGATTCAGAAAAGGCAGAGAAACCAGAGGTCAAATTACCAACATCCGTTGGATCATTGAAAAAGCAAGAGAGTTCCAGAAAAACATCTACTTCTGCTTCATTGACTATGCTAAAGCCTTTGACTATGTGGATCACAACAAACCGTGGAAAATTCTTCAAGAGATGGGAATACGAGACCACCTGACCTGCCTCCTGAGAAATCTGTATGCAGGCCAAGAAGCAACAGTTAGAACCTGACATGGAACAATGGACTGGTTCCAAATTGGGAAAGGAGTACATCAAGGCTGTATATTGTCACCTTGCTGTTTAACTTATATGCAGAGTAGATCATGCAAAATGTTGCACTGGATGAAGCACAAGCTGGAATCAAGACTGCAGGAAGAAATATCAATAACCTCAGATATGCAGATGATACCCCCCCTTATGGCAGAAAGCAAAAAGGAACTAAAGAGCCTCCTGATGAAAGTGAAAGAGGAGAGTGGAAAAAGCTGGCTTAAAACTCAACATTCAGAAAATGATGATCATGGCATCCGGTCCCATCACTTCCTTGCAAGTAGATGGGGAAACAATGGAAACAGTGACAGACTTTATTTTCTTGAGTTCCAGAATCACTGCAGATGGTGCTGCAGCCATGAAATTAAAAGACACTTGCTCCTTGGAAGAAAAGCTATGACAAACCTAGACATCATATTAAAAAACAGAGACATTACTTTGCTGTCAAAGGTCCATATAGTCAAAGCTATAGTTTTTCTAGGAGTAATGTATGGATGTGAGAGTTGGACTGTAGAGAAAGCTGAGCACCACCAAATTGATGCTTTGAACTGTGGTGTTGGAGAAGACTCTTGAGAGTCCCTTGGACTGCAAGGAGATCCAACCAGTCAATCCTAAAGAAAATCAATCGTGAGTACTCACTGGAAGGACTGATGCTGTAGCTGAAGCTCCAATACTTTGGCCACCTAATATGAAGAGCTGACTCATTGGAAAAGGCCCTGATGCTGGGAAAGATTGAAGGCAGGAGGAAAAGGGGACAACGGAGGGTGATATGGTTGGATGGCATCACCAACTCAATGGACATGAATTTGCACAAGTTCTGGGAGTTGGTCATAGGGAAACCTGGCATGCTACAGTCCATGGAGTCGCAAAGAGTCAGACATGACTAAGTGACTAAACTGAACTGATACTTGAGGGATAAAAAACATTCAGTGGAAACTGTATCCAAGTGTCTCCATATGTTGGATTTAGCAGACTAAAACATCAAAGCAGCTATTATAAGTATGTTCAAAGAACTAAAGAAAACCATGTTTAAAGCATTAAAGGGAAGTAGGACATCTGTGACTCAATGAATAAAGAATATCCACAAAGATGCAATTATTAGAAAAAATATACAAAACTCTATAGAGTTAAAATGTATAGTAACTAAAATTAAAAAGTCACTAGATGAACTTGGTAGAAATTTTGAGATGGCAGAAGAATCAGTGAATTTCAGTACAGGTCAATAGAATACTCTCAAAGAGCAGAGGAAAAGATGGAAGAAAAGCCAGAAGAGCCTCAAAGACCTGTGGGGAAACATTAAGTTCATATGTATACGCAAAATGAAACTGAGGAGAGGAGAGGGGAGAGGAGATAAATTTGAAGAAATAATGGCAGAAAACCTTCCAGATTTGACGAAAAACAGTCTATGAATTCAAGAAGCTCAACAAACCCCAAGTATGATAACAAAAAAACTACACATAGACATCATAGGTAAACTGCTGAAAGCCAAAAGAAAAGAGAAAATCTTGAGACTGGAAGAAAAAATGACTCATTACAGTAGGGGACCAATAATACCATAATGGCTGATTTTTTTTATCAGTACACTAGAAACAGTAAAGCAGGACATACTCAAAGTGCTAAAAGAAAATATCATCCGAGTGTTCTATATTCAGAAAACCTTTAAAATAAAGGTGAAGTAAAGTATTCTGAGATAAAGATTGACAGAATT
Source organism: Muntiacus reevesi (assembly GCF_963930625.1). Classification (NCBI taxonomy): domain Eukaryota; kingdom Metazoa; phylum Chordata; class Mammalia; order Artiodactyla; family Cervidae; genus Muntiacus; species Muntiacus reevesi. Next base: position 15,370,502 of record NC_089254.1, read on the forward strand.
TCCTGCTACTAGGCTTTCTTACAAGAAATACTGAAGGTACTGACTCCAGTTTAATTCAAATCGATAGGAAAAATTGAAGAGTTTTGGGTATGGCAAATATGTGAGTAAATATAAAGCAACCTGTAGATTATTTTTCTCATTTTTCTACCTATTTAAAACACAAGAGTATATGAAACAATAATTATAATACTGTTATGCTGGGTGTATAACATATACATTAAATATAACAGTAATAACACAAAAGAGAACAAGGGAAAAGAAATATCTTGGAATATAGTTTCCCATTTACTGGAATTAAATATTATTTTGAAGTAGACTATAATAAATTAAAACTCATGTTGTAATCCCTAGAGCAGTTCCTGACAAAATAACTCTATATAAGAGTAGAAAATATCAAAAGTAGAATAAAATGATACAATAAAAAATATCACAAAAGAAACACCTAAAGGAGGAAGAGAGGAACAAAAAAGATGTGACACAAGTAGAAAAATAGCAAAATGACAGGAATAAATCCAATTATTTAATTACATTAAATGAATGGAGTGAACATTCTGTTCAAAAGGCAGAGGTTATCAAATTGGATAGAAGAGCAAAACTCACCTATATCTTGTCTATAAGAAGCACACCTTCTACTCAAAGACATGAATAGGTAGGTTGAAAATAAAAAGATGGGGAAAGCTACACAGTGAAAAGAGTAATGATGTTTTCTTATCAGATGAAATACACTTTAGACAAAAAATATTACTGAATACAGAGACATTTCATAATTGTTTATACATCTGACAACAGTCTCAAAATGCATGAAGCACAACTGTGGAAGAAGAAATCGTTTCGCTTAACAATATTTGATAGAACTCGGTAGAAAACCAGCAAGGAGATAGAAGAGTTAAACAGTATCATCAGTCAACTTGACCTAGCATACATAGAAAACTGCCCGTTGACTGTAGAATACCCATTTTTTTTCAAATTGAAACATTTTCTGGGGTAGACCATAAACTGGGCCATAAAACAAGACTCATTAGGTTATGAAAGATTGAAATCATATAACAGAAAATAATCTTGTAACCCAAATATTTGTCATTTAAAGAACATTTACCTAATACCACAAAGGAAATTTTAAATATTTAAATAAATGAAAGCAAAAAGACAGCTTAGAATTTATGTTTATAGATAAAGCAGTACTTAAAGAAAAATTTATATGTAAGTGCACATGTAAGATAAAGAAAATTCTCAAATCAGCACCTAAGCTTCCATCTGAGAAAATCACACTGAAAGCAAGCAAAGGAAGTGATAAAGAACATAGCAGAAACTAATGAAACAGAAAAACACTAGAGAAAAGTCAGTGAAATTAAAAGTTGGTTTTCTGGAAATATGAACAAAGTTGACAAACCATTAGTTAGATTGACCGAGAAAGAAAAGACACAAATTACCAAAATGAATAGTGAAAGGGGTGACATCACTACCAACCTTATAGAACTTAAAGGTTTTATAAAGGAATATTATAATCAAATTTATGTCATCAGTTTATTAATAGAACATAAGATGAAATGGATAAAATTCTAGCAAGACAAGAATTACTAGAAAGAAACAAATTACCAAAATTGATTTAAGAACAAATAGAAAAATATGAGTAGAAATTGTAGCAAGTAAAGAAATTAAGGAATTAAAAATCTCTGCAAAGAAAATCCCAGGGTTTGATATGGTGAATTCTATCAAATATTCAAAGAAGAAACAATCCTTCAAAAGCTCTTTCAGAAAATAAAAGAGAAGGGAGCACTTCCCAATGTATTTTATCAGTCTAGAGTTATCTGATGTTAAGGGCAGGCAAAAATGTCTCAAGAAAATAACATTTCAGATCAGTTTCTCTCTTGAACATAGATGTAGAAATCCTTAACAAAATATTAGCAAATCAAATCTAGCAACTCATAAAAAGGATAATACACAAAGAACAAGTGAGATTGGTTCTAGAAATGCAAAGTTGGTTTAAGATCCAAAATTCAGTTAATGTAAATACACTGTATTAATAAAGTAAAGAACAGGACCACATAATTATCTCAGTAGAGTCAGAGAAAGCATTTGGCAAGCTACAGTATCTATTCATGATTTAAAAAAAAAAAAATCCCTAAATCAGGAATAAAAGAGAATTTTCTCTGCCTGATAAAGACTGTTTCTGAAAAACCTGTAGATAACACTATATTCAGTGGTGAAATCCAGAATGCTTTCTTCCTAAGGTAAGATAGTGATGTCCACTGTCACCTTGTCACCACTTCTATTCAGGATGGTAGAGGAGGTTCTAGTCAGGTAGGAAAAAAGAATAAAAGACATTTGGGAGTGGCAAACTGTCTTTGTTCACAGATATATGATCCTGTATATAGAAATTCCTAGGGAACATACCAATATATAAATTACTAGAACTAATACAAGTTCAGCAGAAAAAAAAAAATCAACATACAGAAATCAAGTGTTTGTCCAGGTATCAGATGTGAACAATCCCCAAATCAGAAAATAATTAATTATAGTTGAATCAAAAATATTAAAATATTTAGGAAGAAATTTAATGAAGCAGTTCAAAATTTGTACATTGAAAACAAAACTGCTGGACAAAGTTTTTAAAAATTTAAATAACTAGGAAGACTGTTCATGGATTGGAAAACTCAGTATTATTATTAAGATGGTAATTCTCCTCAAATTGATTCAGTGTAATCCCTGTTTTTTCCTTGGGTTTTTGTTTTTGGTAAAAATTGACAAGATGATCCTAAAATGTTTGTGGAAATACAAAGGGCCTAGAATGGCAAAAGTAATTTTGAAAACAAGGAAAATTTTGGAGGACTTCATAATACAATTTCAGTACTTCTTATAAATCTATATTAATGAATTTGGCAAAATACTAGCATAAAGAAAAAATACAAATGATTCAAAATGGTGAACCCAAGGATAAATCCTTATATTTTATGGTCAGTTATCAGCAGAACTGCCAACACAACTCAGTTGAAAAGGACAGTGTTTTTAACAACTGGTACTAGAATAATTACATATCCATAGCAGTCCCCCTTCTGTGCATATATCCGGAGAAAAACAGGATACATGTACCCCAGTGTTCACTGCAGAACTGTTCATAATAGCCACTTGGAATCAATCTAAATGTCCATTGACAGAGGAATGGATTAAGATGTGGTATATGTGTACATACACACACACACAATGGAATATTGCTCAGCCATTTACAAGAATGAAATAGTGCCACTTGCAACAACATGGATGGACCTAGAGATCGTCATACTGAGTGAAGAAAGTCAGAGAAATATTGTATGATGTTGCTCATATATGGAATCTAAAAAGAAATGATACAGATGAACTCACTTGCAAAATAGAAAAGGACTCACAGACTTAAAGAATGAACTTATGATTGCAAGGAGGGAAGGATGGGGAAGGGATAGTTAGGGAGTTTGGGATGAACATGTACCCTCTGTTATATTGAAAAGGATAGCCAGCAAGGGCTTACTGTATAGCACATGGAACTCTGTTCAGTGTTATGTGGCAGCCTGGCTGGGAAGGGAGATTGGGGGAGAGTGGATCCATGAGTGCATTTGCTGAGTCCCTTTGCTGTTCACTTGAAACTATCACAAAATTGTTTGTTATACAAATAATACAAAATTAAAAGTTAAAGTAAAAAGAAACTTAGATCCTTGACACTCACCATAGAGGAAAATGAACTCAAAATGGATCATGGTCCTGAGGATAAGCTCTCAAATTTTAGATCTTCTAGAAGACCTTGGATTAGGCAAGACATTCTTAGATACAGTACCAGTAATAAGGCCATAAAAGAAAAAAAATTGAACTTCATTTAAATGAACATTTACACTACATGGCTAAAAGGATGAAAAGACAAGACCAGACAGAAATATCTGATATAGGACTTATATCCAGAATATATAAAGAACTCTTAAAAATCAATAAGAAGCCAGCCTGTTAAAAAAAAAAAGGGTAAAATACTGGGTGGGATGATCTGAGAGAACAGCATCGAAACATGTATATTATCAAGTGTGAAACAGATTGCCAGTTCAGGTTGGATGCATGAGACAAGTGCTCGAGGCTGGTGCACTGGGATGACCCAGAGGGATCGGGTGGAGAGGGAGGCGGGAGGGGGGTTCAGGATGGGGAACACATGTAAATCCATGGCTGATTCATGTCAATGTATGGCAAAAACCTCTATGATACTGTAAAGTAATTAGCCTCCAACTAATAAAAATAAATGAAAAAAATTAAAAATGGTAAAATACTTTGATAGAAATATCTTATTAAAGATGTATGGATGGTAAATGACCACATGAAAAGGTATTCAGCATCATCTGACATTAGGCAAATGTAGATTTAAACCTCAGGATACAACCACATACTACTACAGTGACTAATTTGAAGAGCATCTGGCACCCTAAACATTGTTGGGAATCTAAAATGATACAGCCAACTTTGGAATACAGTTTGACAGTTTCTTTAAAAGATAATCAGAGAGACTTCCTTGGTGGTCCAGTGGTTAAGAATCTGCCCACCAGTGCAGGGGACAGGGGTTGAATCCCTGATCCAAAGAGATCTCATATACAGCAACTGAGCCCGTGTGCCACACTGTTGCGCCCGGCTCTAGAGCCCGCGAGCCGCAGTTGACTGAGTGTGCTGCAACCACTGAAGAAGCTCTCACACCTAGAACCTGTGCTCCACAACGAGACGCCTCCGCAGTGAGCCTGTGTGCTGCAACGAGTGGTAGCCACCCATCCCTGCCCCCGGAGAAAAGCGTGCACAGCAGCAGAGAATCAGTGCAGCCAGAGGTGAATAAACAAAAAGGCAATCAGGAATTTAGCATGTAGCCCAGTAGTTCTATTTCTATTTCCCCAGTTCAAGACTCTATAAGAGTCCTGAAAACACCTGTCTATGTTGAAACATTTACACAAACATTATAGCAGAATTGCTTGTACTATTATAACGAAAAACTAAAAAAAAATCAAAATAGCCATTGTTTGGTAAATGGAGAAAGAAAATGTTGTGTATTCATGCAATACCGTACTGCTCAGCAATAAGAAGGAGCACTGTGGTGAATCCTGATACATGCTACAGTGGGAATGGACTTCAAAAACATTTTGCTAAGTCAGGAGTCAGCGCATTTTGTTTTTCTCTGAAAAGCCAGATAGTGAATATTCTATGGTGTGTGGGTCACAGAACCTCTGTTGCAGCTCCTCAGCTCCACTGCTGTAGTGTGAAAGCAGCCAGACAGTATGGAGTATGGTTATGTTCAGTATGGTTATGTTCCAATAAATTTTATTTACAAAAACATGTGGCATACTAGATTGGGCCTGCAGACTGGAGCTTGCCACTCCCTGCTAAGTGAAAGAAGCCAGATGAGTAAGATTACATATTATATGGTTTCATTTATTTTGAAGTGCCAGAAAGGGCAAATCTATAGAGGAAATAAAGCCCATTAGTGGTTGCATGTGGTTGGGACTAGGGTGGAGGCAGTGGTGATTGGCTATAAATAGACTCAAAGCAAATATGGGGGTGATGAAATAGTCCTAAAAATTGATTCGTGATTACTTTGTACAACTCTACAAAGTGATTACAACTTATTTAATTTTACCCTTACAATGGATGAAGCTAAGGCAATGTAAAGTATACTTCAGTAAAGATGAAAAAAAAAAAGAGGAATAGACATAAATGACTAGTAGGCTTTGCATGGTATATTCATGGTAGATTTTATATAACTGAGCCTGGAAAATGAGTATATGGGTAAAGACTAAATAAAATATTAAGAATAGTTATAAAAGATGACAAAATTGGAATCTGAGGAGATTATGAAAGCCAAAACTATTAATGTTATTGAAACAGTAATATTTTTAAAATTATATGCTACTAAAATTCATTGTGTGTGTGTTTTTTAAAATAACGTTGACCTGCTTCCTTGTCATGCCATCAAATTCAGCTGTATCACATCCATTCTTCCTGAGTCAGAGATATGCTTCCCGCCTCAGATAATTTGCATCTGGATTTCTGACTTAAATGTCAGTGAAATCACCTGTATAGTCTACTTATGCTTTGCTCCAAGCTTATAAGACTACAATGTGAAAAATGCTCAAAGAACTACATAAATATATTTTAGCTACATTTAAGACAAGGGATCCCCCTGCAGATCATGAATAGAAGGGAAATCCTTAATGATGAGTAGATGTTGATGTTATCTGACTCATAGAAATCTGGATTGTGTTGGCCAGGTTTCTGTGAGTTGAGCCAAAGTTAAGGAATTGTAGATTACTACACATTTTAAGGAGATGGGAATACCAGACCATTCTACCTGTCTCCTGAGAAACCTGTGTGCGGGTCAAGAAGCCACAGTTAGAACCCTGTATGGAACAACCGACTGGTTCCAGATTGAGAAAGGAGTACGACAGGGCTGTCTGCTGTCACCCTGTTTGTTTAATCTGTTTGCTGGGCACATCATGAACAAAATGCCGAGCTGGATGGTTACAAGCTGCAATCAACATAGGTGGGAGAAACACAAACAACCTCAGATGTATGGATGACACCACCTTAATGGCAGAAAGCAAAGAAGAACTAAAGAGCCTCTTGATAAGGGTGAAGGAAGAGAGTGAAAGAGCTGGCTTAAAACTAATATTAAAAATCTAATATCATGACTTCCAGCCCTATTACTTCATGACAAATAGAGGGGGAAAAGGTGGAAGTAGTGACAGACTTCCTCTTCTTGGGCTCAGAAATCACTGCAGATGGTGACTGCAGCCATGAAATCAGAAGACATTTGCTTCTTGGCAGGAGAGCATGACAAACCTAGACAATGTGTTGAAAAGCAGAGACATTACTCTGCCAACAAAGGTCTTTGGTCTTCCCAGTGGTCACATACGGTTGTGACAGCTGGACCATAGAGGAGGAGGAGCACTGAAGAATCTATGCCTTCAAACGATGGTGCTGGGGAAGACTGCTGAGCGTTGCTTGGACAGCAAGGAGATCAAACCAGTCAATCTTAAGGGAAATCAGCCCTGAGTACTCGTTGGAAGGACTGATGCTGAAGCTGAAACTCTAGTATTTTGGTCCTCTGATGCAAACTGCTGACTCATTGGAAAGTCCCTGATGCTGGAAAAGATTGAGGGCAGAAGGAGAAGAGGGCAGGCGTCAGAGGATGAAGTGGCTGGATGGCATCATCGACGCAATGAACATGAATTTGGGCAGACTTCAGGAGACTGCAAGGGACAGGGAGGCCTGGCTTGCTGCAGTCCATGGAGTCACAAAGAGTCGGACACAACTGGGCAACTGAACACCACCACCACCTTTTAAGAGGGTAAAACACGTCTTGTAAATGGGAGATTGGAACTGGCTATATGCTTAAAGCAGGGAAGTGGGACATGTGTCTAAACAGTAAAACTAGATCTGAAATAACTTCACCTGACCCTGTTGGTGTTCTTGTGGGCCAGACAGGCATCTGTAAAAAAAATGGAAATAGTAACCATATGCTATGTGTGGATATGGTGTCTGGAATAGCGCTGAACTCATGTGGGGGCAAAGCTCCAATCTTCCTGATTTGTCTTGCTCTGAAGCTGTGCACCTTTGAAACACCATAGTCTTGAGCAACCATGAAATAATATGGCAGTAAAGCAGATTCTTTATCAGTTGAACTACAAGCGAGACAGACAGTAAAGAGTTTACAAAGGATAAAACTCCCACATACAGAGAACTTGCAAGTAAGTGTTTTAGGGTATGTGAGTAAACTCCAGGAGTTGGTGATAGACAGGGAGGCCTGGTGTACTGTGATTCATGGGGTCGCAGAGAGTCGGACACGACTGAGCGACTGAACTGAACTGAACTGAACTGAACTGAAGGAAATGTATTGCTATAAGAACTAGTGGATATATTCAATAGGGTATATCTTGGAAAATAAGAACACAGTCTCCAAAAAGAACTTAGAATATTTAAGAATTTCAAATGAAACAGTAACTCACAATGAGAACAGAAGTAAGTAAGAATAAGCAGAATGATAAAGGGTGCTTTCCAAGGCTTGTATATAATAAAAGTTGGTGAAACTGAAAGTAAACTCTTCAGTGGATTAAGTTGACATAGCAGAATTGAGAATTAGTGGATCAAAAGTGTCAAATGAGAAAGTCTGGATGAGCAAGTCATCTAGAATATAAAATAAAAAGATAGAAATTGACAGTTTGAATGGCTATCATTAAAAAATCTACAAACAGTAAATGCTGGAGAGGGTATGGAGAAAAGGAAACACTCCTGTGTGTGCTATTGGTGGGAATGTAATTGGTACAGCCACTGTGGAAAACAGTATGGAGGTTCCTTAAAAACAAAAAATAGAGCTACCATACTCAACAACCCCACACCTGGGCATATATACAGAAAAAAACAAAAACTCTAATTCAGAAAGATACATGCTCCCAGATGTTCATAGCAGCACTAGATAAAGATTTACTCAGCCATAAAAAAGAATGAATTAATGTCATTTACAGCAACATGGGTGGACCTAAAGATTCTCATACTAAGTGAAGTAAGTCAGAAAGAAATACCATTGTGATGTCACTCAGATGTGGAATCTAAAATAAGATACAAATGAACTTATATACAAAAGGGAAACAAACTCAGAGACATGGAAAGCAAACTTAGGGTTACCAAAGGAGAAAGAGAGGAGGCGGGGGAGATAAACGAGGAGTTTGGGGTTCGCAGGTATAAATGGTTATATACTAAGTAGATACCAGCAAGGACCTGCTGCATAGCACAGGGAGCTATATTCAGCGTCCTGTAGTAGACCATAATGGAGAAAATACGAAAAAGGATAGATCTACAGCTCAACACTGTGTTATATACCAGAGACTAAGACAACATTGTAAATCAATTATACTTCAATAAAAAATAATTGTTAAAAATAAAGAGGCTAAAAATATGAAAGAGAAGTTAAGAAACATGGAAAACAGACTGAGTAAGATGTTTCCAAAGGTAAGAATAGTAGGTTATCAGAAAAGAGATATTTCTTAAAATTTGAAAATATGCTGGATTTGGAAAGTGACGTGGGTCTTTAGATTGAAAAAGCCCACCAATTCCTTGGAGGGTAAACAAAACAAAAATTTCCACTTCTAGGTCTAGTGAGTTGTAGATCAAGCAAACACACACATACTCATTCTTGCAATTAGAAAAAAGCATATTTCCTGTGAAAAAAATGGGAATCAGATTATCAACTCATTTATCAGAACCTGTAATTGACAGCCATGTACAGTGTAGTTATGGGTTGTGTCCAATAACCTGTAGTTGATTTACAGTGTTGTCTTAGTCTCTGCGATACAGCAGAGTGAATGTTATACATGTGCATATATCTACTCATTTTCAGATTCTTTTCCCATATCGCTCTTTACAGAATGTTGGGAAGAGTTCCTTGTGCTATTGGGTATGTCCTTATTAGTTATCTATTTTATAGAGCAGTGTGTATATGTCAACATACACCCAGTCTTCCAATTTATCCCTCTCACCCCACTTTCTCCCCTGGTAACCGTTTGTTTTCTACATCTGTGACTGTATTTCTGTTTTTATGGTACTTGATTTGTATACATTTAACAGAGGTAAAAGAGGAAAAATGGTAAATTTTAAAGATATTTTTTAGCATACATTATCAGCTTGTAGTGGCACTGCCTTTGTTCATGGATAGCATCAAGTGAATAAGGCTGTATTCTCAAAATTGTGTAAAAGCCCATAGAATTTCAAAAGAAACAGTAGGTACAATCTACTTTTTAAAGAGCTTGATTACATATTAGGAAAGGCAACTAAGGCTTTAAGGGATAATAAAAGGACTTTATATTAACTCTCACCATCCTTTATTTGGCGAGAGAAGTTCAGTGCAAAACTAGAAGCTCTCAGACGCTCCTGTGATTCCTTTAAGTGAGCATGCATTCCAGTCTCTCGTATAGCCTCCTCCTCATTTCATGGTTGTAGTCGCTTCTCTTCTAGCTAGGGCATACTACCACTGAGTGGCTTCCTGAGGGAAGGGAACCTGAAAGCTCCTTTTGTCTTTTTTGCTTACCTTTGTCCTAACTCCATAGCTACTGCGTCTGAGCCTCTCGAGTTGGAGCTTAGGGGAGAGGTGGAGGGGTAGTTTTGTGTTAGTTGCTCAGTCGTGTCTGACGCTTTGTGACACCATGAACTGTGTAGCTCTCCAGCCTCCCCTGTCCATGGAATTCTCCAGGCAAGAATATTGGCGTGGGTAGCCTGCCCTCCTCCAGGGGATCTTCCCGACCCAGGGATCTAACCCAGGTCTCCTGCACTGCAGGTGGATTCTTTACCACCTGAACCACCAGGAAATCCCTGTGGGGAGATAAGGGGAACAGAAATGTTCCTACTTGCTGGTACTGTTATAAGTTCCCTTTCTATTGCCTGGTCTTGACAGATTTTTGAAACTGACTTCCTTTTGTAATTTCTTGGGTTCTTTGGACATCCCTTGTTGCTGCATATCTCTTTCCTATGGTTCTATCCGACTTTCTCCAAAGCCTCTAGAATTCTAGAAATAACGTTGAGTTTCTCCACTGTTGAGTTCTGTTTACCCTTTGGGGTAGGCCTCCTAGGTAGAACCTAAGCCAGCCCTCCACTGGGACTCTCACTATCAAATTTCCCAGATGGTTACTGAGGAACTCGCACGTTTGAAAAATCTGGTTAATACCTGGGAGTTGAGGCTGACTCTGATGCAACAGTAAATCTTCATCATCCTAGCTCAACATTATCGGTATCAGGAGTGGGAGTCAGATTCCAGTTTGTCATGTCCTTTTACCTGTGAGGAACAATCAGTCTTTCCAAGATGTTCCATTAAAACTCCTTTCTCTTCATTTGAGGCAAAAGAGGAAATACATAGGTTAGCATCTTGGATTTTATTTTTTCTACTGATAGCCTAATAAGTTAGCCTTTTACTAGTTCATGAATGCTGGCAGAAGCCATGAGGCTCATGGTCTAGAGACAGTGGACTTTATTATTTACACCATTATCAAGTAACAAGACTATTGAGTTTGCATTAGTTCCTGTAAACCCCAGTGGGGGTGATGGAGAGAGTCTAAGTGGATGCCTGCACATATAATAGATCACATTACAGGAGAGAAACAGAACTTGGCGAATCCACTGTTTTTATATTAATAGTAAGGAGTAAGTAAACCTACTCTTTATCCCAGAGGGCGACGTTCCCAGACAGAATATAAATGATATTACTCTATTGTTGTTTTGACTCTTTTACATTGTTTCTGATTTTGATAAAGATAAGTTTAAAAAGTGAGTATTTTCAAGTTCTTCAGTGGATATAAGAAAAAAATCATAGGTTGCTTCTTCATCTCATTGATAAGCTCTCTTATTACTTGGGATAGTTTTTCTCTAAGTGAAATGATTAGGGACATTTCTTGTTTCTGATCAAATAGTGATTAACAGGTGTTGTTAATACCCAATACCCAAGATATTGTTGGGGTATTTCTTTTTTCAGTAAGAAAAATAAAAGTTTCCTCATAATCATTACTAAGAGTATAACTTCTGCCCTAATGTTCTGTTAACTTTTTCTATTTGAAAAGAATTATTTTATCATACCATACTAGAGGAAAATAACTGCAGTAATATTTTCTCTGGACCTAAAAGACAACATTCTGAAGAATTTTTATTTAATTATGTGGTAAAACCTTAAAAGTACAAATGCTCATCCAATAAATTCTGAGTTCACAATAAATTGAATTGTAAAGAGGTCATATATTCCTTATTTAAAATTGGACCAATAAGAATGGTATTTAGGGTCATCAAACTGCTATTGAAAAAGAAATATATCAATACTTAGTATGTAGTCAGTTAATTGCTACATCAAATGTTTTGTTCATCTTTGCTGCAATTTCATGTCTTGCAATATCTCCAGCATTAAGAAAGGAAGTTACTTTGAGAAGTAGTTGAGATTATGAGCCAATACATTATTAGTTATTTGTGAACATTAATGTAGTACTACTTTCAGCAGCACTGGTAGCTAATAGAGGTTATGAACTAAAGGCTAAAGGACTGGGTCTGCCATTGATTAGTTGTGTTACCAAATTAAAAGATGCCTACTCCTTGGAAGGAAAGTTATGACCAACCTAGACAGCATGTTAAAAAGCAGAGACATTACTTTGTCAACAAAGGTCTGTCTAGTCAAGGCTATGTTTTTTCCAGTGGTCATGTATGGATGTGAGAGTTGGACTATAAAGAAAGTTGAGCGCTGAAGAATTTATGCTTTTGAACTGTGGTGTTGGAGAAGACTTGAGGAGTCCCTTGGACTGCAAGGAGATCCAACCAGTCCATCCTAAAGGAGATCAGTCCTGGGTGTTCATTGGAAGGACTGATGTTGAAGCTGAAACTCCAGTACTTTGGCCACCTGATGAGAAGAGCTGACTCATTAGAAAAGACCCTGATGCTAGGAAAGATTGAGGGCAGGAGGAGAAGGGGATGACAGGGGATAAGATGGTTGGATGGCATCACCGACTCAATGGACATGAGTTTGGGTGGACTCTGGGAGTTGTTGATGGACAGGGAGGCCTGGTGTGCTGCTGTTCATGGGGTTGCAAGGAGTCGGACGCGACTGAGCTGACTGACTAACTGACCTTGGGAAAGATACTTTATTTTTTAAAGTGCTTCCTCATCTGTAAAACGGTTTCAGTGTGTCTGTGCAATCTAGTTGTTTTATGAACTTTTTTCTCAATGTTAGTCTGATATTATTATCAGCATTCCTCTATTGACAAATATACCTTATTGGTAAATAAATTTCTGTATCAAAAACTAAAGTGTCCCAAAGCTAGCTATATCTGTGGAGATAAATCTGTATATGAAAATATCTGTTTCTTTGTTCTGGGGTGGGGGTTTCTGTGAATCTGCACGTGGGCATGCGTGTGTACTGGTGATGTGTGTGCAGGTGACAGCTCCCCATGCATATGTATGTGCTTACACATCTGTGTGTTCTTTATATATGCATATTTGTACACACATATGCCTATGTGTGTGCATTTGGATATCAGAGGACTGAATGAATAGTCTTGTCGAACTATAGTCCACTAGGCTCCTCTGTCCATGTAATTCTCCAGGCAAGAATACTGGAGTGGGTTGTCATTCCCTTCTCCCTCCAGAGTATTTTCCTGACCCAGGGATCCAACCTGGGTCTCCTGCATTGCAGGCAGATTCTTTACCATCTGAGCCACCATGGAAGCCCCAGTTATTTCATTAGCTAATTTATCTTTTGGAAAATGAAAGAAAAAAGGAAAACAGCATGATTTGTTCATATTTAAGTAAAAAGAAGTTTAAAATTTTACTTTTAGTGTTGCAGTAGGTACTGTTGCTTTTTAAATTCCTTTGAACACTGTCAAAGGATATAGTATGTAAACTTTGTTTTTAGACTGCAGAACCTTCCTTTTGAGACATTGATCTTTGTAAGCTCTAAAGTTTGTCACGTATTCTCTTTTTCATATAAAAGGGAATAACAGCTTGAGATTTATAACTTCTCAAACTATATTTTCAGGAAAATTTATTGGATTAATATCTTTAGTAATTGTTTTTGGTCTTTTAACAGCTCAGCTGTCGTCATTTGTATGTTTTCCTATTTATATGTCTGTCTTACTTTTTGTAAGATTCTTTCTCTGCTTGTGAGCTATTAATTTGATTCTTTAGGCAATATAGAATAGTGATTAAGAGAGCAAATTCTGGAATTTCACTTCCTTAAGTTCATATACTTGTTTCACCACTTGACTGTGTGGCTTTCAACAAACTAACCTTCCTGCCCCTCAGTTTCCTCACCTATAAAGTGAGGATAATAATAGCATTTATCTCATATGTTTTTATTGAAAAATGAATGAGAACAAAATATAAAATATTTTATCTTATAATGATATAAATACGAGTGGCAGAGTGCCATTTTCCTGGTGTTAATCTGTCTCTCATCTCATTTTTTTCTTCTTTTTCAAAAGCTCCAGGAGCTTGCTTCTGTTCCTACTGCATCTACTTAGTCTGGTTAAAGATTTCTCAGTTCCCTGCCTACTATGGAATAGAATTCATTCTAAGAAATATTACCCTCCGTCCCTTCCTTCTTTTCAGTACCTGAGGCAAAAATACTCGACTGGTATTTTGAAGCTTAGAGTTTAGGGTTTTGTTTTTGTTTTTTTTAAGTGTTAACAATAATGGGAGAAACTATCGGGACAAAAATTACAAATAAACAAGGGTGATATGACCAGGTTTCCAAAAATGTACAGGAAAATGTGTTCCCAGTTCTTAGCTTTTAAGTGGGACCAGTCTCTTAATTTTTCTTCATCTAATTCCACAAATATTTTAGTCATTTCTTTTTTTTAATCCAATTTATTTATTTTTCTATCATTTATTTTTATTAGTTGAAGGCTAATTACTTTACAGTATTGTAGTGGTTTTTGCCATACATTGAAATGAATCAGCCATGGATTTACATGTGTTCCCCATCCCGATCCCCACTCCTGCCTCCCTCTCCATCCCATCCCTCTGGGTCTTCCCAGTGCACCAGCCCTGAGCACTTGTCTCATGCATCCCACCTGGGCTGGTGATCTGTTTCACTCTTGATAGTGTACTTATTTCAATGCTGTTCTCTCAGAACATCCCACCCTCACCTTCTCCCACAGAGTCTAAAAGTCTGTTCTGTACATCTGTCTCTTTTTCTGCATATAGGGTTATCGTTACCATCTTTCTTAGTGAATATTTATGATGATTCTTCTCTCTACAATTATTATTTCTTCTTTGTGACCTCAGGGAACTTATTCCCTGACTTTTTAAAATGTCAGACCTCATGTGCTTAAGATCCCTTTCATGTTTAGAGAATGCTTCTCTCACCTTCCCTCTTTTTTTTTTGTTTAAGTTTTATTGAGGTATAATTGACTTATAACATCATACAAGCTTATGGTATATTCAGCATAATAATTTGATATATGTATATATTGTAAAGTGATTACCACAAGGAGGTTAGTAAACACATCCATCACCTCATAATTTTATAATTTTTGTATGTGTGGATAGGAACTTTTAAGATCTATTCTCATAGCAACTGTCAAATATACGATAGAGTGTTATTAACTATAGTCACTATGCTATCCATCACACCCCAAAATTTACTCATCTTATAACTGGACGATTTTACCCTTTGACCACTCTCACCCGTTTTCTGCCCCTGGCAACCAGCAAGCTGTCCTCTGAGTTGTTTTTTGTGTGTGTTTATTTTCAGATTCCGTATATAAGTGAGCTCATCCAGTGTTTTAACTTTCTTCATCTGACTTATTTCACTTAGTATAATACCCTCAAGATCCATTCTTAATTTTTTTCTTAAGCATTGCTAATGAATATTTAGAAACACAAGTAAGATTCATCTGTAGTTTAAGAAATCCAGTTAGTATAACTCAGGATTCCCTTTATAAAGGAAGGTTGTATGCGAGTTTCACTGTAGTAACCAGGGTGAGTAGGTTCACTGAAGTGAGAGCTAAGAGCTTTGTGTGATACATTGGAATATGAGATTGTCTAGAGAGGGTGTCTTAGGCAGGAGGGGGTGTATGAGTGTAGAGCGGAAATTACAACTCCCTCAGTCCCTTCCTGGGGCTTCCCTGGTAGCTCAGATGGTAAAGAATCTGCCTGCATTGTAGGAGACGTGGGTTCGACCCCTGGGTCGGGAAGATCCCCTGGCGAAGGGAATGGCAACCCACTCCAGTATTTGTGCCTGGAGAATTCCATGGACAGAAGAGCCTGGCGGGCTACAATCTATGGGGTCGCAAATAGTTGGACACGACTGAGTGACTAAAACACACATCGGCCCCTTCCTCCCAGAAATAGCTTTGTGTCTACTAGTGCTAAGGTTAGGGAGAAGAGATGGCTTTGGATAACCATGGGCTCTTGAGCATCCAAGGGAGAAGAGAAGGAGGATTCTAAGTGAAAATATAGAAGGCAAGAATATTTGCGGTTGTTATATAGGTAAGCCACTCTTCTGAATGTCGTGTAAGTAAACACAGGAATCTCTTACATTCTGAAGCAAAGGAAGGTTTATTATACCCTGCTTTCATTCTACATGTTTCCTGAGTAAGAGTTGTAATGTTTTGATTATATATCTAGTAAGATGGGCTTCCCTTTTACTGTAATCTCTAATTTGTAAACAAAAGCATAACTATGTTATAATCCAGAGATAAACAGTATTATGTGGAAACTATAAGGTTGCATAGTGTAAGTTGGTATTCCAAGCAAAGTAGGATGTGTATCATTATGTTAAAGAGTGGTATGTTAAAGAACAAAAACTTCTGGTTTATTATGATATCTCAAAGCCCTTTAAAAAGAGAGTGATTAGGATTGATCAGTTTTCAGATTATTTTTATTTATTTTTTAAAGATTATTTTAAAAATGAAAAGTACACACTGCTTTGATTAATCTGTAAGCATTATGGGTTCTTCTTTACAAGCTCTTCAAAATGCCAGTTTTGAAACACCACTAAAACTACTCAGAAACCACTTATTTTATACCCCTGTCCTAATTAAATAACTTGTACAATTTTGATTTATAATGATTACCAACTAATTTTGATCCTTCTTCTCAGGAAAATTAATATTCTCTTGAAGAAAATGATGTCATTTCAACAGAGAGCAAGGAACACAAATATTAACATAGACAATCTCATTTGTATATCTTTGTAAGGAAATTGTATGTGATGTCCTTAAAGCTACAAAGAAATTCAAAACACTAGAGGAGACTAAGGATCTTACTTAAAGGGAAAAATGTAGATTTTCTTTTAGGTTCTCTATTTTCTTCCATGCTGCTTCTCTTCTACCACAGGTAAAAATAAAATTTCCCAGCAATCCACATGCTTTTCCCCTTGAACATTTATAGGCTTTAATAGCAACTGTCTATTTTGCTTTTTATTGCCATGGTTATTCAAGGTAAGCATTTTGCTAACATCTCTTTGAGAAAATCAATATATTTTACAGACTTTACTTTGTACTGGCACTTTGCCTTGTAAGTAACATAAAATTGGGCTCATTGTAGGCGTTCGAGAAGTACCTACTAATTGATTCATGTCATCATCTACAAGGAAAATATTAAGTAACTTGCCCCAAATTGCTAATGATTCCCTTTGAAAATGCTCAGGTATACTTTCCTTATGGTCTGGCACAGTTTAAGATGATTATATAGCACCTAAAATATATTAATAGTTTTGATGAATTCCAAGCCATATTATAGAAATGACTTTTCTCTTAAACCTTGGAGTATTACTATTCCATTTAGGAAAATACTTCTAAGTTATATTTGTTTTTAAATGTATGTCACTATAGCTGAGTGTCTGTCAGTGATTAAGTGGATAAAGAAGATGTGGCATATATATTCAGCAATGAGGAAGAAGGAAATCCTGCCTTTTGTAAACAAGGTTCATAGATGAACCTTGAGGGCATTATGCTAAGTGAAGTAAATCAGCCAGAGAAACACAAATATTGTGTGGTATCACTTCTTTGTGATACCACAGAAGAAAAGCTAAACTCAGAGAAACTTGAGTGTTGAGTGGTGGTTGCTAGGGACTGAAGGATATAGGAAATGGGGCATAGTGACAGGGTGCACACTTTCAGTTACAGGATGGATGAGTTCTGGGGATCTAAAGTATAGAATTTTGACTATAGTTATTAATAGTGTTATTACTTCAAAGCTGCTAAGAGAATAAATCTCAAATTATGTAATGGGGTAGAGCTATTATGCTATAGTAGCATCATTTTGCAATATAAAATAGCATCAAATCAACATGTTGTACACCTTAACTTACACAATGTTATATGTCACTTATATCTCAATAAAGCTGGAAAGTAAAAAATGTTGTGACTAAAAGTAATATATAGTAAGATGTTAAATACAAGTAACTAATGCTAAATGCCGTAAGGATTTACACCATGGGATTTTTTTTTTTTTAATGTTCAGAAATTAGTATACCAGATCAATTTTGTTTATATAAGATGGGAACTTAGAAACTAATGTGGTCCCTATATATTAAGAGATTGGATTTGACTTTAATCAGTAGGCATATGAAATACTAGTTTTACACCATAGAAAAAATGCTTAGAAGGGAAGATGTCTCGTGTTACAGAGGTAAAATATGAAATAATCTGGGGAAATTTAGTCTACGTATTTACCGACAACACTATTTAAATTGCATAAGTGAAGCATTTGTAGCACATATTTCTTATTTTCAGTGGTTTCAACTATTAAAAATTGGAGAATAAGTCACTGTAATAAAATATCTCTTCTTGAAATCTTTGATAAAATTTTTATTTTTTAATATCCGAACTTAAAAAAGTAAATGCTTAAAGCTTGGTATTCACTTTTGTTCTCTTCTTCCTTCTCTTTCCCTCTCCCCAAAGCAGATTGCCAAACTGAGGCAGCAACTACAACGCAGTAAACAGAGTAGTCGGCACAGTAAGGAGAAGGACCGTCAGTCACCTCTCCATGGCAACCACATAGCAATCAGTCACACTCAGGTAGGCTAACAACTCATTGTCCAGATTGGAAGAATTACTTTCTAAGGGTTCATTGTAAGGAAGAATCCATCCTTTTAGGATTCAAAAAAAATTAATGTATATCTCTAACTTGATTAAATTACAATGTTTTTTTTTATTAAAAAAATGTTTTTCTTTTAGCCATATGTATAATCTTTTAATAATAGACATAACAGAGTATAATGGTTTCAAGGATGATTGATACTGTCCTGGACTGAAATCCTAGCTCATTCACTGACTAAGCAACTCTGGGGATTTTCTTATTTAATCTTCTAATAGTACCTTAACCCATCTATCTCTGTGTCGCTTTGTATATTTTACCCCACTTTACTTATGAAGAAATTGAGAATTAGTGTTTTTGTCCCCCCACCTTGCCAAACTTGTACTGATATATCCTATGGAACAAAATTTAGGAAATGATATTCTAAATTTACTTACAAATATTAATGTAAATTTTAGTAAATCAAATATAGTAGTATAGCAGAAGCAGCCCAAGTTGCGTATCAAAAAAATATATAATTAGGGGTTTAATTTCACAAATGTAAGGATGATTCAACATTAGAAAATGTATTGTTAGTTCATTGCATCAGAAAGTCAAAGCCGATGCTGAGTAACACTTGATAAAAACTGAGTATCTATATGTGATAAACTTATTTTAAAATAGGATACTTCCTAATGGAACTACCTGCAAATGTGGTGAGATCCTGACAGTAAAAAACTGAAAGTATTTCTGTTAAAAATAAAAGTTAAGTCGTAGATGTCTGTAATTACTGATGTTATTTGCTACTCGTTTAAAGGTTCTAGACAGAGCAGTAAGAAAAAGAAATGTTATCACTATTTATGATATTGTTGTATATTTAGAAAACTAAAGTGAATTTGCTAAACTATTAAAACTAATGATAGGATAGATAAAATGGAAAATACTGGCAATACCAAGTGTTGATGAGGATGTGAAACAGTCAGAACAACTACACATCGCTGGTAGGAACACAAAATGGTACAGCTACTCTGGAAAGAAGTTTGGCATTTTCTGAAGAAGTTAACATACACAGACCATACAGCTCAGGAATTCTATTCTTTGGTATCTGTCCATGAGAAATAAAACATAATGTCTACACAGTGACATCTACATCAATGTTCATGGCAGCATCATTTATAAAACTCAGAACATGGAAAGCAGCAAATATCCATGAACTGGTGAGTGGATAAACAACACTTCATACATCCATACGGTGTAATACTATTCAGCAGTAAAAAGAAGGAACTGATGGTATTTATGACAACATGGCTGGATCTCAAAACATCATGCCAGTTAAAGAAGTCAGAAGCAAAAGGCTGTATGAGCTTACATCTTCAAAAAGGCAAAATGTTGCCTTTTTGAAAAGTATTAGAAAAGTTGACTGTAGAAAAGCCCTAGAGACATTTTTTTGGATGATAGAAGTTTCTAAAATGCAATTAGACTGATAATTGGATGACTGTATACATTTACAAAGCTCAAAGAATTGCATATTAAAATGGGAGGATTTTATTGTATACCAATTATACTTCATCAGAGCTGTAAAACCAACACTGCAGACATTTCAAGAGAAAATTCACATATGCATTCCTTTTTTTCTTGTTAATCTGGTAGAATTAATATACCATTCATTCTTATTCATTTATTTCAAGCACCTTTCCTGTATATCTGTGGACTTACTGATTAACAAGAAAAGATTTATACACTTATTCCCAATTTACATTTTTTTTGGCATTGTGGTTATGTCTAAAAATAATTATCTTGCTATACGTACTGAAATACTTATAGATGAAATATGAAGTCTAGAATGTGTGTTAATGCTCCAAGAGAAAAAGCAAGTGGATGTTTAGATGAAGTAAGATTAGAAACTGTTAATAAGTTTTGGAGCTGGACTATGTACACCTATTAGTTATTCTGTTAATTATGATTATAATTTTTCACAATAAAAATATTGAGAATATAATAAATGTGTAAGATATAAACACATAAAAATCTATTATTTTCTCCTGTACTAGTAAAGGTAAAATACTGTTCCTTCTACTTATAACATTACTGACACCAAACGCATGGGGTTTTTCCCACGCTGAATTCTCCAACTCTCCAGACACCAATCAGGCATCCCACAATTCAGTTACAACACTGACTACCTGGAGTTAGCACCAACCCCACAGATTAAGAACTCCGCCCCATGAAACTGTCCCTCGTCAGATGCCAGTTGAGAGTTCCAGGTCATCATCTGTACTTTTGACCTACCAGTAATAAAGAAGGGATTCTGACATCTCTGACTTCTGGTTCAGTAACTTGCTGTAAGGGCTCAAAAAACTCAGGGAAATACATTTACTTGCTTATTACAAAGGCTATAACAGGTCCATACATATGAACAAATTTGGAAAACTCAGCAGTGGCCATAGGACTGGAACAGGGCAATGCCAAAGAATAAACTTCCACACACTTGCACTCATCTCGCATGCTAGCAAAGTAATGCTCAAAATTCTTCAAGCTAGGCTTCAATAGTATGTGAACCGAGAATTCCCACATTTTCAAGCTGGATTTAGGAAAGGCAGAGGAACCAGAGATCAAACTGCCAACATGCACTGGATCACAGAAAAAGCAAGAGAATTCCAGAAAAACATCGACTTCTGCTTCATAGACTACACTAAAGCCTTTGACTCTGTGGATCACAACAAACTGTGGAAAATTCTGCAAGAGAGGGAATATCAGACCTTAGGAGGCAGGTCTGATACCTACCTGCCTGTGGTCACCTTACCTGCCTCCTGTGGAACCTGTATGCATGTCAAGAAGCAGCAGTTAGAACTGGACATGGAACAATGGACTGGTTCCACACTGGGAAAGGAGAACAACAAGGCTCTATATTGTCACCCTGCTTATTTAACTTATATGCAGAGTACATCATGCAAAATGCCGGGCTGGATGAAACACAAGCTGGAATCAAGATTGCAAGGGGAAATATCATTAACCTCAGATATGCAGATGACACCACCCTTATGGCAGAAAGTGAAGAGGAACTAAAGAGCCTCTTGATGAAAGTGAAAGAAGAGAGTGAAAAAGCTGGCTTAAAAATCAACTTTCAAAAAAGGAAGATCATGGCGTCCGGTCCCATCACTTCATGGCAAATAGGAGGGGAAAAAATGGATATAGTGGAAAAGTTTATTTTCTTGGGTTCTAAAATCATTGCAGATGGGGACCGTAGTCATGAAATTAAAAGATGCTTGCTCTCACCCTCAATGGTGAAAAATTGAAAGCATTTCCCCTAAAATCAGGAACAAGACAAGGGTGCCCACTCTCACCACTACTATTCAACATAGTGTTGGAAGTTTTGGCCACAGCAATCAGAGCAGAAAAAGAAGTAAAAGGAATCCAGATAGGAAAAGAAGAAGTGAAACTCTCACTGTTTGCAGATGACATGATCCTCTACATAGAAAACCCTAAAGACTCTTCCAGAAAATTGCTAGAGCTAATCAATGAATATAGTAAAGTTGCAGGATATAAAATTAACACAAAGAAATCCCTTGCATTCCTATATACTAACAATGAAAAAACAGAAAGAGAAATTAAGGAAACAATACCATTCACCATTGCAACAAAAAGAATAAAATACTTAGGAGTATATCTACCTAAAGAAACAAAAGACCTATACATAGAAAACTATAAAACACTGATGAAAGAAATAAAAGAGGAAACACACAGATGGAGAAACATACTGTGTTCATGGATTGGAAGAATCAATATTGTCAAAATGGCTGTTCTACCCAAAGCAATCTATAGATTCAATGCAATCCCTATCAAGCTACCAATGGTATTTTTCACAGAACTAGAACAAATAATTTCACAATTTGTATGGAAATACAAAAAACCTCGAATAGCCAAAGTAATCTTGAGAAAGAAGAATGGAACTGGAGGAATCAACCTGCCTGACTTCAGACTATACTACAAAGCCACAGTCATCAGGACAGTATGGTACTGGCACAAAGATAGAAATATAGATCAATGGAACAGAATAGAAAGCCCAGAGATAAATCCACGAACCTATGGACACCTTATCTTCGAAAAAGGAGGCGAGGATATACAATGGAAAAAAGACAACCTCTTTAACAAGTGGTGCTGGGAAAACTGGCCAACCACTTGTAAAAGAATGAAACTAAAACACTTTCTAACACCATACACAAAAATAAACTCAAAATTGATTAAAGATCTAAATGTAAGGCCAGAAACTATAAAACTCCTAGAGGAGAACATAGGCAAAACACTCTCCAGCATAAATCACAGCAGGATCCTCTATGACCCACCTCCCAGAATATTGGAAATAAAAGCAAAACTAAATAAATGGGACCTAATGAAACTTAAAAGCTTTTGCAAAACAAAGAAAACTATAAACAAGGTGAAAAGACAGCCCTCAGATTGGGAGAAAATAATAGCAAATGAAGCAACAGACAAAGGATTAATCTCAAAAATATACAAGTAAGTCCTGCAGCTCAATTCCAGAAAAATAAATGACCCAATCAAAAAATGGGCCAAAGATGTAAACAGACATTTCTCCAAAGAAGACATACAGATGGCTAACAAACACATGAAAAGATGCTCAACATCACTCATTATCAGAGAAATGCAAATCAAAACCACAATGAGGTACCATTACACGCCAGTCAGAATGGCTGTTATCCAAAAGTCTACAAGCAATAAATGCTGGAGAGGGTGTGGAGAAAAGGGAACCCTCTTACACTGTTGGTAGGAATGCAAACTAATACAGCCACTATGGAGAACAGTGTGGAGATTCCTTAAAAAACTGGAATTAGAACTGCCATACGACCCAGCAGTCCCACTCCTGGGCATACACACCGAGGATACCAGATCTGAAAGAGACACATGCACCCCAATGTTCATTGCAGCACTGTTTATAATAGCCAGGACATGGAAGCAACCTAGATGCCCATCAGCAGATGAATGGATAAGGAAGCTGTGGTACATATACACAATGGAATATTACTCAGCCATTAAAAAGAATACATTTGAATCAGTTCTAATGAGATGGATGAAACTGGAGCCCATTATACAGAGTGAAGTAAGCCAGAAAGATAAACACCAATGCAGTATACTAATGCATATATATGGAATTTAAAAAGATGGTAATGATAACCCTATATGCAAGACAGAAAAAGAGACACAGATGTACTGAACAGACTTTTAGACTCTGTGGGAGAAGGCGAGGGTGGGATGTTCTGAGAGAACAGCATTGAAACAAGTATACTTTATCAAGGGTGAAACAGACCACCAGCCCAGGTTGGATGCATGAGACAAGTGCTCAGGGCTGGTGCACTGGGAAGACCCAGAGTGATGGGATGGAGAGGGAGGCGGGAGGGGGGAATCGGGATGGGGAACACATGTAAA
Source organism: Muntiacus reevesi (assembly GCF_963930625.1). Taxonomy (NCBI): domain Eukaryota; kingdom Metazoa; phylum Chordata; class Mammalia; order Artiodactyla; family Cervidae; genus Muntiacus; species Muntiacus reevesi. The sequence goes on from NC_089254.1 coordinate 15,394,475, forward strand.
TCCATGGCTGATTCATGTCAATGTGTGGCAAAAACCACTACAATATTGTAAAGTAATTAGCCTCCAACGAATAAAAATAAATGGAAAAAAAAAAAAAAGAAGAAACCAAACATCTGAACAAAAGATACTCCTAGTGCCCCCATCCCTCAGGAAATACAAGAATTCAGAAACTTTGTTTCAGGAACCAGGGGTGGAAACCAAATACATATTTCTTACTATATTACAACTAGCAGTAGCATGTTAGTATATATCTGGTGAAAAATATAAAATGCCTAGAATTAAAAGAAATATGCAAACTTTAAGACCTTAGTGAGGATATGAAATACAAAAGAGATAAATGGGAAGTCATTCATACATGGGAAGACTCAGTATTTTTCAAATAGTTATTTGCCCAAAATTAATGTATGAATTGAGATCCAATGGAAATGTAAAAGGAATTGTTTTATTACTTTAAAAGTTATTTTCAACAGTAATGTGGAAAAGTTATGTCAGTTAAAAAGAAAATTTGAAAATGCTTTCCCTACTGAAAATGCAAAATCCCTACCAGAATGCAAAATGTAATTGTTGTAAAATTATAGCAGTTAAAGTGGATCTCTAAATAGAGATTGTCAGATAACACTTTAAGGAAATCAAATATAGAATCCAAAGAGAAATGTTGGGGCAGTTTTATTACCATGTGGGAAAAAATACTACTTTATAACATACAGAAAAATAAATCATGATAGGTTAAATATTTAAATATGAAAAACCATAAAAGTACTGGAAGAGAGGTATTTCATGCTAAAGTAAACAGCAGATGAATGACAAAGAGTTACAACTTCAATATGAAAAAAGCACATACGTTAATATGAGACAAAGGATGTTCGCAGGCAGTAATTCACAAATGGCAGGAGCGTAGCATGTGTGTGGGAAATATTCATTTAATCAGTGCCTAGCCGCCTACTTCATTGTGAATCATGTGTATCAACTTTAACCATTCAGATTAAGGTACAGATCATATTATTTTTCTTTTTTCCTTGTCCATCTTTATGTTTTTAATTTCCTTTGTGTCCTTTAAGTTCCTTGAGAATCATCAGGCTTGACTTCCACTTTATGGTACCTCCCACAGGACAGCTGTGAGGGGTATTAATTTTTGACAAGTCCTCCAAAGGACTTTTGAAAACAGCCTTAAAGCTGTTGAGTGAGTGTTGTAGAACTTATCATGATATTGTTGCCATACTACTTAGTAATCCAAAAGGTTTTCTTAAATTTTGGATAAAGTAGAAATGAAAAATACTAGATGGTGATTGCCACAGTGTGGGAAACAAATCGTTTAAACACACACACACATAAGCATAGAGCAGAGCTGGAGTCACATGATACATTCAGTTTACATGATTCCAACTATGCTTTTCCAGTAAAAACAGAAAAATGAATAAAAAGTACAGAGGATTCTGATATTCTGGTGAAAAAATGTATACAGTTTACAATTATAGCTTTACACTTTCATAAAGGATTATTTTGACTGTAATTTTTACCTTCCTTCTTACTTTGGAACCTAAATTGCTATATGTATACCTGAATTTATATTGTATTTGAAATGTCAAAATAGCTGCTCACTGAGTTTCTGTTTTAAGAATTACCTTGCTCTTCAGTTCACAATTTCTTTATCCACAAATAATTTGATTCCACCTTACCTTGTGTTTTGTAGGCTACTGGATCAAGATCAGTCCCTATGCCGCTGTCAAATATATCTGTGCCAAAATCATCTGTTTCACGTGTGCCCTGCAATGTAGAAGGAATAAGTCCCGAATTAGAAAAGGTATTCATTAAAGAAAATAATGGGAAGGAGGACGTGTCCAAGGTAAGGGTACATGGGATGTTTGAATCCCTTTTTTCTTTAATACTGTGAACTGCCTCAGTCTTCTTTTTTGTTACAGCTGTATTAGATATAATTCACATACCATACGATTTACCCATTAAAAGCGTACAGTGGTTTTTGCATGTTCACAGTTACGCAGTCAATACCATGATCAACTTTATAGCTTTTTCATCACCCCCAAAAGAAACTCCACACCTTTTAACAGTCATCTCTTCCTTTTCCTCCAGTGAGACAACCACTAATGTACTTTGTCTATGAACTGGCCTGTTCTAGGTATTTCGTGTAAATATAGTCATGCAATACATGGCCCTTGTATCAGGCCTTTTTCACTCAGACTAATGTTTTTAAGGCTGAACTAAGGTTCATTTATAGTGTAGCATGTATCTGTACTTTATTCCTTTTTATTGCCAAACAATATTCACTCATACAAATTTTATTATCCAGTCATTAATTGATGAACATTTGTATTATTTCTACTTTTTGTCTGTTAAAAATAATGCTGCTGTGAAAAACCTTTATATAGAAGTGTTTGGGTGAATGTGATGTTTTCATTTCTCTTGAGTATATACCTAGAAGTGGAATTGCTAGTATGGTAACTCTTTGATTAACCTTTTGAGAAACTGCCAGATTGTTTTCCAAAGTAGCTACTCTGTATCATTTTACATGCCCACCAGCAGTGTATGAAAGTTCAGATTTCCCCATATTCAACAATACTTGTAATTACCTTTTTTATTATAGCCATTCTGGTGGGTGTGAAGTGGTACCTTATTATGGTGTTGATCACTGTATATCTTCTTTGGAAAACTATTTAGATTATTTGCCCTATTTCAAAATTAGGTTTTTTACTATTGAAACGTAAAAGGTCTAAAGTTCTTACTTTCTAGATGAAAAGTCCTTATTAGATAGATGATTTGAAAATGCCTCCCATTCTGTGGGTTGTCTTTTTCACTGTTCATATCTAAGAAAATATTGCCTAATCTAAGGTCACAGTGATTTAGTTTTGTGTTTTTCTCTTAGGGTTTTACAGTGTTAGTTTTCACATATATTTAAGTCTTACATCCATTTGAATTAATCAAAAATACTTTATAAACTGTCTCTACCCCTGAATAGAAATCTGGACACTCCTGCACATGAACCTATATTTGACCACATTTTAAAGGTATATTCAACAAAGAAAACATTAAGTAGCCTTTGGCTTAATTATCTCTCTGATGGTTTTTTAGAACTAAAATATGATTTATGTCAAATGTGTATCTGATTCCTTCAAATAATTTATAGGTTTTAAAACTGACTTAGAGTTTGTCTCAAAATTCACATGATTTTATATTTATAAAATTGATTTAAAAAACCTTTTTCCAGCTTTCAATATTGCTTAGCAAATATGAGCACTAATCATAATTTATTGTATATTCTTCCAAATATGTGCCTGTATGTTAATATATGTTGAATCATTGTATGAATGTACCATAATTTAAAAGTCCCCTACTGGTGGACACTTAGACTGTTTTCAATTTTTATCATCATAAGCAGTGCTTTAGAACACATGGTGTACTCTTGGCAGGCAGTTTCCTGGCAGTGAAATTGCTAGGTCAGAGCATTTGCACATTTAAAACTTTGATTAATATTTTTGCTAAAATTACCATCCAAAAAGGTTGTGCCATTTTACTCTAAGAGTTAAATTTTTATGTTATATTCATTAGGCCAAAAAGGAACCCTTTAGAAATTGTGCTCTTAGCTTAGCTGTGCATACCATTAAAATGTTTCCTTTATACATTATGTGACATTTAAGAACAGTAATGTAAGGAAGTAAAATTGGTCTAATTTTTTCAGGATGAGATAGTCAGTCACATTTGCTAATTCTTTAAGAACTGCTAAGCAAAACTATATTAGAAAATGAAATTTACTGATGTAGTTTTGGTTTTAAATAAGTCATATTCTAATTTCACAGTAAACATTCTGAAATTACTTTGGGGTAACCTACACAGTTATAACTAAAATATTAATTTTAAGAATTTTTAGGTTTATGATTAAGTGTGCCTCAAAGTTTTAATAAATCAAAATGTTGTCATTTTGGCAGGTGAGCCTGCCAGTAGCTTCCTAAGTATATCAGTGTTCTAAGCCTTTATAATTTCCATCATTATTTGGTGTAAATATGTAAACCTCTAAAATCTGTCTTGTTATTCTAATTCTCTGAACCCTCTCCCCAACAAAACAGAACTTGGTTAAGGAAATTGATATATATATTATCCAGTTATAGATTCAGAAGTGGAAGTACAGAAAAATTGTGTTCATCAAATAGGACACGAGTAAAAGATAACTCAGGTTCTTAAACTTTTAAAATTATAAATTGTTACATTATTATTTTACTGATTACCAATATTGACATTTTATTAAAGTAAGATTTTCCTAGACTTAAATATATAAGTTCTAAGAAAGACCTCTGTCATAAAGGCCTCATATACTTTCCAAAATGATCTTTCTTGATGGATTGTTCTGAAAAATTCCCACATCTATCATGTAATTTTGTCAAAAAAGAAAAAAAAAAACCCTGCACCAATGATTTCTTAGAATTTAGTGCAGAGTTGTAATTAAAATCTAAATTTTGTTAAGAAAAAAAAGTAATAAAATAGTTATTTTCTTAGCATTTGACCAAGTAAATTAATATATCTTTGAGAATATTTCTTTCCTAAGTTGGAAAATTTTACTTTTGTTACAAAATGAATTAATGTTCCATAACATAAATGATTGTTTTCTTTATAGTAGCATGGTCATTGTCAGGTTGTAAAGATGGTATAGTTTTCATTTAGCAACTTTGCATAGATAAATGAAGTTTTCATTTTAGGTTTTGGCCTTTACTTGTTACAGAAAAAAACTGATACTCTTTGAGTCTCATGTTTTACCTTAATTCATTTTGCATCTGACAGTGTTTCTAAAATCTCTGAAATGACAATCCTCGAGAATGATAACCCGTAAATAGTGAAAATAAGTTGTAAATAAACTAAGCATATACTGGTTCTTTTTTCCAAGCATTTCATCCTTGTCTATATAATAACAAAAATACTGTAAATGGTTAATATATACATTGTATTTGTTGACCTCGCTTTGTTAACTTGCTGATGAGTAAGATACATCTTTACAGCAGAAGCAGAGTAGAAAGAGTCAGAAGCTCTGATGACCATGTCAGCAGGAACTCTATAAGTTCTTTATTGGTGAAGACACTGTACTAGTGAGGTCTAGGGTCTTCTTAGGTTGAAAATATATGATTCATATGAGTCTACAGTTATCTACAATTTCATTTCTATTTATTTTTGCCATTCAGAGCAATGCATTAGAACTAGGCAGAATTCATTAGTAGTCCTACTCAATTGGATACCAAATTAGTAGAATTGTTCAGTTATATTAATATCCTTCATTCAGTTCTACTAGAATAAATCTGTTTATTAGACACTTTGGGTAACCTGCAAAATCTGTTCCTGGCTTGTAAAAGGAAAAAAGAAAGAATGAACAAATGGAAATCCATACCTGTGAATATGAGATTTCTCTTTTCTTATTAGCAAGTCAAAGTGATCTCTGGAGTAGTTTGACTAATTCTTTGGACAAATGTTTATGGAGTGTCAGCTGTCTGCCAGGCACAGTGCTAGGCATTAGGATCCAGTGTTAAAAGCAGCCCTTGTCCTAGAGGAGTATTCCTGGGAGTACTGACCTAAAGGTAACTGGCAGAAATGATGACCAAAGATTGGTCTCTGTATTCTCTAAAGCAGCAGCTATGCTGGCAATAATAGTGAAAAGTGAAATCAAAAGAAACAGCCTGTGTTGTCTGTGTGGATGCAGTGCATGAGCCGCCCCTGACCCTGCTGGTTGCTGCTCCTCTAGCCTTTGGACATCCCGGACGGCCGGAGGGCCCCCCTGCCCGCTCACTACCGGAGCAGCAGCACGCGGAGCATCGACACCCAGACGCCCTCGGTGCAGGAGCGCAGCAGCAGCTGCAGCAGCCACTCGCCCTGTGTCTCCCCCTTCTGTGCCCCCGGCTCCCAGGACGGCAGCCCCTGCTCGGCAGAAGATTTGCTCTATGATCGTGATAAAGGTGAGGATGGACTCATCCACTTAGGTGGCGGGTGTTGCAGGGCCTTGCTCATTATACTTCCTTTGTCTTAGACCATTACATCACCTTTTTTCTTTTGTTGAATGGTGGGATTGTAAAGGATTGGTTGATCTAGGTTTGTTTGTTCATTGGTTTCACGTACCCCCTTCTTTGTGACTTTCGCAAACATCTTCCATAAATGTGTCAGAGGAGCACAGCGCGTGGTTCTGACAGCTAATGAAAGCTATAAAAGGAGTGTGGACAGCTTCACATAATACAGCACACAGTTTTTCCCTCGGTGTTGTCCAGAGTTAAGGATGATTATGGTAGACTCTAAGTTTCTCATGCCTGAGGTTAGATTTCATAATCAGATTAATTTGGAAGGAAATAATTTCTGAAAATTCTGTTGGAAGAATGAGGATATTTTTAACCAAGTAGGATAAAGTTTAACAAGTACCTGCAGCACATCAGGGATCATATTATGGTATGTAGATGAATTATTAACACCAATAAGAGTGCAGAACCCATGGGGCCTCTTATTGCCTGTCAGGCCCTCCCTGCCCGTGTCCCCCTGTCCTGGTGTCAGGCCCTCCCTCCCTGTCACGTCCCCCTGTCCTGATGTCAGGCTGTCCCTGTCACGTCCTCCTGTCCTGGTGTCAGGCACTTGCCCACCAGTGGTTCACTCTCCTTTCAGTTTCTGGCGCCTCAGGCACAGAAGGTCCCAAAGACCGCCCCACTTCCACCTTCCTAGTGACTTACAAAGGAATACTGAGCTTCCTTTGTAACACATTTACTGCTTCTCACCACAGAGAAACAGATCATAGGCAACAAAAATTTTAAAACATGAAAAAAATAAAGTTTACAAAATCTTACAGGATTTTATGGGCCTTGTCCCGGCTTGACCCCCAGTCCTCTTAGTTTGTTTTGAGGTATTAATACACTTAAAGCGCCCAGATATTAAGTGCTAAGCCCCCTGAAGTTTTACACATGTTTGCACTCATGCAACCACCTCTTGGATCAAGATACAGAACATTTTTTGCATCCCAGAAGGCTCTCTAGCTCCCTTTCCAGACAGAATCCTTCTCCTCTCTGCCTGGAAGTAACCACTGTTCTCACTTCCGTCACTGTAGTCTAATTTCCCCCCATTACTGGATTTCACAGAAATGAAATGATGCAGTCTGTGTTCCTTTGGTCTGGCTTATTTCAGTCATCATTATACCTGACTCTCTGCTGAGATTTTAGAGGGAAGCTACCTTGGACTTGGTCGTCTGCTTTTATTTCTGTGGGTGGATATCAATGGTTCCCCCCTTTCATTTCACCCTTTTGTTACTGGAAGTCTTGGGGTTCTCTTCCTCCATTAGGAATGTATTGAAAGCAGAACCTTGGCTAGGCATCTCTCTGCTTCAAGTGGAATGTCTGTTTCATAGAACATCAGACTAAGGAACTTCCGATACACTAAGGTGTCCTACCACACCAGACACTTCAGTCAATTCCTCACATTTCTATATGGATGTTTCATAATAAATCAAACAAGAAGACACCTTGCCTCTAGTAGGAGGGTTTGTTTTGAAGGTTAATAATCATAACTTGTTTTAGGATACACAGGTGGTAAATGGTGAAACAAATCTTGTCTGATTGATTCCAAAACCTGTATTTTTTGTTATAGCAGTAAAAAGGATAAGTGCAGATCACTTTTGCTACTTATTAGCACTTGTAGTTGGGTTAAAAGGAAAAATAAAAATAACAGTGATACAGGGCTAGCCAGTAAATTCTGAAGTTTTGTTTGCTTCTAAGTATAATACTGTGGATAACTGAGATGCTGAACCAAAAGGGAGATGTATTAGGAAATTGATAGATGAGTTCCATTTTGGTTAGCTACGTTTGTGAGGTTGCCTTCTCGGCCTCTATGGGACTGTATTCGATGAGGCAGTCTCACAGCCACTTAGAACCACATTCTCTTTATTTATCTGTTCATGGACACTTAGGTTGTCTCCATGTTTTGGATATTGTGAGTAATACCACAGTGAACATAGGAACACATGTATCTCTTTGAAATAGTATAATAATCTGAATTCTGATGATTTTTTAGGGAAGTTAGACTTTTTCCTAAGACTTTGCCTTTGGTTGTATATTTTTTTTCTATCCCCTTTTATTCTTTTTACCAGATATCTGCCTGTTAACGTTCTGTTCCTCTTGTGTGTTTTTTTAATTAATGTAAAATGAGAACACTTGTCCAGATCATCTCTTAAGGCCAACAGTTTTTTAAAAAATTTGTTTTCTTAGTAAAACAGGGTGATAATACGTGTTTTCATACTTCATACCACTGTTGGGGTTAAATGAGATATTGGAACAAAGTGCTTAGCATAACTTCTGGTATGTAGGAAACATTCAATAAATAGTGTTGGGTGTGACTAAGTCATTTTTTTTAAAAATTTCTTTAGAAACTAAGGAGATTGCAGAATCATTTAAGACACTTTTCCATTTTCTACAAAACTACCTCAGTTTGGAAATTTAAAACCTCATGACATAAGTTTCTTAATGTACTTACCAATGTAGCTTTGAGGCATTACTTTGCAATCAAGATCAGGTTTATATTACTGTTTTCTGGAAAAGTTTGTGACCTATTACAGTGGGCAGTTTCTAGGGCTCAAATCAACTACCCTCTTTGTGAAGGAAAATTAAAAAGCATCTGTCTCTTTTACATATGTATGTATATGTGTCTGTATCATACATGTATTTTAGGACTGGGAATGGAGGTTTATGTATTTCAGCTGAGTTTATGCTTCTGGTTTATTCAAGATACGTTTCTTGGGCATCTACTGTATGTCAGGGACTCTACTGGAGAGTGGAAAAATAGATAAGAGGAAGATGTGATACCTATTTTTAAGAGCTTTATACTCTAATAAAGATTAATAGTAACGTTAACAAATATACACTATTACACAAGTATGTTCAGAATACTAAAGGTACAAAGGAGAGGGAGTTGTCAGTTTTGCAATTTGTGAAACTTACATATTTAAGTCATTCAAACTATAGAATAATCTCTAACTCATTGCTTCTCTATGAACAGCCCAATTTTTTACAATACTAATTCTGGTTTGCAGTTTTTCCACTACAAAAACACTTTTCCACAGTAAAGCTTAAATTGATCTTTTGTTTCTTTGTATTTATTTCCTGTAAAGAAAAAAGGGAAGCTATAGATTTCTAACAGGTTTGGATTGATTTGGAGTACCTACCTCTTCTGAAGTTGCTGTTGTGGAATAGCTAGGTTAGACATCCAGAACTGTCATGCACACACAGGAGAGGGACAGGCGTGTGAGTATATTGCTCTAGTGAGAGGTGGGCTGGTGTGATTATTTTTCTAGTGTTCATCTGCTATATACTTATCCTTTTCCTGACTTTGTTATTTCTGCTTATCCCTAACATCTGTTTTTCTCCATGACACATGTATACTTTGAGATCTATAAAATAATTTTAGTTGATTAGCATGTTGGTTTTTCTTTGTTTCTTTCAATTGCAGTGCCAAGACAAAAACACTCTATTAAGAAAAGTCTAGTCTTTAAGAGACTGTTTTCAGGTTTTAGCTTTTTGAGTTGGGTGGTTTGGGGACAGATTTTTCCAGTGACTTAAAGGCTGAAGGCAGCCAGCTATCATGTGTAAAGTTGCTTGGCTAACTAACCTAGTAACAGCCACAGTTCTACATAATGATTTGTGTGGAGAATTCAGGGATCCTGAAAAAGAGTTCACATCTGCAGGATATACCCTATGATTAGTTAGCCTAAATTCTACCTTATCACTCCCAAAATGCAAGGGAGAAAAACAGTCATTTATATACTGTAAATGGCCGTGTCAAATATTAGTTCTTTCAGCAGCTCTGCCAGCTTTCCTTATTGGAACCAAGTCACAAAATCTAGACTTCATTCTGCCACTTATAGTTGATCTTTGGCACAATTCACTTAGGCAGTTATAAAATTCTGCAGTTTTGCAAGATATTATGGAAACATTGATTATTCTAATCATGAAGTCAACTGAACCATTCTTCTGAGGCCAACCACCAGGAATTGTATTCCAAGATTCCATAAATTGGCTACTTGGAACTTAAACTGGGCTTTCCCGCAGGAAGAATGTATATTATGTGGATGGAGTTTCCAAGGGCCAGTGCACATCAATCTGTTTAACTCATACCATGATTTAACTCATTAATATTTCTAAACTTTGGGTATTAGGACCGAGAAGTCCATAGTTGCAGGAAAGAAAGAAACAGTATTATTTTTTCAGGGTCTAGGGCTGACCCTGGCCAGACTTTTGAAAAAGACTCTCTTTGACGTCTTATTCCTTTCTGTATACATTTTAAACTCTATTTGCAGTCATCTTTAGAGCTCTGTTTCTTAACACTCTTTGATGTTTGCCTTTAACATACTTTAACCCTCCATCTTCTAGACAGCCTCATCGGCCCAGATTTTATGGCACTTTTCTTTGTGGTTTATATTGTGAAAATAGATAGGTTAGATATATTTGTTTTAGTCACTACACCTTGAAAATCACTTTGTTTGAGCCTTGATCTGTTTCTCGATTAAAAGGTTATCCCCACATGATTCTAAGTGCTTATTATCCTAGAAGAACCCCCTCCGTGGTAAAATTACAAAGAGTGTAGAACTCTTACTCCAACAAAGGAGTTATTCCATAGGTTAAAAACTGAACTTCTGGAGAATTAACATCCCTCAGTTCATCTTCCCTGTTTTGCTTTTTCAGGACTGCATCTGAAATTATATGTATTTACATTATCTGATGTGTTTAAGCATCCAGTAAATGCCTTTCCCCACTCTTTCTGGAATGTTTACAATTGTACTAATGGCGGTTGCTGTGCTAACTTTCTGTAGATGAGTTACTGTTCTTAATTCAAAATTATTAGTAAGTATACAGTTCAGTTCTAGCATTTACAACCTAGAGTCCAAAACAAAAGCAAACCAAAATTTTTTTATATGCCTGCAGATATAATTTTGATGTATATAATTTCCATCCCTGGGTCGGGAAGATCCCCTGGAGAAGGGAATAGCAATACACTCCACTATTGCCTAGAGAATACTGTGGACAGAGGAGCCTGGCGTGCTACAGAGCATGGGGTTGCAAAAGACTTGGACACTAGTGAGCATGGATGCATATATAATTTCACTTAATCTCCAGTTATCTATTTACTAGGATATAAGCTCCATCAAGAGCAGGTAACTTTAATTTTCTCATTACTTTATCCTCAACAACTAGAGTGCTGCCTAGCATTAGTATAGAGTAATGCTTAGTGGAGATTTTTTGAGTATTCTTTCTTCATGATATGTCCATTTTTAAAGAATATATTGTTAAAAACAATAGAATCCTTTTCTTTAAGTTCTTTAATTATATATGTTAGGTTTTTGGATGTTTGGGAAGAGTAGGATAATCCTCCCTGCTACCCAAAAAAAGACAATAAAGAGTAACCACTCTAAGGTTATGCTAACAGTGATGACAGGTCTTTGGTGAGAAAGAAGCCATAAAGTTCAGATTTCCTATTGAAATTGCAGAAAAGAAAGTAACTTTGCTAAAATCTATCACTTCTTATACTCTGATCATGACTAGGGAAAAAGTAGGGTATCAAGTAGACTAGAGGAAAGGGGAATCTGTTGAATTTTTTCTTTCTGTTATCTTTTATGTTCCTCTAAGAAGAAATAGAAAACATTGAAGCCATTCTTTGCCCCGTGCCTTTGTAATAGAAGGCAGACCCAGTGAAGCTGTTGCCGAAGCTCTAAGACTCTTAAGTAGGAGCCTAGAATGTTAGATTGGAACTTGATCATCTAGTCTCATGAGGACACTACAGTTGAGATAGATCAAAACAGTGATGCAGATAGCTTGATGGTCACGAACTCTGACTCTGCTGCAGCCATTGAATCTCTGCTCTTCCACTTACTAGTTGTGTATCTCTGGGCAAGTTACTCAGGTTCTCTGTATCTTGGTTTTCTGACCTGTAATTTAAGGGAAGTGATGGCACTGCCTCATAGGATTGCTATGATGATTAAAGGTGCTCAGGTGCCTTTACCTTTTTTATCTCCTGTAATATTACCACAATCCTGTGAGTAGGGACAGTGTCATTATTGTAAGAATGGGGAGCCTAAGGCGTAGAGAAATGAAGTTAGCTTTCCTGAAGTCTATGGAGTCCAGAGGCCAACAGAGATCTTTGTAGGAACTTCACACTACTTGTTGCCGCCTTTGCAAGAGGAATGACCATTTCACAGTCATTCAGCTGTGAAAGAGCCTGGTGTGTGGAGAATAGTACAAAGTCGTATGGCTGGAGCCCAGGGTAAGTGGCAGGGAGGAGAAGGCAGTGAGGGTGGAGACGCAGGTAGGAAGGCCGCTGCTTCATAAGGGTCTTGAGCCTCGCTGAAATAGACAGACAACCAAGCAAAGAGCTTTGTCAGCTAAAGGACATGACCGGCTCTAAGGATAAAGCTACAGAAGTGGAGAGAGGCTTTAAGAGGAGGAGATAAGATGCTATTTTAATAGTCTAGTCCTGAGTCTCCAGACCTGGCTTATTACACACTTTTTCAGCAGTTTTTAATCTATACCTGTAATGTGAATTTATATATTTCTGAGTTATCTAAGTACATGGTTCAGTCCATATACAAAATATGTATTAGTAAAGTTTTCTTATTTTTAGGGGTAAAAAGTAAATACATACAAATGTTCTCCAGTTTTCTTCCTGCATGTCAGCAGATTGTTTAGTGCACTCTAGTTGGGAACTCACAAGTGTAGGGCAAAGATGAGGAGGGACAGCACGGGCAGAGGAATCGAAAGAAATAGACTGAAGAAGCAGCAGCAGCATTTGGTGGTTGATTAGATGTACAAGATGAGGGGTTAGAAAAATGAGGATAAAGGCAGAGTTCTAACAAAGTTCTGGCTTGGAACATGGGAAAACAATTAGCACTGTGAATAAGCAGTGAATGTCAGAGAAGGAATAGGCTTTCAGGTGACTATTATATAAGTTTAACATTATATTTGGTTATCTGCTTAGAGATGTTATAATGCCATTTCCCTTTAAGCAGGAATGAGGAGAGAGGAGAAGTACTGAACTTTTACCTAATATTGATACATAGCATTTTGTTTTGCCTTCTCTTTTGCTCTGTAAATATATAAGTGCACATTTAAAATTATATTGAAACTTTTATTAGAAGTTTTCATTTTTCCCTCTGTAGGACACTTTAGGAGCACTTTAATATGAAACACTGTGTTTCATGTTTTTGAAAACTGATGTCCCTGGAAATTTGTTCATCTAAAAAGCTCAAGAATGTGAAAACTAAGGTTCTATCAGAAGACCTCTCCTAAGATCCTTCATTACATTACTTTTCCAGATACAAAATATTCTGGGTAGTCTGAAATTTATTTTCAGTTTAGTTTTACCATTGTGATTAATAAGAGGCATGATTTTAGTCTATAAATTGGTTTGAAGACTGTCTTCAATAGGGTGATTTGCTTTCATTTTTAACTGCCTTGTCAGATAAATTCAGAGTGATTTGTTCACATTCGTGAACAAGTCTGAGTGACTAGTTAGTATGTTGATGACGCCAAGTCACATTTGAAGACAATACTAAGCAGTGTTGTGCTGCCTGTCAGGATTATGTTTGCAAAAGAAGCTCTTGTGTATTGTGAGTACACAAAAACAAAGGAGCAAGTAGAGTTTGTTTGCTTAATTTGTAAATTATCAATTCAATGAATGCAGAATAAAATGTAAAACATGGGTCTAACATTTGGAATGCAAATTAAGTCCCAGTTAATTCAAAACACAGTCTTATTTGAGAACAAAGTTCAAAAATACAAGTGACAAGGGTTATGATGTTAATTTTTTCCTCCTTACCTTTTGCTATATACTGATCTAAGAAATATCTTAGCTGTCTGTAGCTGTGTTGTTTTTTCGTTTTTAATTGTGTCACCTTCTCATAAGGGCTTCCCTGGTGGCTCAGTGGTAAAGAATCCACCTGCCAATGCAGGGGACGTGGGTTCAATCCCTGGGAAGTTGGAAGATCCCCTGGAGAAGGAAGTGGCAACCCACACCAGTATTCTTGCCTGGGAAATCCCATGGACAGAGAAGCCATGGGGTTGCAACAGAGTCGGACACAACTTAGCGACTAAACAACAACAAACCTTCACGTAAAAGGTTGACTTTGAAATTATGGAGAAATCTTAGAAACTATTTGTAAAAGTCAAATGTTCTCCTTGCTTGCTCTTTCACAGTTTGACCTTGGAGTTCACTGAAAATGCAAGTGTTCAATACAATAGGTAATGCCAACTAGGGCCAAAAGTTTATCATCAAAACATGCTTATACAGTTGTTTCTATTGATTCCGTTAGGCCATCAAATCACACTACCGCTGATAAATTTCATTTCCTAATGCACAATAAGTAATTTTTTTAAATTGAAGCATAGTTACTGTGTACTGTTATATATTATAGGTATATAACATTCACAATTATTAAAGGTTATGTTTATAGTTATTGTAAAATACTGACTATATCCCCATTGTACAGTATATCCTTGCAGCTTATTTTATACCTAGTAGTTTGTGCCTCTTACTTCCCTACCCCTCTCTTGCCCCTCCCTGTTTCCCTTTCTGCACTGGTAACCACTAGTGTTCTCCATACCTATAAATCTGCTTCTTTTTTGTTATATTCACTAGTTTGTTGTACTTTTTTAGATTCCACATATAAGTGATATCCTACAGAATTTGTCTTTCTCTGACTTCTTTCACTTAACACAGTGTCCTCCAAGTCAAGTCCATCCATGTTACTGCATGTGGCATTGTTTCCTTCTTTTTTATGGCTAAGTAATATTCCATCATATATATGTACCACATCTTCTGTAAAAGAAGTTATTTTCATACTAGAATTAAATTAATAATTATATTTACTGACTCTTGCTGCACATATAATAAATATTTTCTTTGTAGAGGAGTCTATAGAATCTATATACTTTAGGCCTTAGTTGTTAAATTTCAGAATGATAAATCTCCATATGCTAAAAGATTCCATCTTTTATATATCATAATAAAGTTAGTGTGCAGATCTATTAAAAAGGACATTTCTGTTACTCTCTTCTGCCAACAGAGTGGAATAGGCATTTAATTTCTGAATGGTGCACCTTTGTTTAATTGGTAAATTGGTAACGATGTCTTCTTTCTACTACTGTAGCAATATTTATTGAGAACTTGCTGTGTTTCAGGTACACGGGTTTTTTTTTCACAGCCATTGTATCAGTAGTTATTCCTATCTTATATATCAAAGCACAAAGGAAGACACTGTTCCTCGGCCATACAGTTAGGCCTAGATAGAAGTGAGGTGGCCTGACTCCACACCAGTGCTTTTCATAACTGGACCTCAAAGTTGGCTATACTTCAAAGGCATCTGGGAGCTTTACCAGAAAAAATGGGGGGTGGGGGACAACACATGCCTGGGAAAGGGGCCCCAGACTAATTAAATCAGAACCTCTATAGGGATGAGGTTTCAACACTGGCATTTATTAGTATTTTTAAAACATCTTCTGATGAGTCTAATGTGAAACTAGGGTTGAGAACCACCACCCTGTAATTATACTGTTTATATTAGAATTAATTTTATTTAATTTGATAAAGTAATCTGATAGTAGCAGATAAAGCACATGTAAAGACTTAGGGCTAGAGTAGAACCATGGCAGAGATTTTACATATCTTCCTACATAAAATGAAGCAACTTTATATCTACAATCTTTAATACTAGAATTGTGGGTCATACAACTTAACACACCAGAAGTAATGAGGCTATATATAAGCAAAAATTCAGAAAACTACAAAAACACAAAGTTTAATGAGTTTTGTTTCTATATGGAATTTCAGACTTCAATAATATCTTTAATTTTTCCAAGCTTTAGTTCATTATCATGTGTTTAAAAATACTACTTATATTTTAATTGGAAGTATGGTACATGCTTAAGTATAATCTTTTATAATAAAATAGTCAATAAAATGTTTCCAGATCTGGATGAATCTGTTATAAATATAGATGAAGCTGTTGTGAATGCAAACAGACATATAATCATATTCATCACATTTACTTTCATAATTCACATGGCTTATGAAGTTATAAGAATATAAGGTAACATTTAACTTAATAACATGTCTAGTTACTATCTTAACATGGGATAACAGAATGAGAAAATGTATCATGCTTGTGAACAAAAGGGATTGAATACAGATTACCATGCGACTTCATCCTGAATCTCCTGAGCAGGCATGCTCACCTCACATTTAGTTACTAACATGTGGCTATCAAACTCAACACAGGCTTCTACATGCAGAAGTTAGACAACCAAGTCTGGAATGGGTATAATGAGTTGTTCATGGGAGTTGTTTTTAAAGTGTGCCATTTATAAAGCAAAAAACATTTTGGTA
Organism: Muntiacus reevesi; assembly: GCF_963930625.1. NCBI lineage: Eukaryota > Metazoa > Chordata > Mammalia > Artiodactyla > Cervidae > Muntiacus > Muntiacus reevesi. The sequence continues at coordinate 15,410,861 of NC_089254.1, forward strand.
CAGTGCCCTCTTTGTATGTTAGAACCTATTTTTAAGAGCATTTTTATAGTGGAGTACAGTTGATTCGCAATGTTGTGATCGGTTCAGGTGCACGGCAGAGTGACTGACTTGTGCATACGCCTGTATCTGTCCTTCTTCAGACTCCTTTCCCATTCAGATTCTTACATAATATTGAGCATAGTTCCCTGTGCTATACAGTAGGTCTTCGTTGGTTGAAAGTGTTAAGTGTTAGTTGCTTAGTCGTGTCTGACTCTGTGACCTCTATGGACCATAACCCGCCAGGCTGGAATTATTCTCCAGGCAAGACTACTGGAGTGGGTTGCCATCCCCTTCTCCAAGGGTTCTTCTTAACCCAGGGATCAAACCAGGGTCTCCTGCATTGCAGGTGGATTATTTACTGTTTGAACCAGGAAGCCCTCTTCTTTGCTGGTTATCCATCTTAAATGTACCAGTGTGCACATGTCAGTCCCAAACTCCCTAACTATCCCTCCCCCAAATCACAGAATTTTAGTTAGGAATGGTAATTCCTGTAGTTATATAGAAACTTACAGGGGTAGCTGTGTTGAAGGTTATAGAACTATGCAGCTAGTCACAGAGCTAAAATCACAGAAAGTTATCTCTATTCCTTTTTCCTGTTTATACTCTATCAGATTGCATATTTACCTTGGGGGGGGGGAAACATATTTAAGAAATCTGTTTATGGCACCACTATTTTTTCTTTCAAGCTTTGTCTTTCCAGTACCAAACATTGGATATATGTGTGTGTGTGTGCGTTTGTGCATGTGTATTTTCTACAAATAGTTTTTATTGAAAATGCAAGGTAATATAATAGCACTGAATACCATCTTTCTGGGACAGCAGTATACTGTGTTTCTTTAAATATTTATCACCCTCCCCCTCTCCCAAAAAAGAATTTTTAAGTAGGTAAAACTCTGTAGAAATATAAGCCTCTGATACTAGAAAATTTTTAAGAAGAAAAACCATTTACTATCTAATTCACTGTAGATTGTTAATAGGAAGACAGTTTTGCAGATTATCCAGCTTCCAGCTCAACAGCTAGCTTTCCATTCTGGGAAGGTCCCTTGAAACCATCAATGAGGTTATGAGAGAAATCATGTAGTAGGTCTGATGATGTGGCAAGAAATAAGACACAAAAGACTGTGGCCAGGATGACTTTCCTTACATGATAATAGGGTGGCTGCTTGACTGCAGACATGGTCACACCTCTGCTGATGGCAGAAAAGGTGAGTGAAAGGATCGAGCCCGTGGTTTTGAGCCTATCCTGCAGGCAGTGGGGCATGTCGTCACCAGCCCTCTCCAAGGGGCTCCGGATGACACAGCTACTTTCTCAAGTAGGTCCTCGGCAAGGCTGGTCATTTGGATAGTAAAGCAAGGTCACACTGAATTCATGGTCTCACGGTGGACCATGAGGTAGACCAGTCGTTTTGTCTAGCCTAGCTCAACTAGCAGGAAGCCCAGATTCTAGTCAGATGTGTGATGTTTTGCAGTTACCTAAGAGAAAAAACATTCCTTGTCATCCCTTCCCATTTGTGCAAGCAGTTTAAAAAGAAGAAAAAAAAAATGCTGAATCTGAGAAAATCCTCAAGTCTGAAGAAACCGAGTTTAATTCCGAAACTTCATTCCTTCCAAGAGACTATACATAATCTTTATGTACATGTGTAACAGTAGTGATGGAGAAACTGTCTGGTTCTCTTAGGTTTCCCAATAATGTGGCCTTGTTATTTGCAGGCAATGATTTTCCAGCCAGAGATACTGCCATATACAACTACAAGCACACATCTGCACTCCCACAACTTGGATAGATGCTCTTTGAATTATTCACCAGATACACTCTAAGTGTGCCTCAAGGGTCTACTTTCTAAGCATGTACTATACTTCATAAATGATGATTAAAAAAAAAAACCTGTTACTCAGATTATGAATGTTGGACTATGCCCTGAATCTTAAACTGAAGCAACTTATCAAAATTGTGACACGTGTAATTATGGTACTAATGCCATCTTTCAAAATATGTCTGAAAATAATACATCCTCAGTAGGTCATGTGCTTAGTATTTTAGCATTGAGGATTGGTTTTGCTTTAAGTCAGAATTTGTTTAAATAGGACTACTGTATTTATATAGGTATGTTACTGACTTTACAACTTGGCATCTTAAAAAGATAATGACACATTTTGGTGGATTTGAATTTCCAAAATTGTTTGCCAGGTAGGAAAGGAAGAAATTGCATATAGGTTTTATGGCTTTTCATGAATAGACCGTTTCTTTTTGGTCAAAAATATGAAGATGCTTTTAGATTTCTCATGCTTCCAGCAGCAAAAATACACAAATAGTGCCCCAAAAGTTCTTTTATATAGACATTTTAAAAGCAGGGTTCTGAGCATTACCTTTTTCATTTGTGGGCCAAGGGAAAGTATATTGTGTTATAAGCCTGGTTTTCACTGCATACATGTCATAGTACTTAGTAACATTTCTGCTAACAACTTTGTAGTGAAGATTTTACCACAAATTAAGCTATTCAATTAAATCAGTTGAACAGTGAGAAAATATAGAGAACCCTGTATCCTAATCTCTTAAAATTCTTCTGCATGGCTTATACATATTACCCCATCTGTTTACCTTTTTGAAATACATAATAATGTGTTTATTTTCAGGATTACAGCTCTGCTTTACTCAAAATGCTGTTTTCTGGACCAAACTATCAGCTTTTTTATGTTCTGTGGTATGGCAGACTTCTGTTGCATTGAAACTTTTATTTATAAGAAATGTACAACACAAGGATGTTAGAAATAGCTTTGCAATAAAGGAAGCTCTGTGGTGGAAGCCAAGGGGCAACAGTGGATAAATTGTGCAAAAGGCTGCTTGTTTGGAAATCACATTTAATTTAAAAGAACTTTCAATCACTAGTTAATATAACTGCTTTAAATTTACAGACAGTGGGAGTAGCTCACCGCTACCCAAGTATGCTTCATCTCCCAAACCAAACAACAGCTACATGTTCAAACGGGAGCCCCCAGAGGGATGTGAGCGAGTGAAGGTCTTTGAGGAAATGGCGTAAGTAATGTCTTTTCTATCAGCTGGGATCTGCAAAGCTGTAAAGCTTTTTACTGAGACCAGTTGATTACAGATGAATCAACTACTCTGTCCAGCTGATAATGTGTTTCAGAAGCAAATTATGGAAAGAGAATTCGGTAGGCCAAAGAGATCTGACTTAAGGAGAAATTAAGTCTGTGTGCTGGAAATACGCTCACACAGAGAAACTTGGAAATTCATCCCCACTACCTAAAAGATCAAGTTTGAATCTTTAAGAATTTTCCTTTCACAAGCTCTGTTAATTAGATGGCTGAAGAAAACCCACAGCTGTAGCAGCACGCTGAACACCCACATGTGCGTAGGCTTCACGACAGCGGCCCCACGCGCCAGAGGGGCTGTCTCCCCCCCTGTAGACGCATCTAGCGTGTGCATTCATTGAATTCAGACTTCCTGCTCAGATTTTTTTTATTCTTTTTGAAAGTTCAGTATGTATAAAATAGAAAACTTCAAGGGAAAAGAGACTGATGCTGTAAATACTTGGCAGAACAGCTCAAAATAAAAGAGTGTGCGGCTCCTGGGTTCGCTCGCCCCCTGCCCCAGTGCAGGCTTGCCCGCTGGAGGCCGCTGCGCTCCTGTAACCTCCAAGGGGACAGAGACCAGTCTTACACGAGGTGATGGCGTTGTTCCCGGGGACGGGGGGAGATGAAGGGCTTGTGGACGCTGCTCTGCTGGGCTGACTGGCTCTACAAGACGCTACCGAAACTTTTTTCTTATTTTTCCTGATCTGTATTATTAGAAGTACGTATAGAGATACAGAAAAAGGAGGAAGTACTTAAAACCAAATATCCGATGGGGTAATCCCTCTCCCATGTACTTAGCCGAAGAGGTCATTTTAACATTGCATAATCCACGTTTCTAAAGAAATGAGCGCACTAATCAGAAACATTTCTGTCTGCCCAGTCCTGTAGAGGATCCTCTTGTTTCAATCTCACCTCAGTGCTGTGTGCGCCAGTAGCATGCCAGCTGACTTGTGCTATGGAAGATGTTTATCCCTCTGTGTACACTGAATCCATTCCCTGCCATTCACATTTTAGCCGTTTTAGAGAACTCCAGTTAATTTGGAAAGTACTTGACTTTTTTAATGATTGTAAAACCTATTTTTGCTTTATGGTTTTAGGTCTCGTCAGCCTATCTCAGCCCCTCTCTTTTCATGTCCTGACAAAAACAAGGTTAATTTCATCCCAACCGGATCAGCTTTCTGTCCTGTAAAGCTCCTAGGCCCTCTCCTCCCTGCCTCCGACCTGATGCTCAAGAACTCTCCTAACTCGGGCCCGAGCTCGGCTCTGGCCACCCTGACCGTCGAGCAGCTCTCCTCCCGCGTGTCCTTCACCTCCCTTTCCGACGACACCAGCATAGCGGGCTCCGCTGAGGCCTCTGTCCAGCAGCCATCCCAGCAGCAGCAGTTCCTGCAGGAGCTGCCGGGCGAGGACCACATCTCCGCTCACAACTACATGGTCATCTAGGGTGGGGGGGGCTGGCCTCCGCCCTGTGTTCCACGCGCTAGGAACTAGATCTCGGACACCTATCTGCATGGAGTGACCGGCTTTCCGACACCACCACCACCGACAGAATACTTAACCAGAGTCATCAAGTATCTCAACTCTTACCTTGGCAGGGACGGAACTCCCATTCAGCAGTTTTTGTGGAAAGCAGCAATGCTGGCAAAATGTGTGCGTCATTCAGCATTCCAGGTGGAGACTATGCATTTCATGGTATGTCTGACAGATCAGTACTGTGTCCTTGTTTTGTCCCCAGATCTTCAGTATGAATAAGCTCTATCAGAAAGTTGCCTGTCTAAATGGAAAATGTCTTGCTGTGTTTTGTCCTATGGAAAAATACTGTACTTCAGGATTATGTTTACAATTGATCCAGGTGTTTGTTTCTAACTTCTGTAATACATACAATGCAAAAAATAAATAAATGGCCACAACAGTTGCACAGGGCCCACCCTATGGCCTAGCTTCAGGTACTTCAGTTGAAGTCTAAACTCAGGTAACTTGGAATGTATATCATATTGGGATATTAACTATTTCACAGCTAAAAAGCTAAAGAGGGAACAGCACTCTTTTGCCTTTTCTTCTTTTATGCATTTCCCTTTCCTCATTACATTCCACATTCTTAGAATAAGAAGTGCATTCAACCCTAGGAGAACAGAAATCCTGGACATGGGTGAACGCAAGGAGAACCAGCAAATCCGTGGTGTCTGACATCACTTTTGTCACACGGTTACAAGTAAAACAACTGTTGCATTCACTGTTTCAACATGTGTAAATGTGGCTTTTTTTTTTTTTAAACAAGTTCTGGGTGTTGCTCAGTTAATGACTGATACAATGTTGCAAATATAAGTATCAGGTATAGGCTGTACAAAACATTCCCCCAGCGTGTGTGGATGTTAAAGACAAGAATGTCTAGGTGTCATTTTCCCAGAGGATGGCTGAGGTTTTTTGTTTATGTTGGCCATCAGGGTTATGAAATGCTACTGATCTATCTAAAGGCATAGTCACCTTTCGTTTCTCTGTTGGAAATTCTTGAATCTGCAGGTTAAGAAATGACACACACTGGTTATTTTCCTCAAGCAGTTCAGGTGCATGAGTTGTTTTAATGTAGAGAGAGCAATGTGGGTGTCAGAATTCAAAATAGGTTATCTGGTGACTTGCAAGTGTAAGTAGTGTGGAGCTGTTTCATTTAAGCCTCTCATAATACCATGAATACTTCTGTTCATATTTTGGAAGCATGGAGTAGACCATAAAACCAAGTAAAGAGCCTTGAACCTGCAGACTTGACCTAACTTCTTGAAGTGTGAAGAGAGCCCTAGATGTTCCTGATTGGTCAGCAAAAGAGCCCAACTTCTGACATTGTTTTCTGCAGCACAGAGTATGTTCAAAAGCGGAGAGAAGTTTCTGTGTTTTTGTTTCATTGCTTTCAGTTCAATAAAACAGTTGTTTCATCTGCACCTAAAGTGTATGGCACAATTTTCTTAAGAATTAGGGGAACAATGTGCCTACAGTTACAGGAACGTTTCAGTTCCTTTCAGTCATTCCTGGGTTTTTCTTTGTTTTATTTTATAAGGAGGTTGAAGAAGGAAGATGTGATAAAGAAGAAAGCAACACCATTGGTTTTTTTTTCTTTAAGAAATGGTATATATATGTGTGTGTATATGTATGTGTATGTGTTCAGTGTATTATTTTGTCATGATCCCAATTATCTTCTGTCCACCAAAGTTTGCAGTAATATTCTCTCCAGAAGGTGCATTCTGGCTCCTTTAAATTAGTCAGTGTTATATCCTAGGAGACTGGCATGGGAAAGGACTCAGTTTACTTTTACCATTTAACAGGGGAACCTTTTAAAACAATCGATTCAGCAGAAGACACCTTTAACCCTAATAATCTCAGGCCTTGATGAAAATACTATATTTTGTAGATTATGGTTAAAGGCAGAAAATTATTAGTTCTGTAAGATAAATATGAGCTCCATTAACTTCTGATATCTGGTTTAGCATTACATAATGTGTTGATCTTATACTCTGCTTTTGTCCAAATAAGATGCAATAGTATCAATATCAATTTCTGAACGATGGACTGAATATGCTTTTTTTTGGTAATGAAATCTGATGTACGATATTTATAGTGACGTGCTTTTATTTTCTCATGAGAAAACTAAATATTGTGTTGTACATTTGTTCTTAGCATATATTAAAGTTTTGAACCAAATGTGTTAAAGCTTATGCTTTGCCATGTAAATTTCCCAGAAGTTGTTGAGCTCAAATGTATCCTACATCCAGCTGTAGAAATTTGTCAGAGATTGTTTAAATTTTGTATATAGCTGTACTGTTTAATTCTACACTGCGCTGAACAGTATTCGAGTTACCATACAATATGGCTTTACACAAGGAAATGTGTGGCTTTTGTTTTGTATTTTTTCAGTATAGAAGTTCCTGTGTCTTCTTATTTAAATAAAGTTATTAGTAAAACTGGAACAGTTCACTATGTTTTTGGAAAGACTGGGCTTTTAACATCCTACCTGACAAGGATGAATTCAGCTCTTGGGTTGGAGGTACACTGACTGGATTAGATTTCCACAGCCTGGTTTCCTCTTGACATTTAATTTACACGCTTTCCATCACAAGCTAAGAAACGTGATGTCTCAAGTTCCAAGTCTTTGTTCTGTTCCCAGCTATGAGCATCTTAAAAAGAGAAGACAGTGTCCCCATGTCATCATTTTATGCCCAAGACTTATTTACAAAAATAAGTTTGCTTAATGAAATCACCACAAAGGAAGTTGCAGCAAAATTAAAAAAAAATTTTTCACTCTTTATTTACAGAGCAAAAGAGTGTTGATGTTTTTCCCAGTTACCTAAATAGGGTAGGCCATGTGGTGGCTCAAAAGCAAAAACTAACTGCTTTGACAAGTAATTTGCCAGCAGTATAGTCTTCATTTCCAAAGCACCTCTCACTGAAAAGATTTGACTTTTAAATTGAACCAAAAATGACTATGTTTAGGGCTTTAAAAAAATAAATATAACTTTTTAAGAGTGAGTTTGATCAATTGTCTTCTTCAGGACAATATATGACTTAGGCAGGGAATTATCTGCTGCATACAAGTTAAAAATTCCACTGCAAATGAATGTGAAGAAAAAGTGGAATTTCAGCCCCATCTCTGCTTGATCATATAAGCTTAATATTAAATGGCCCTGAGATAAGTTAGTATTTGCAAAATCAAACCTAAGGAACAAGGAATGAGAAATTCTAAGAATTTTGTTTTATGTTTAAGCCTATGTTAGTAGAAATAAAGGTTACTTATGAATATCACAAAATAAATGTTTACCACCACCCACAGTGTGAGGTGAGGTCTAGCTCTGAAGTCTGGTTATCCCCTACTTACTCCCTATAAGCAGCTTCTATCTCCTACCCCATCTTTGGACCTCACAAGTCTGTCTTCCCTGGTAAACTCACTTTGGTCAACTTAGGGTTCCTTAGAACTACAGGAACTTCATGAAGGTAGATCCCATAATTCACACCTTGAGTCAAAAACTGAATGCCATAGTCTAGCCCCACAGTTCCAGATAGCTAACAAGCATCTCTTCTCGGACTTCTTGCCTCAGTTCAACTTCAGTGATTAAAAGGAATGAAGACACTCTTGTTCCTGTCACACCAAGTTAGCTCTTCTCCTTCACACTTACGTTCCTTCTGTTTCCCAGAAAAGGAGGATTAGAATACTATTTTCTGACATTTTCTTCACCTAAATCAGAATTGTCTGTCTTCCTACTATCTCACTGCTAAATATCAAGCTGCTGGAGCTGTGATGGTGGTAGATAAGACAGCCATGCCATGTGGATGAATTTCTTTTGAAATAGGATTCATGTAGCAAGAAAAATAAGTTTGCTGGACTTCCAAAAATTTCTTCAGCTGTAGACTAGGGGTCAACCAACCATAGCCCATGGACCAAATCTTCCCCAATGCCTATTTTTATAAATGTCTACATTTATACTGTCTGGTGGCTCAGATGGTGAGAAATCTGCCTGTAATGCAGGAGACCCAGGTCTGATCCTGGGAAGTTGGGAAGACCCCCTGGAGAAGGAAATGGCAACCCACTCCAGTATTCTTGCCTGGAGAATCCCCATAGAAGAGCCTGGCGAGCTACAGTTGTCAGGGTTGCAAAGAGTCAGACCTGACTGAGTGACTTAACACACACATACACACTGGAACAAAGCCACACTTAGTTGCCTATGTACTCCTCTGGCTACTTTGCTGTGCAATGGCAGAATTAAGTAACTACTACAGAGACTGTGTGGCTCACCACGCCTAAAATATTTACCGTCTGGTCCCTCAGATATACAGATGACACCACCCTTACGGCAGAAAGCAAAGAGGAACTAGAGAGCCTTTTGATGAAGGTGAAAGAGGAGAATGAAAAAGCTGGCTTAAAACTCAACATTCAAAAAAATGAAAATCATGGTATCTGGTCTCATCACTTCATGGCAAAAAGGTAGGGAAACAACGGAAACAGTGACAGACTTTATTTTCTTGGCCTCCAAAATCACTGCAGACAGTGACTGCAGTTATGAAATTAAAAAATGCTTGCTCCTTGGAAGGAAAGCTATGACAAACCTAGACAGTGTATTAAAAAGCAGAGCCATCACTTTGCCAACAAAGATTTGTATAGTCAAAGCTATATTTCCAGTAGTCATGTATGGATGTGAGAGTTAGACCATAAAGAAGGCTGAACACCGAAGAATTGATGCTTTTGAACTGTGGTGTTGGAGAAGACTCTTGAAACTCCCTTCCATTGCAAGGAGATCAAACCAGTCAATCTTAAAGGAAATCAATCCTGAATATTCATAAGAGGGACTGATGCTGAAGCTGAAGCTCCAATGCTTTGGCCACCTGATGTGAAGAACTGACTCACTGGAAAAGACCCTGATGCAGGGAAAGGTTGAAGGCAGGAGAAGGGGATGACAGAGGACAAGGTGGTTGGATAGCATTACCAACTCAATGGACATGAGTTTGGGCAAACTGCAGGAGATGGTGAAGGACAGGGAAGCCTGGCGTGCTGCAGTCCATAGGGTCACAAAGAGTCAGACACGACTGAGTGACTGAACAACAACCACCCTTAGAGGAAAACCATTTATTGACTTCTGCTGTAGACCAAAGAATAAGCTAGATTAGGTAACTTGTGTCATAAATGTGGTTGTTTCAAAAATATGTCCACAGTCTCTTCAGCTAGTAGTTTTGGTAAAGCTGGACAGTTCACTTCAGTTCAGTCGCTCAGTCGTGTCCGATTCTTTGCGACTCCATGAATCGCAGCAAGCCAGGCCTCCCTGTCCATCACCAACTCCTGGAGTTTAATCAAACTCATATCCATCGAGTCAGTGATGCCATCCAGCCATCTCATCCTCTGTCGCCCCCTTCTCCTCCTGCCCCCAATCCCTCCTAGGATCAGGGTCTTTTCCAATGAGTCAACTCTTCGCATGAGGTGACCAAAGTACTGGAGTTTCAGCTTCAGCATCAGTCCTTCCAATGAACACCCAGGACTGATCTCCTTTAGGATGGACTGGTTGGATCTCCTTGCAGTCCAAGGGACTCCTCAAGAGTTTTCTCCAACACCACAGTTCAAAAGCATCAATTTTTAGGCGCTCAGCTTTCTTCATAGCCCACTCTCATATCCATACATGACCACTGGAAAAACCATAGCCTTGACCAGACGGACATTTGTTGGCAAAGTAATGTCTCTGCTTTTTAATATGCTATCTAGGTTGGTCATAACTTGCCTTCCAAGGAGTAAGCATCTTTTAATTTCATGACTGCAGTCACCATCCACAGTGATTTTGGAGCCCTCAAAAATGAAGTTTGACACTCTCCACTGTCTCCCCATCTATTTCCCATGAGGTGATGGGACCAGATGCCATGATCTTAGTTTTCTGAATGTTGAGCTTTAAGCCAACTTTTTCACTCTCCTCTTTCACTTCCATCAAGAGGTTTTTTAGTTCCTCTTCACTCTCTGCCATAAGGGTGGTGTCATCTGCATATCTGAGGTTATTAATATTTCTCCCAGCAATTTTGATTCCAGCCTGTGCGTCTTCCAGCCCAGTGTTTCTCATGATGTACTCTGCATATAAGTTAAATAACCAGGGTGACAATATACAGCCTTGATGTACTCCTTTTCCTATTTGGAACCAGTGTGTTGTTCCATGTCCAGTTCTAATTGTTGCTTCCTGACCTGCATACAGGTTTCTCAAGAGGGTAGTCAGGTGGTCTGGTATTCCCATCTCTTTCAGAATTTTCCACAGTTTATTGTGATCCACACAGTCAGAGGCTTTCGCGTAGTCAATAAAGCAGAAATAGATGTTTTTCTGGAACTCTTGCTTTTTCAATGATCCATCGGATATTGGCAATTTGATCTCTGGTTCCTCGGCCTTTTATAAAACCAGCTTGAACATCTGGAAGTTCTCAGTTCATGTATTGCTGAAGCCTGGCTTGGAGAATTTTGAGCATTACTTTACTAGCATGTGAGATGAGTGCAATTGTGCGGTAGTTTGAGCATTCTTTGGCATTGCCTTTCTTTGGGATTGGAATGAAAACTGACCTTTTCCGGTTCTGTGGCCACTGCTGAGTTTTCCAAATTAGCTGGCATGTTGAGTGCAGCACTTTCACAGCATCATCTTTCAGGATTTGAAATAGCTCAACTGGAATTCTATCACATCCACTAGCTTTGTTCGTAGTGATGCTTTCTAAGGCCCACTTGACTTCACATTCCAGGATGTCTGGCTCTAGGTCAGTGATCACACCATTGTGATTATCTGGGTCGTGAAGATCTTTTTTGTACAGTTCTGTGTATTCTTGCCACCTCTTCTTAATATCTTCTGCTTCTGTTAGGTCCATACCATTTCGGTCCTTTATTGAACCCATCTTTGCCTGAAATGTCTAACTCAATGAAACTAAGTCATGCCGTGTGGGGCCACCCAAGACGGTCGGTTCATGGTGGAGAGGTCTGACAGAATGTGGTCCACTGGAGAAGGGAATGGCAAATCACTTCAGTATTCTTGCCTTGAGAACCCCATGAACAGTATGAGAAGGCAAAATGATAGGATACTGAAAGAGGAACTCCCCAGGTTGATAGGTGCCCAATATGCTACTGGAGATCAGTGGAGAAATAACTCCAGAAAGAATGAAGGGATGGAGCCAAAGAAAAAACAACACCCAGTATGGATGGGACTGGTGATAGAAGCAAGGTCTAATGCCGTAAAGAGCAATATTGCATAGGAACCTGGAATGTTAGGTCCATGAATCAAGGCAAATTGGAAGTGGTCAAATAGGAGATGGCAATAGTGAATGTCGACATTCTAGGAATCAGCAAACTAAAATGGACTGGAATAGGTGAATTTAACTCAGATGACCATTATATCTACTACTGTGGGCAGGAATCCCTTAGAAGAAATGGAGTAGCCATCATGGTCAACAAGAGAGTCCGAAATGCAGTACTTGAATGTAATCTCAAAAATGACAGAATGAGCTCTGTTAGTTTCCAAGGCAAACCATTCAATATCATGGTAATCCAAGTCTATGCTCCAACCAGTTATGCTGAAGAAGCTGAAGTTGAACGGTTCTATGAAGACCTACAGGACCTTTTAGAACTAACACCCAAAAAAGATGTCCTTTCCATTATAGGGGACTGGAATGCAAAAATAGGAAGTCAAGAAACACCTGGAGTAACAGGCAAATTTGGCCTTGAAGTACGTAATGAAGCAGGGAAAAGGCTAATGGAGTTTTGCCAAGAGAATGCACTGGTCATAGCAAACACCCTCATCCAACAATACAAGAGAAGACTCTACACATGGACATCACCAGATGGCCAACACCGAAATCAGATTGATTATATTCTTTGCAGCCAAAGATGGAGAAGCTCTATACAGTCAGCAAAAACAAGACCGGGAGCTGACTGTGGCTCAGATCATGAATTTCTTATTGCCAAATTCAGGCTTAAACTGAAGAAAGTAGGGAAAACCATTAGACCATTCAGGCATGACCTAAATCAAATCCCTTATGACTATACAGTGGAAGTAGGAAATAGATTTAAGGGACTAGATCTGATAGACAGAGAGCCTGATGAACTATGGTCAGAGGTTCATGACATTGTACAGCAGAAAGGGATCAAAACCATCCCCAAGGAAAAGAAATGCAAAAAAGCAAAATGGTTGTCTGAGGAGGCCTTACAAATAGCTGTGAAAAGAAGAGAAGTGAAAAGCAAAGGAGAAAAGAAAAGATATTCCCATTTGAATGCAGAGTTCCAAAGAATAGCCAGGAGAGATAAGAAAGCCTTCCTCAGCGATCAATGCAAAGAAATAGAGGAAAGCTGGACAGCCATGCGCAAATCAATGAAGTCAGAATATTCCCTCACACCATACACAAAAATACACTCACAATAGCTTAAAGACTTAAATATAAGACATGACACCATAAACTCCTACAAGAGAATGTAGGCAAAACATTCTTTTGACATAAATCATAGCAGTGTTTTCTTAGGTCAGTCTCGTGAGGCAATAGAAATAAAGCCAAAAATAAACAGATGGGACTTAAACTTATAAGATTTTGTGCAGAATATAAGCTTCTGCACAGAGGGAAAAAAGACAACCTTGGAATGGAAGAAAATATTTGCAAACAATGAAACCACCAAGGGCTTAATTTTCAAAATACACAAACACTCAAAACAGCTCAATAACAACCCAATAAACAAATGGGCAGAAGACCTAGATGTTTCTCCAAAGAAGACACACAGATGGCTAATGGGCATACCAAAAGATGCTCAACTTGGCTAAGTATTAGAGAAATGTAATTTAAAACCACAATGAGGTATCACCTCATACCAATCAGAATGGCCATCATCAAAAACTCTACAAGTGATAAATGCTGGAGAGGGTGTGGAGAAAAGGGAATGCTCCTACCCTGTAGGTGGGAATGTAAACTTGTGCAAACACTGTGGAGAACGGAATGAGAGGTTGCTCAAAAAACTAAAAATAGAGCTACCATATGAGCCAGCAACCCTACTCCAGGGCACATATCCAGTAAAGACAAAAACTCTTAATTCAAAAGATACATGTACCCAGTGTTCATAGTAGCACTATTTACAACAGCCAAGACATGGAAGCACTCTAAATGTCCATCAGCAGATGAATGGATAAAGAAGATGTGACATGTATATATATATATATATATATATATATATATATATACATACACCCACACACAAGTGGAATATTTTTCATTAAAAAGAATGAAGTAATGTAATTTCAGCAACATGGATGGACCTAGAGATTATCATACTAAATGAAGTCAGTAATAAAAAGACAAATATGATTTCATGTTATATATGGAATCTAAAAAAATGGTATAATTTTCTTAAAAAAAAAAAAAGAAACAGACTCACAGACATAGAAAACAAACTTAAAAGGAGAAAGAGGTAGAAGGGATAAATTAGGACCTTGAGATTAATAGATACACACTACTGTGTATAAAACAGATAAGCAATGTCTTACTGTATAGCACAGGGAACTATAATATCTTTTAATAAACTATAATGAAAAAGAATTATATATATACATATATACACACACACACTTTGCTGTACACCAAAAATTTATAAACAGTGTAAATAAAAATTTTTTATACTACTCCCTTCCAGAGGTAGAGTTATCCCCCCCCCCTGCCTTAAATGTGGGCTGGACTTGCTTAAGAATAGAAAACAGCAGAAGTGACAGGTTGTCATTTTCAAGCTTAGGTTACAGAAAGACAACCATATAGTCAAATCTGTGGTTTTTCCAGCAATCAAGTATGAATGTGAGAATTGGACCATAACGAAGACTGAGCACCAAAGAGTTGATGCTTTTAATCTGTGGTGCTGGAGAAGGCTCTTGAGAGTCCCTTGGACAGCAGGGAAATCAAACCAGTCCATCCTAAAAGAAATCAACCCTGAATATTCAGTGGAAGGACTGAAGGTGAAGCTCTAATACTTTGACCACCTGATGCGAAGAGCTGACTCATTAGAGAAGACCCTGATGCTGGGAAGGATTGAGGGCAGGAGGAGAAGGGGACAACGGAGGATGAGATGGCTGGATGGCTTCACTGAGTCAATGGGCATGAGTTTGAGCAAAGTCTGAGAGCTGGTGAAAGACAGGGAAGCCAGACATGCTGCAATCCCTGGGGTCACAGAGTCGGACACAAGTTAGCAACTGAACAACAGCAACATAGAAAGACAGGCTGCTGTCTTGCACGCGCGCTCCTGGAACACTTGCTCTGGGGAAAGTCACACTGTGAGGATATTCAGGGAGTCTATGGAGAGACCCACAGCGAGCAGCGAAGTCCTCTGGCCGCCATCTAGCGAGGAACTGAGACCTGCAAGTAGCCACGCGACTGAGCTTGGAAGCAACTCTTCCAGCCCCAGTCAAGCTTGAGATGCTTGCAGCCCCAGGCCACAGCTTGACTGTTGACTCCTATGAGAGACCTCAAGCCAGGCCAGCTAAATCACTCCTGGGCTCCTGACCCTCAGAAAGTGTGTGAGAGAATGTTTGTTGTTTTAAGGTACTAAGTTTGGAGGTAATTTGTCATATCAGGTTAGAGAACTAATTACAATACAGAAGGTTTTCTCCAGCCTCCCTTGCAGCCCCATGGAATGTAACCTCCCAGGCCCCTCAGTCCAGGGGATTCTCCCAGCAAGAATACTGGAATGGGTTGCCATGCCCTCCTCCAGGGGATCTTCCTGACCCAGGGATTGAACCTGGGTCTCCTGTATTGGCAGGCAGATTCTTTACCACTAGCACCATTACTGCCACCAATATCACCTAGAGTCTTACTGTATCATTCCACCCTCTGGGTCCAGAAAATGATGCTTGCCTTTTCGGAATGGACACTTCTTGAATGAAGGCCATTTGGACTAAGTTCAAGACAAAGCTTTCTCATATATAATTTTGTTATTTGAACAACTCACCTTATAGTAAGTCTACTATTAATAGATTGTGACGGAAAGTTGTCTAACACTAAACCATCATACCTAAGACAATCAGGTGGAGGGAAAAATTAAATTCTTGCAGGAAAGGATTCCCTGTGGGAAGGGAGGCAAAAAGAGGGAAGATAGATGATCAGTGGAAAAGAAAAGCAGAATCTAAAAATAACGGGAAATATTTCCATCTCAAATGTCTTTTTTTTTTTTTCCTTTAGTGAACAGGAGGCTGGTGATCCATTGATTCTAATGGCCTATTCCATTCCAGAGGCATCTGCATTGCTCAGGAGAGGAAAATGTTTTCAAAGGTTCCAGATCAGTTGGGTGATGACCCCTCTCATTCAAAAGAGTCATTTTCTTAAAAATGACTAAGAATTTGAATAATTAGATCAGTTTCCCTCCAAAAGATTTTCCGATGATAAGAAATGGGTCGCATTTCACACTACAGATTCTACTCAGATCTTGGCATAAATTTTAAGCATGGCTTTGATGACATCCTTTAAGCCAGACCTGGGTGTGGGCCTGCAGGCAGCGGATGTTATTTCAAACCGCTATGGGGAAGCAGGCTGGCTCAAAGGTGGATGGAGGGCTTCACAAGACCTGCCAGATGGAGCAAAGGATTCATGAGGGAAAATGCAGACCATTTCTCAGGTTTTTCCATTCTACTTTGTAAAGGAAAGGGGTTATACTCAAGGGACAGAACTTAACAAAGGCCACTGCTCATGTGTGACAGTCAACAGCCTGCCATTTTTCATGCAGACTGAAATCAAGGCAAGCTGGGTAATTTAGCTTGCCCTCCATTCATCTGCCCGCCTGATTTCAGACAAACCCCTGGGGTGGTCTGCCCTGCTTCCCCTCCCAACTGACCACCCTGGGAGCTTTGCATGAAGAACCCGTTTCGTCTTGAATCCCTGACCCTTTCTCCTGGTCACTTTGCTAAATCCAGGTCCCACAGGGAGACAACACAGGAGACGGGAGGAGGAGACCACAGGTGGTTAAACCAGGGGGACAGGATCTGCGGATGGTGCGAGAGGAGGGCTGAGGCGAGCGTTCACAGTATTCATAAGCCCTTTTGAAATCCTTGATTTCTGCTTACAATGAGCATGCATTCCTTTAGTCATGTGTTCTAAAAGAAGAGGACAAGGAACATGATCTTCATTTTTGCAGAATCCTTGGCAATCTTCTTCCTTCTGCCTGCAACCCCCTTCTTCTTATCCATTCATCAGACTCGCAGCACACAGGGCTGACCTGGGTGTGACTGAACTGATACACACTTCTGGTACACTGATATACGCTTCACACACTCCTGATATAAAGACAAGGTGGAATTCAAGGGAGTGATCAATGTGAAAATAAAGGTTTAGCCTCACTAATGATCACAGCAATGCAAACAAAATCAATTTGTTTCCTTTAAACTGGTGAAGATTAACAGGAAGGATAATATTCAGTGTTTAAAGGGGTAGCAAAGATATGGTAATCTTCATATATACCATTAGAAGAATAAATTGGTCCACCTTTCTGAAGAAGAGCATGGCAGGACTTAAACAAAACAGTGTGACCTGTAGTTTTATAAAAATATATATGTGAATTTTAAAAAAGACATGAAGAAGTTACAAAAATTAACAGTGGTTATGTCTGGGTTGTAGATAATCTCTCTTTAACATTTGTGTTTCTATTTTTCTACATTTTCTTTAGCAGCAACTGTTAGCCTTATAATCTGGGAGAAAATGCATGTTAATTTCTAAATATCAAGAGAAGGGGGAAAAATATGGAGTAGAGGAAGGAAATGGTAGAAAAGATTTAGTTTTAACAGAAATGAGCCACAGATCTCTTAAAATCAAGGGGGCTTGAGAGAAGGTTTGGTACAGTGAATTTTGGCTCCGTGCAAGAGTACAAATATGACAGAGTTTCAAGCCTTTTCCTCTTAGGGAGAAAAAAAATGGCCCCCAACAGCTTCATAACCAGGTAAAGAGGATTAAATTATTTAAGGGGAGTGGGGGGGATAAATTGGGAGCTTGGGATCGACATTACACATCACTTCCTAGGTGGTAAAGAACCCACCTGAGAATGCAGGAGACATGGCTTGGATCCCTGGGTTGGGAAGATCCCCTGAAGGAACACATGGCAACCCATCCCAGTATTCTCACTTGGAGAAGCCCGTGGACAGAGGAGCCTGGCAGACCACAGTCCCTAGGTGCAAAGCGTTGGACATGACTGAGGCAATCTAGCAAGCATGCACGCATGCACACATATACAAAGTAGATAATCAACAAGGACCTACTGTATGCACAGGGAGCTACAGTCAATATTCCATAACAACCTAGATGGGAAAAGAATCAGCATAGATAATATGTATATAGATAATTGCATCACTTTCCTATATACCTGAAAGTAACACAACACTGTAAACCAACTATACTCCAATATAAAACAAAACATTTTAAAAATGATTTAAGCTTGGAACTGGAGGTACATTTCACTTGGAGGAGGCTGCATCTTCAGTGCTGAGAACAGAGCATCTCCTGGTGCATGGCGCACACCAACTGCCGTCCACGCCGCTGAGATGGCTTTGTGATGTGGACACCCAGGGGCTCTGCAGTCCATTCCATTGTTTAAACTTCTTGAACTACCTCATCCAGAAATACTGAAAAGAACTCCCTGCCCCAAGCAAACGACAGAAACCTGAAAGTGGCCAAGAGATGGTTCTCGAATATAAGTCCTGTTTCTCAGTACACTCTTCACTGAGGGTTGTCCAGTCTAGCTTTATAGAGATTGCACAAAGTGGGCACAGGTGACGGGGATGCCAACCAGGATTTGAACTGGAGGAGATCAGGAATCTAAGCTCTAAACAAGTTGCAGTGGAGTCCTTGGCTTGAGAATCACCAGTGTAGGAGGACGTGGTCCCTCCTGTTACTCTTTGAATCTGTAGCTGGCTTAAGCCAATGGGGTGGACAGTAACTTGGGACATTTCCTTATTTCTACTTTTTGGTCAGTTTCTCCCCCTTATTCTCCAGACTGAGTCTTCACACTTTGTCATTTGTGGCTTTGGTCTGCTGGCCGGCTCTACATGATAGAAAGCCATGTCTCTCCCACATTGTGGGACCCAGAAGCAGAGTGGCATAAGGGGATGTGGTCCAGGTTTGGCATCAGACGTGAGTGAGTGATCACCCTGTTACCCTGAGAGTCTTGGTTTGCAAAACAGAGATAATAATTCTCAGTGTGCTTGGGGTGCTGGAACAGAAGACCACAGGACAGGTGGCTTAAGCAACAGACATTTACTTCTTTTGTTCGTGGAGACAAGAGGTCCTGAATCAAAGTCCAGCAGGGTTCACTTTCTCGTAGAGACTCTTTCTGGCTTGCAGATGGCTACTTTGTCCTCACTGAGCCTTTCCTCTGCACCGTTGTCTCTTCTCAGGATGCTAATCCTTTCAGGTCAGGGCCCCACCCTTCCTTATGATCCCATTTTACCTTAATTACTTCCCAAGGTCATATTTGCAATATAGTGACACTGGGGCTTTAGGACTTCAAAACATGAATTGTTGGGGAGACACAATTTACAGCAAGCAAATACCTACTGCCATTAGGTATTTGAAAATCAGATGAAAATCTGAACCATAAGATACCTTATTTGAAACCTGCTAGGATGGCTAGTGGAGAAGGCAATGGCACCCCACTCCAGTAGCCTTGTCTGGAAAATCCCATAGACGGAGGAGCCTGGTAGGCTGCAGTCCATGGGGTCACTAAGAGGCAGACACGACTGAGTGACTTCACTTTCATTTTTCACTTTCATGCACTAGAGAAGGAAATGGCAACCCACTCCAGTGTTCTTGCCTGGAGAACCCCAGGGACGGGGAAGCCTGGTGGGCTGCCGTCTATGGGGTTGCACAGAGTCGGACACGACTGAAGCGACTTAACATCAGCAGGATGGCTATACCCAAAAAGACAAATAATTGCACATGTTCGTGATGATGAGGAGAAATTGGAACTCATATACTACAGGTGGGAGCATAAAATGATGCAGCCACTTTGGAAAACAGTCTAAAATTTCCTCAAAAGGTTAAGTATAGAGCTGCCATATGACCCAGCAATTCCACTGCTAGGTATACACCCAAGACAAAAATAAATGTTTACACAAAAACTTGCACAGAAGTGTTCACTGCAGCATTATTCATAATAGACATAAAGTGAAAACAATTCAAATATCCATCAGTTGATAACTAGGTAAATAAAATGTGTCATATCCATACAACTACTAATTCAGCAATAAAAAACAATGAAGTACTGGTGTATGATACAACATGGATGAACTTTTAAAATGTTATGCAAAGTAAAAGTGTAACCAAGCAGGAGCCGATGGGGACTTCCTCGGACAGACTAAATGATTGGCATTTGCTCTTCAAATCTTCTGTCACTTTGGTTAAAGTGAAAAGTATTGTTTCACAGTGATCTATGATCTTATTCATACAAATGTTTTGAAAGTTTTTTGGTATTTTTGACAAACTCCCCAAATATCAAATTTTAATTAAAGTTCTTTTGATCTCCAGCTAACTTTGGAATACTTCAGAGAGCCCCTAAAGCATCTGAGAGAGAAATATTAAACTAACTAGGATTGTTTTGTGTGTTAAATTGCATGGGAAGCACTATCATAGGAGTGATAAACCTTCTTAGGTTATACTGTATGGATGTCATTAACAAAAGTGTTCTAGAAATTATATGAAATTCCAAAAATTTAAATATGCTTTGATATGACGTTGTTAGTCATAATTCTAGTTATTACCTCAAAATGTATGTCACAGCAACTTGGTTAAGTCCCAAAGTCCTTTTGCATTGCAGTCAGATCTTTAACCGTAACTTTTTTTTAGATGCCTTTTAATTTTCTCACAGGTTTTATTGTATGCATATAATATGAAGCCCCTGAATATTTCTGATGTTACATCTACTGCTTACAACATTGTTTATGTTGGCTATTTCTGGGTTTCACTAAATAGTCAAGTAAAGATGGATAAGCCACAAGTTTAACCCTCTTTGCTGATAAGATTGGCTATTTCAGTAATACACAAGGTAAATCACAGGAGAACCCTCAGAAGACATTTTTGGAAGAGTCTTCTTTTTGCTTACAGGAATATGATACTGCAGTGGTTACGAGCATGAGCTCTGAATCCAGCCTGCTTTGGTTCAAATGCCAATTGTGCCCCTGCCTATCTTAGCAACCTTGACCAGGTCACTTAACCTCTCTGTGCCTCAGTCTTCTCATCAGTAAAATGGGAATAGTAATAATAGGACCTAGTGTGATTGGAGGAACAGTTCCTAGTCCTTCCTAAAGATTAGAGAGAGTACAAAGATGTTGTCTGTATTATATTTTGCCTGCAGTTTAGGGTGTTTTAAAAATAATTCTGTAACTTAATACAGAGTCACATTAAGTCCAAACTCCATGCTCATCCTGGTCTCTTCCTTCCCTCTCTGCCCAATCATATATGTTGGCCAATCCTGTGTTCCTCAGCCAAAAGCCTCTCCATCAGCCACACTGTTTACCTCCCTCTTCATCAAACAAGGGATGGAGACTAACTTTTGCTCATAGCTGGTCTCCTCCTCTTCTGACTTCACCTTACCAAATTCCTTGTTTTCAGTTTTTTTCTTTGCTTAATTTACTTGTGATTCCACTGTTTGTTATTCTTGTGACTCTAACCCCAACCTGTTCCATTTTCTCATTTCTGAGATGGAAAGAATACTTTGCCTACCTCTGGGGGTTATTGTTGGGATCAACAATATGCATATGCACGTATGATGTACGTATATACTTTCAAAGACCAGAGCTCCCAAAGCACCGGGCAAATGTCACGTCTCATTACAGCCTCCTGTGTCTGTCAGAGTCAGCTCTTTGCCCTGCTCGCCACCTACTAAGTTCTCAGCGAACAGAGACTTGGTGCTTCTCTGTCCTTCCCTGGAGAGTCTGGCTCCCACTTCCTGATCTCCATTTAGAAAGACTCCTTGGCCTCACCATGAAAGAGAATAAAACAAGAAACAAGAACTGTTTCAAGAGCTGGCATACTTTCAATTATTCAGTCAATGTTCTTTTTCAGTGAAATGGCAGAAAATCTTGGACATAAGACTATACCAGCACAACTAAGCCACAACAGGAGGAAATTATGCTCTTTCGTTGTATATCCGTAAACATGGAAGGATTTTTTTTTCGGAACCACATGATGAAAATGATTATAATTTCTGCAGAGTAGAATGTAATCAAACTGACAGAATTCTTTTTTTCTTGTTGTTACTCCAAATAGTTCTTGATTTTGTTGTGTTTATGATCAATGGCACTGTTGCTGTTTAGTCACTAAGCCATGTTCCACTCTTTCTCAACCCCACGGACTGTAGCCCGCCAGGCTCCTCTGCCCATGGGATTTTCCATGGGCCAGAATACTGGAGTGGGTTGCCATTTCCTTCTCCAGGGGGCCTTCCCAACCCAGGGACTGAACCTGTGTGTCCTGAATCGGAAGGCTGATTCTTTATTACTGAGCCATAACCGTGACTTCGAAGTCTTTTGTCATTCATAGACAGTTGTTGTTCAGTTGGATGCTTCATCCTCAAGAAGATTCATAGAAAGGATTTTTTGAAAAGCATAGGTTTCTAACTAAGATCATAGTGCTGAACTGGGTAAAACATTTATTTTAATGGAAACCTGGATGGTTCATAAAACTGTTAACAGAAAGGATTAGTTATACAGTACTGATAAGTGTGATCAAAATTTTATGATTTTTGTCTGAAATGTTATTGACTTTTTTAAAATGTATTTATGTTTTTATTTAAGGATAATTACTTTACAGAACTCTGCTGTTCTCTGTCAAACCTCAACATGAATCAGCCATAGGTATACATATATCCCCTCTCTTTTGAACCTCCCTCCCATCTCCCTCCCCATCCCACCCCTCTAGGTTGATACAGACCCCTGTTTCCTGGACCTCACAGCAAATTCCTGTTGGCTAGCTATTTTACAGATGGTAATGTAAGTTTCCATGTTACTCTCTCCATACATTTCACTCTCCTCCCCCTCCCCATGTTCAAAAGTCTATTCTCTATGTCTGTTTCTCCATTGCTGCCCTGTAAATAAATTCTTCAGTACCATTTTTCTAGATTCCATATATATGCATTAAATATGACATTTATCTTTCTCTTTCTGACTCACTTCACTCTGTATAATAGGCTCTAGGTTCATCCACCTCATTAGAACTGACTCAAATGCATTCCTTTTTATGGGTGAGTGATATTCCATTGCATACATGTACCACAACTTCTGTATCCATTCATCTGTCGATGGACATCGAGGTTGCTTCCATGTTCTAGCTATTGTAAACAGTACTGCAGTGAACAATGGGATACATGTGTCTTTTTCAACTTTGGTTTACTGAAGGTATCTGCCTAGGAGTGGGATTGCTGGGTCATATGGTGCTTTTATTCCTAGTTTTTTAAGGAGTCTCCATATGGTCTTCCATAGTGGCTGTATCAATTTACATTCCCACTAACAGTGCAAAAGCGTTCCCTTTTCTCCACATTTTCTCCAGCATTTATTGTTTGTAGACTTTCTGATGATGGCCATTCTGACCAGTGTGAGGTGATAGCTCATTGTGGTTTTGATTTGCATTTCTCTGATGATGAGTGATGCTGAGCATCTTTTCATGTGTTTGTTAGCCATCTGTATGTCTTCTTTGGAGAAATGTCTGTTTGGGTCTTTTACCCACTCTTTAATTGGGTTGTTTGTTTTTCTAGCATTGAGCTGTATGAGCTGCTTGTATATTTTGGAAATTAATCCTTTGTCAGTTGTTTCATTTGCTATTATTTTCTCCCATCCTGAGGGTTGTCTTTTCACCTCACTTATAGTTTCTTTTGCTGTGCAAAAGAGAACCCCCTGACAGAGAAGCTGGGCAGGCCACAGTCTACAGGGTTGCAAAAGGCTGGACATGACAGAAGTGACCCTGCATGCAAAGGTGGAAGACATTTTTGGCCCGTGGCATCTCTGCCCCAGTGAGAGCTGAGCGTGAAGGTGGCGCAGCTGCCTGGCTTGCGGGGGGCCCTGGGGGGCCAAGTGTGCGGGGACACGGACTGTGTCCACCGCTGAAGTTATAGTCCTATCAGAACCTTTTTTCGAAACTCTTGTAGCTGGTGATCAGAAGGCCTCTTTGGCAGTCTTTCTCCGTGGCTCTGTCTATTCAGGCACTTAGAGGGCTCCCTTGCCAGGGGTCCTTCTCTGTTGTTTGGCACGTCGTGCACATAGAGGGTCCTCCCTGGCTGGGGTCCTACTCTAGTTCAGCGCATCAGCCACTGAAGGGAGCACCCTGGGTGGGGTCCTACTCTGTAGTTCAGTGTGTCAGGCATTTGGTGGGTCAGCCTCTCTATTGTTCAGCTGCCGATGAGAAAGAGAGGCTATGGTGATGGTTCCACCCCCTAGGCGTGACTCAGCAGTACTGCCTTGCTTCCAAGTCTGCCCGGCTTTCCTCCACAGGCATTTCCTACCATGATCTCCTCCCTCACGTTCATCCCCTCGATCCAACTCTCCACAGTCAGCAGCAGCCCTCACACTGGAATTGCTTCACAATCCCTAAACTCCAGCTCCCAGCTGCTGAACCCTCCAGGGGACCTGCATCCCTGACCAGGGTATGCATGGCTGACTGATTCTCATTCCATTTAGGCTGCCACAGATCAGCTGTTTCACTCTCAGCCTTAAATGTTTCTCCTCTGACTCAGATAATTGCCCCAGTGTGGGACTCAGACCCCTGCTTCAGTTCCCCCACCCACTGAGGGCAGGTCCAGTCCTCCTGTTTTTCCCCCTAGTTCCTTCATCCTACAGAGTTTTGTGTACGTCTATATATTCTTTTGCACTGGTCAGGTACTCCTGTCCATTCTCAGCTGGTGGTCTGCATATACTTCTGTGTCTGAAGGTGTGTTTCTAATGTATCCATGGAGAGAGATGTACTCCACGTCAACCTACTCCTCAGCCATCTTGTTCCAAATCTGTTACTGACTTTTAATATGTTTTCCAGATATAAGGAAATCTTTCCCCTTAACCTAATTATAATTTATAACAGCTTAGGAAATTACACTTTCGTAAGTGAAATCCAAACACTTCTCTTCTCCCTCTACCTGATCCTTCCAGGAACTGGAAACTCTTAAGTTTTCTGTAGATTTATCAGATAAATAAGAAAGGTCACCTCCTGATTGGTGCAAGAACCTCAAGATATCTGGGGGACTTCAAGAAGTGAAGAAATCACCCAAATGTATATATTACAGGCACAATCTGATGACAAGCCAATGGTGTAGCTTTCCTGGCCTATTTAGTTGATGAGGTTCTTTATGAAGAGGTCCAGCATAACCAATTTAAAAGAGCCTATGTGATCAATCAACCATAATCAGACTTACTTGGTCAACAAATTAGTTTTAATTTGGCTATATTTGGTAAAATAAATAAATAAATAAATAAATAAAAATGAGGGCAATTTTAGAAAGAAAAAGATATTTCAATGGATATTAAATTCTAGTTTTGTTGACTGAAGTCAGCATTTACTGCTTAAGACTCACTTCCCAAGTAGCTCCTTGTTACTATGTTACATTACTGTAAAGTCTGAATCATTAAGAAAATATTCTAAGCTTTTTTTCTGAAGTCAAACACAGTACTCTAAGTTTGGATGAAGATGCCCCATGACCTGCAACCAGGTGATTATACTTCCTGGAAAGGCATCATTTAAGCAACTCTTACCAGGTGTTTTTTAATACCTTGTGCACAATGAAACTGAAGGGAGTTAACTCTTTAATTCATATTTATCCCTTAAGAAAGACCTCTGAATCAGACTGGTCTATAGAAAGGACTGTTGATCCCAAGTGATATCCGCGAGAGGACAAAAAAGGGATGGCAGCCGTGGCAGACAGCTAACCCGAGAATCCAGACCAGGTCAATAAGATCTATCACACTAATTCAGCTGAACTTTCTACCAAAACTTTGTCTCCCTATCAACATTGAAAGTTATTGTTTTATTTCTAACCATACTGCTGCTACTAGCATTTAGGATGGAAAGAAAATTCTCTAATGAAGTTGTCAGAAGGTATTATTTATTACTCAGGACACATACCACTCCTTGCTCCAAGTCTATGGCTTGAAGTGCATGTATGATGTTTGTATGAAAATTCAGTGTAACTGATAATGTGTATAACCTGCAAAGTGTTTCCCCATCAGCATGCCTCTGTGCTTATTGATTTTGTCTCATTATTTTCCCCCAACTTGGATAAGTAGGCAAATTATACATACATACACACATGCATACACACAAACTGTAGGCCTAGCCCTGAGGGACATCATTGACCCAGGACAGGCAGCTACCATTATGGCAACAAGGGACAATTACTTTGATTATTAATGCATTCTATCTAAGTGGGAAATGTGCTGGAAATTTTCACATATTGAGGTCTGGGAAAGTCATTCTGGCTTATAACATGACTTAAATTGAACTTTAGGCTAACCAGAACAGCCCATTTGTGGCCTATTAAACATACACTGTACATCTGTTTTAACCACTGAAAAATACATTTAAAAAAATAGAACCACTGTTGTTCAGTTCAGTTGCTCAGTCGTGTCTGACTCTTTGTGACTCCAGGGACTGCAGCACTCCAGGCCTCGTTGTTCAGGCATCCAAAATACAGCTAGGTAGACATTGTGGATGTGGTTTCAGACACAGTTCTATATTACTGAGCACTCGAGTTTTCTAAATAGTGTCTGACTCAAGGACACAACCAGATGTTCTCCAGAGATTATCTACAAGCAGCTGCCAACTGCATCCTTATGGCCTCAAGTTCTCCTCTTGGAGCTATGAAACCCTCCTCTTACTTTAAGGATAGGAGTGGCAAACAAACTAGCTCAAGCCACAGCCTCCCAGCTAGGCACTAGATTCTTCGGCCAGGACACTATTAGATAATAAAATGGCTTTAAGGAATATTTTGGCAAAAAAGGGAGATGTGTGTCCTGACCAACAACTCCTGTTGTGTATACTTTGTATCCCTGTCCTGGAGAGCTGTATGTCAATCAATGAAGTAAAAATGGTCTCTCACCCTATACATAAAAATAAACTCAAAATGACTAAAAGACTTAAATCTAAGGCGGGACACCATAAAACTGTAAGATAACATAGCAAGACATTCTCTGACATATCCCACAGCAATATTTTCTTAGGCCAGTCTCCCAAGGCATTAGAAATAAAGGCAAAAATAAACAAACGAGGCTTAAACTTAGAAGATTTGCACAAAATAAACAAAACAAAATGAAAAGACAACTTATGGGGCGGGAGAAAACATTTGCAAATGATGTGACCAGCAAGGACTTAATTTCCAAAATATATAAATACTTATATACTTCAATAACAAAACAAACAAACAAAAAAAAATAAAAACCACAACCCAATCAACAAATGAACAGATCTAAACAGACATTTTACCATAGAAGATATACATACAGATGGTCACCAGGCACCTGAAAAGATTCTCCACATGGCTATTTATTAGAGAACTATAAATCAAAACTATAATGAGGGATCACCTCACACCAGTCAGAATGGCCATCATCAAAAAGTCTACAAATAAGAAATGCTAAAGAGGTTGTGGAGAAAAGAGAATCCTTGTGCACTGTTGGTGGGAATGTCAACTGGTGCAACCTCTACGGAGAACAGTATGGAGGTTGCTTAAAAAACTAAAAATAGAGCTACCATATGAGCTAGCAATCCCACTGTTTATTTTTGCCTTTATTTCTAATGCCTTGGGAGATTGGCCTAAGAAAATATTGCTGTGGTACATGTCAGAGAATGTCTTGCTATGTTATCTTACAGGAGTTTTATGGTGTCCCGCCTTAGATTTAAGTCTTTTAGTCATTTTGAGTTTATTTTTATGTATAGGGTGAGAGACCATTTTTACTTCATTGATTGACATACAGCTCTCCAGGACAGGGATACAAAGTATACACAACAGGAGTTGTTGGTCAGGACACACATCTCCCTTTTTGCCAAAATATTCCTTAAAGCCATTTTATTATCTAATAGTGTCCTGGCTGAAGAATCTAGTGCCTAGCTGGGAGGCTGTGGCTTGAGCTAGTTTGTTTGCCACTCCTATCCTTAAAATAAGAGGAGGGTTTCATAGCTCCAAGAGGAGAACTTGAGACCATAAGGAAGTGCCACCAGCGGGTCAGGCCATAGGATCAGAGGGGAGAGAGACACGTGGGAGCGCCTGGGGTGGGGGTGGGGTGGGGTCCCAGAATTCTATTGAGAACAATCATGATTTTCCACACTCAACGACCGTGGCTCCTCTTGGGAACTCAAGAGCCAGCATTTGGGCTTGTTGAGAGCAGCAGAGTCCTCAGATCAGTCTCTTATTGATTAATTATCAGAAGGCAGGACATAGATGTAAACATATATTCTGTATTAAGGGCAAATATTCTATTTTCAAAGAGGTTCATTCAACTGATTGAAGAAGTTTAACTGAGAACACTGGGACAGCCTGGGCTGCTCCATGGTTTGGCCAACATTCACCCTCTTTCCCACTCTACCCAGTCTGGTCTGTACCTCTCTGCTCCTGCTGGCCCCATGTTTCTGATTACAAGCGTCCCATCGCTCTCAACACACAGTTACTCCAGAGCAATGGGATACTTGTAACCAGAAACAATTTGCAATTGCATCAATGTAATCTTGGTATCTACAGATTTGCCCAGCTTCAGAACCGAAACCCTAGCAAATATCTTGAAGTAAAAGAAGCCTTGGTCCAGATGTGAGGCAAGGTGGGCTGTAGTCTTGGTTTTCCACTAACATGTAGGTTTTTCCGAGTCCCTCAGGTCCCTCAGTCTCCTCACTTGGATATCAGGGGCTGGATACAAAGAGCTCTGTGATCCCTTTTGACTTCCCTGGACAGCCAAGGACAGCTGCAAGGTAGAGATCTTTCAAAGGTCACCAAGAGCACCAAGCCTTCTAGCCCCAGTGCCAGGGGTTGATCTCAAAATGAACCCCAGTGGGGTTTCTGGAAAACATTCCAGTTCTTTCACCCAGTTCAGGCTATACCCCTCTGGAAAGGTTACACAGTGTCTCCTCAAAGTCCTTCCAAAGTTAGTGGAAATTAGAGTGGATTGTTATGGCATTCTTCTTCCCAAGGTCCATTCCCTCCTCCCCTAATAATGGAACCCTAGTTTTCCCTTAAGGAATTGTCCTTTCTCTGTTGCCAGTCCTTAAGAGTTGAGCTCCAGGGACAGGCTCATGAAACGCTGGGCAAATAGCCTATTTTCCACCCCAGTGGTTGATTGATGATTGGACAAAGGACAAAGGCAGACTCAAATCCAGACTTTGGCCAGAGATGCTGGAGGCCTTTGGCTTCTTTATGGAATGAAGCCTCACAGAGGAAATCAGGGCTGGGAGCTGAAGAGGAGACAATTGTTGGGAATAACATTTGAGCCCCTAGATCTAGCCATGCCTGAAAGCCTACACGTGGATTTTTAGTTACCTGAGCAAATAAATCCATTCCCACTTTTTTGT
This sequence comes from Muntiacus reevesi, assembly GCF_963930625.1. NCBI lineage: Eukaryota > Metazoa > Chordata > Mammalia > Artiodactyla > Cervidae > Muntiacus > Muntiacus reevesi. Next base: position 15,440,009 of record NC_089254.1, read on the forward strand.
TGTTGAAGTGAATTTGAGTTGAATTAGGTGTCAGCAATAATGTGTTCTTTGAACTTTCTGCTTTTCCCATTCATGCATGCATCTCTGTCAATGTTGCCAAATCTGAGTTATTTCTGATTAAAAGAAGAGGAAGGGGAGGAAGAGGAGGAGGAGGAAGCAGAAAAAGAGAAAAGAGAAAGAAGGATAAGAAGTAGAAGCTGTTAAATCTAAAAGCTGCATGAAAGGCAAGGTCTAATGCACTGTTGGTAATTATATATATAGCACTGTTGTTACCACTTCCTGCCCTGTACCCATCACAAATATCACTCATTTATAAGAATTCTTCTCAATGCAGAATTCTTGGCACCCATGGCTAATCACCTGCAGTTGACCCCAACCTGAAATCTATTTCTAGCAAAGCTAAGACGCCTACCGATTCAATGGACATGAACTTGGGTGAACTCCGGGAGATGGTGAGGGACAGGGAGGTCTGGAGTGCTGCAGTTCACAGGGTCGTGAAAAGTGGGACACGACATAGCTGCTGAACAACAACAATAAAGACACCTACAGCACTACACTATGACCGATGCCAGTCACGGGACTGGGAGATGGTTTAAACCAAAGCAGAGCCTTAACCGCCGTGGCCAGTCCAGAGGACACGTTGATCACAAAGACAGGAGCAACTTCGCCATACTGGCAAAATCAAATAGTGCTAATAGGTAGCCCCAAGCCACTGCCAGGAAATCCCTTGGAATGGGGTCTCAGAGAGAAAAGCATGGAGTTTAGTTAGCTGGCTCCTGGAGCCAAAGCATGAGCAGGAGAGGTCAGGTGGGTGCCATCTTAACCCACATGGCAGCCTCGGGGTGCAGGTGGGGGCTCAGCTCTGGCCCCATGCCCAGTGTCAACACTGCCCACAACATGATGACCCTGTATGCCCACTGGCAACTCCGGGCTCCCTAGGGCTCCCAAGGCTGCCAGTTCTGAGCAGGTAACATCTTCTTGGGCATCAACCTCCGACGACAATAAGTGCTGGTACAAAGTTGGAGCATTTCTAATCCTCAAGCTGACGGATGCCTTTCTGCCTCCCTCAGAACTCAAAATCAACCTGATGTTTCTAAAATTACATCTTGAAGGCAAATGAATCTGTAACGTGCACCAAAGCGTAAGCTAACCAGGGAAAGGAGGAGAAAATAGAAACATCCTGGCTCCCTCCCATAAATGTGAATGTTCTTTCTATATTGGTGGGGGCAGGGGGAGTGGGGAGGTGAACATCTCCAAGGGATGGGAAGTTCCCAAGAACCAGGTGTTCTCTGGTGTCCCTGAGGGTTCAGAGCAGCCTCACGACACAGGATGAAAATTAAGGAGAAGCAAGACTGGGGCATGAAGAGGGGAGGTGCCTTCAACTTCTAGATAGAGACAGCCCGGCCTGAGGCAGACCCTGGAGGAAGCCCCAGGGCAAGGCCACACACGGGCCACTTAAAAGAGAATTAGGCAGCAGTTGCTTCTCCTTAGACTAGAGAGGTGATCGAAGGGGCTTTGTGTGACCCTGGATCAAAACACACCTATCAAGAGGGATCAAGAACCTGGCCAAGTGGACTGCAGACAGAAAAGGGAATGAGGTTTTGTTTTATTTTGTTTTTAGCAAAAATGTAAAAATCCAGGGATAAAACTGCTTTTTTTTTTTTTTTAAATTGTAGCAAAGCCTGTCCAATGACCACAATCCTCTTCTCCCCTTCACCCATGGATCAAACTTTAAAAATGCAACCTGTTAGTATTTACAAGAGATCCATTCAACAGAAAAGAACCGCTGCAACCGTTGGGTTCCTGGACAACCGAGCTCCCTGGGCCACTAGCCTGGATGAGGTGGTCAGGCCCTCCCACGTTAACTCTTTACAGCTGCAAACAGATGGGACCCAGGACGAACCCAGGAGGCCGAAATCAACATTCCACGCAGGGCGGCTTCCCTCAGCAATCATTAGTTCCCGGGCTTGCAAGGTGACCCCAGAGGGGTGGTTACTGGGGAGACAAGAGACGATTTAGGGAGATAAGAGGCTCGGCGTCTTGTGGGGTGGCAACGCCCTGGCAGACTCAGGCACAGGCCTTCTGAGACGGGAGGCCGGGGCGAGAGAGGAGCAGCAGTTCCTCAAAGGAGAAGGGGCGGGTAGCATCGAGAAGGCTGCCGAGGGCAAGGAGATGGGGCGTCCCGGGTCCAGTGAGCAGCAAACGCACAGTCCTAGAGAGGAGAGGGGGTCCGCGGGGTCCAGCGAGCGTGTGTGTGTGTGTGTGTGTGTGTGTGTCTGAGGAATCTGCTAAATTCTAACAAAAGCGATGGCCGGCCGTGCTGGTCTGGCCCAGAGGCGAGCAGGGCGGGACCCACCGCTCTCGCGTCGCGGGCCGGACGCCGTCTTACCTGCGTCTCCTCCAGCCAAGGAGGCAGGGCTGCCCGCGGCCCGGATTCCGGGCCGTTCCGCTGGGGCTCCCGCTGGGGCCGCGCACCCCGGGGCAGGGAGGTCCGGCGTCTCGGTGCCCGTGGAGACGCGGCCCCGGGACCGAGGACGCCCCCCGGCCTGGTCGAGCTCTGAGAAGCGCCCGGGGCTGGCCCCGGACTCCACCCCCACGCAGGCCGGCGCACCGGCGGGCTGGCTTCTGCGCCCCTGTGTGGGCTCCGCACCTCACCTGGGCCCTGGGAGGGAAGGCAGGCCCTAGGCCCGGAGCCTCTCACTAGGATGGGCCTATCTGAGTCGCTTCTGGGTTGTTGTTCAGTGGCGTCCAACTCTGCAACCCCATGGACTGCAGCAGCCAGGCTTCCCTGTCTTTCACTATCTCCCAGAGTCTGCTCAAACTCCTGTCCATGGAGTTCGTGATGCCACCCAACCAGCTCTTCTTCTGTCACCCTCTTCTCCTCTTGCCCTCAGTCTTTCCCAGCATCAGGGTCTTTTCCAGTGAGTCAACTCTTCGCATCAGGTGTCCAAAGCATTGGAACTTCAGCTTCAGTCCTTTGAATATGCAGGGTTTTGTGCCCACGTGCAAAATTGCTATTCTCCCCTGTAAGCCAAGTGTCCACCCTGCTGCCTCCACTGCAGTATCTGGGAGAGGTCTGGTCATATTGGCAGTTTCATGCAGGTGGGACCTGTCTCCTTCCTCTCTCTCCAGCCCCCCATCTCATAGAAATCCCCCCCAGCCCCCCAACAGACTCATTAACTTTGCGTGTCAAATATCTTTTCCATTTAATTAAAAAAAAAAAACAGTTAATGTCACACGGGGCTTCAGAAATACATGCTTTTGAATTCCAGCCAAGGAGAGGGCTGGAAAGCTGAGATCTGCAGACATGGCTGGTTTCCACAGACCAGTTTGTGCAGCGCTGACCAGCTCAGTCCCTCCGCCCATGAGAGAACCAGCGGCCCAGGAGGCAGGGGCGGGGGAGTCTTGGGTTGGCCGGAGCGTCACCTGTAGCTCGCTGGAAGGTGGCTGGGCAGGAAGAGGGAGGCTCCCTGCAGCCCCTCTCTAGGAGGGACATGGGCCAGGAGTACAAAAGGAGGTACTTAAGCCTCCTAAGACTCCCGCTGCCTCTGAGGCTGGAGGACACCTTCTTTCAACCGAACACAAAGTAGATTGATGATGTGAACTTGGACCTTGTAGCAACCCGGTGACACCGCAGCAGTCAGCAGATGGAGTTGTCAGCTGACGGGCCTGGACACAGCTCCTAGACCATCCGGTACTGTCAGGACCACGTAGAGAACACACTGACACCCTTTATGCCAAATAAGAGTAAATAATTCTACCAATATAAACAGGGCCTCTGACCCTTTCATTTTATTAAAATGGCACGTAAATATTAAAACAGCATACTGATCACTTCCTACATCCGTGAGCACCCCGGCGTGTTGAACTGCAGCCACTTGTGGGCTTCCTCCCAGACGGAGGAAGCAGGCTCACGCATTGAGCAATTCATGTTCTTTATCGGTTTTCCCAACAGCATCAGGATTTGATAGTGGGTCGAGATCAGCAAAAAGGCTGAACCAGGCAGTCAGGTCCGAGGAGGCCTTGGCAGGCTCTGGGGAGAGAAGAGGACAGACACATCAGCCCAGCCACCTTGCTAAATCCCATCTCTGCCAGGCTTCAGGGCCAGGAGCACCTTCAAGAGGGAAGACGCTCAGTCGGACAAACCCTGCTGCTTTTGGTCTCTAAGCCTTGTTAGGGTATTCCGTGCCCCACTATTGGCCTGTTGGCTGAGTAACATTTCTATACCATGGTCTTTACAAAAGTGCGCAAACAGTGAGCTCTTGTGTTAATCCCCAGTCGGCAACCCTACCCAGCAGATGGCCACAGCCCACAGAGCTGCCTGAAACCCCAGACCCGGTGCTTCAGCACCACCAGGAAATAGCAGTCATTTCAGAAACCAGACTGAATGACTCAGGAAGTAAGGTGCCTTCCAGTGTCCCCTGGAGGAATCTTCAAATCTGCTGGGTCAAGAGAAATACGGTGATCACTCTTTTCAGCCTTCTTTAACCCTCTTCCCATCAGAGGAAGGGGGCCTTAGACAGGCCTCCCCTTCCCCACTGGGCTCTAAATTGCCCCCGAGCCCCTCACCTTCCATACTCCATAGAGTCCTGCCTTCAAGTGTTCTTTTACCGAACCACCTGCCCTAAATTCTTGAATGCCACGATGACAGACCCCAATTATTTTCCAGATGAGGAAGGCATTTTCAAAAGAGTGCCTGATGCAAGAGATTTACAAAGAAGTGGGGGGGCTCTTCTCTATATAAATCGTTCCACATGAGAATCTAAGTTCATTGACTTGGATGACCTATGCTTTTTTTTCTTTCTCCAACAGGTGGGACCATCAAAAACATGAACAAAATGTCTGACAGGTTATCCTTCTAACCAAAAGCAGCTAGGAATGTGCTTGCCATCTGGTTGAGAAGAATCTCAAAAAATACTGGTAGGACAAGTTGCTAAAAGTGTTTCTATGAATAGTGTGATGGTGAGTACTGATGGGACTGTTCCAACATACCAGGGCCTTTGATCTTTTCACTAAAACGGCACTTAAAGACAGTGTACTGATCCCTTTATAGTTCTGGTTTCCCCTCCCTTTATCGTTTTTCCAGTCTCTTGTAAATATATTACTTTATAATGAGACAACAATGCATCTATTACAGAGATAAGCGATTGCAAACAAGAGTAGTTAGTAACATGCAAGCTGTTACTTCGTAACATTACTTTCACAGCGTGCAGTGAGCCCCTAAAACACTTGGTGTATTGATATGATAAACTGAGACTTTATAGAGAGCTCAATATAGCTTGGTGGGGGTGGGGGAGACAATTTTTTTTAAGGGGCTATAACTTGTCTTTCTTTAGTCCTATAGGACATCACACAAAGAAACTGTATGGAGCAAGACTGATTTTGGAGGATTCGTCTGTTCTTGATAGAGAGTATCAAGACATCTTAGTGATAGCGCCAGTGAAATACACTCCACCCTCCTTGCCCCTCCCCAGGGGGGCTTTCCAGTGGTGGGTGTGGCCCAGCTGTGAGTAGCCAGGTGATTATACTTGGGGGGAGCGGAATCCTCACATTCCCCAGACCTCCACTGTGGGAGGGAAAACCAGGTGCAACTATTTGCACAACACCTAAAAGAACATCAAGGGAATGCTTTCTGATGATAATAAAACTGACATTTCCTTTAACGTCCTGTGGTCAACACAGGGAAAGTGATGACCAAAGGCAGAGAGATGCAAAGACAGATGAGATCTTCCTCAGGCAGATGTTCTGTCTCAAAAGAGAGTAGATTTCACAAGCTTGAAAGGCCCTTTTTTGACAACTAAGGCACCTGGCTCTTTGCAAAAAGCATTAATCAAATGCTTTGTCTGGTGGAAGCAATGGTATTTTCAGCTAAGGATCGCCAATCTCAGAGGCCATTTTCTCCCTTACTGCTCTCATCCAGTCTTGGGGAACACCTGGTCACATACAGACAGATGTCTGAGTCCTCCTCATTAGATCTGATAAAGCCAATTATGAATGAGGACCTTAAGCCAGGAAAAAGTTAAAATGTTAGTTCCTAGGATCATGCACAACTCTCAGCCCTTGAAGCCCCGCCTCTGAATCCCAGGTGCTCCAATGGAAATTAGTAAAGAGATAGAGCAAAGAGTGTTAGGCCGCTGGAAAGGAGGGCGACGGTCACTTAAGGGGGAGAATGATGTATTACCTCTCACTGCAGGGTAGCTGGCATTTGGACTGCTTGCCTTTGGTGCTGGCCATGGAGGAGAAGGGCTGACACTGCTCTCTGACCAGCCTAATGTTCAAAACCAGAGGTCGTTAGATCTTAGGGAAGAGCAGCCACACTGTCTCCTAAGTTCCATGTGCGGCACACACGTGGCTCTCAGGATGGCCTCCGAAGAGAGAGGAGGCTGGTGTGCCATGACCCTTCTTCCATGTGCCTCATGTCTGGAATACGTTTTAGGGGAGAGTGGATTTGTATAATCCTGCCCACTTCAAAAGGCTTCCCTGGTGATTCAGATGGTAAAGAATCTGCCTGCAATGCAGGAGACTGGGGCTCGGTCCCTGGGTCGGGAAGATCCCCTGGAGAATGAAATGGAAACCCACTCCAGTATTCTGGCCTGGAGAATTCCATAGACAGGGGAAGCCGGTGGGCTACAGTCCATGGGGTGGCAAAGAGTTGGACGCGACTGACTAAGGAACACCAACTTGAAAGTATGGAAAACTAGGGGGAAGGCTGCAAATGAGAAATTGCTAAGGTTAAAGCATTCTTGCTTCTGATTTTATACCCATTTTTCTTACCAACTGATATCATTTCATGGTCACACCAAAGATTATCAATAGTGTTCCTAGGAAATCAAGTGAAGTGCCTTGTTTTTCTGTCACAAATGGGCACGATTTGTGCCCATGTCCCAAAAAGTGAGCACCATTAAATGCAGTGACAGAACTAGTGAACAGCTGGTCTTCTCTATTTCCAACATGATCCAGTTCACTTACTTCCCATACAGATAATTTAAATTGTGAAGTTTAGTTAATACAGATAACTGGCAGCCCAGTCCAAATATATGAGGGGGAAGAATGTCCGCCTTCACTTGATGCCATATCCTTATGATGGCATTGATCTTGTCTAACCCACTGTTCTGAAGGCCCCTTGGGCTCTTCCTGCTGCTAATGATTAAGAGGTATTCAGCAGTCCTGTTTTGTGGGGTGGGGAGCAAGCCTAGTTGCCCCCAGCATTTACTGTCTGTGCTAGATGTCTCAGCATGACTCATTTAATGTAGAACTTTACCATATACTTCTTTGCACATCTGCTGTAATTCTTCATGTGTTAAGTCCTGTCTTCTCCAAGAGACAAGAAAGTGTTTCTTCAATGTGCTCCATAATATCTAATGTGGTACAGGTAAGTGTGTGTGGACTGAGTCCATTGGTGATGCTCACTGTGAAACACAGACCATCAGATGATTCATCACTGTGGGGTCCGAATAGTTAAAACCATATCCTTTCACTGGGACGCTCTGCTCACAGTGTCTTCTACAGAAAAAGTTTTGTCTCTGATAAGGATGCTATGTTTGGATGGTGGAGTTCAGCTGTGGCAGTGAAACCAACTTCGGAGGTAAGAGACTCACTCGGCATATGCTACAGAAATGAGAAGATGCAATACTATTTGTTTACCCTATACTTAAGATTTGTAATAAGGGACCCACTTTAAAAGCATAGTATATTGATTAGCCTGGCGTGCTGCAGTCCATGGGGTTGCAAAGAGTTGGACATGACTGAGCGACTTAACTGAACTGATATTGACTAGCTTGTACTTTTGTCTCATCTCCTAGAGTTCTGAGCCCCTTGAAGGCAGGGACTATGTATTATTCATCTTTACATTCTTTAGGGCACTTCCTGGGCACATGACAAGTGTTGAAATTAAGATAACCATCGAAGAACTCTTAAATCATGAGAACTACACTTATGAAACATTATTTTGAGAGATGGCAAAGCAATGCTTGCCACTGGAGATGCCACAATACTCGCTGGTTGAATTATTTCTTTTTAGGCAAGCAGCATACAAATAGAGACTGTGAACATGTGTGCTCAGTCATGTCTGACTCTTTGTAACTTCATGGGCTGTAGCGCTACCAGGCTCCTTTGTCCATGGGGTTTCCCAGGCAAGAATACTGGAGTGGGTTGCCGTTTCATTCTTCAGGGTATCTTCCGGACCCAGGGATCGAACCCAAGTCTCCTGCAGCTCTGGCATTGGCAGGTGGATTCTTTACCACTGAGCACATTGAAAACCCTATAAAGACTAACCGAGGACAAATGAAACAGGCAGCCTGTGACCTATTTATTGGGTTTAAAATATTGAAAAAGTACAGAGAGTTTAAAAAGTATTGCTATTCATTGGGATGGTCCTTGAACATGTTATTAAACATATTTCACAAACAATAAAAAGCACCAGATTTCAAGGGAACTTTTTTGGAAGATGGAAATGTTCTCCCATTAGACTGTGGTGATGGTTACACAATATAAATTTACCAGAAATCCTTGAACTGTTCCCCTACAATGGGTGAATATCATGGTATGTAAATTATAGTTCAATAAAGCCGTTTTTTAAAAATGACCAGTATTTGGTGTAATCCAGGAGTAACATAACCTCCCTGGTTCCTAGAAAATTGGCCCGTGGGCATTTGCCTTCCAAACCCTAATCACATAAATAGTGGTAAATGTGGAAAGTTAAAATTGCAGTCTCGTTGAGTGCCAAATAACGCTAAAAGATTTAGGTAGCATCTAACTGGGTCAATTTCATTTTTCCCTACAAACCTCTCCTGGACATTGAGGGTCAAGATCCACCTGTGCTCGGCAGAAACGTCACACAACCTTTTCTCAGTGCTAGCAGCCTGGCCCTTGTCTCTTAGGGCAGCGCTTCTCAAAGTGTGGTGCCTGCCCCAGAGCTGGGACGTCACCTACTGAATCAGAAACCCTGGGGTGGAGTCCAAGGAACCGCAAACCCTCAGCAACCCTTATGCGAGTGTAGTGTGGGAGGCACTGCCATAGACGGTTCCCAAGGAGCTGCCGTGGCCCCCGTCTCTGCCAGGATCAGGTTCACTCTTGTTGAAGCCAGAGCTGGGACAAGGAGCGAAGCCCTCCTCGGAAACAGAGAGCACCCACCTCCCAGCTCCCACAGCTTTAAGCTCCTTGACCCCATTGAGCGCTCTCAGTTCAGGGAGGCCCACACTTCCAGAGAGAATCCAAATGGATGCAGAGAAAAGGCACGTGAGAGGTGTGGAAGGCCACCCCTCCCCCATCTCTAAATGCTGATACAGTGGGAACACGAGATAATTCTTCCCATTCCAAGAACATGCACAACATTTAGCTCCAGAGAATGCTGGAAAAGAGTCAGGTTCAATCATTGTCTTTTTTCAGAGTATAAGATAGAACACATTCCTCAAGGAAGCAGAAATTAATTCACATGTCAAAACACAGACCCCCTCACTGTATATGATGGGTATATTCCCAAATGGTTATAAACAAACAGAACATCTGTATATCAAGTCATATTTTTAGAGTCCCAGAAACACAAGTTGTATTTTAAAGCCTATCATTTAAAGGATTATAACGGCAGGCTCCTTTATAAAGACTGTGCTAAGTTGCTTCAGCTGTGTCCGGCTCTTTGTGACCCCAAAGACTGTCCATGGGGAGTCTCCAGGCAAGAATACTGAAGTGGGTAGCTTATCCCTTCTCCAGGGGATCTTTCCAACCCAGGGATTGAACCCAGGTCTCCTGCATTGCAGGTGGATTCTTTACCAGCTGAGCCACAAGGGAAGCTTTGTCTTTATTATAAAGACAATGTCTTCTAATTGGCTTCCTTTGTAACTATAGAGTTCTGAATAGTCCTCACCTAAACACTCGGGAACCATAAGGGCAACATGGAGAATCTACAGACTTGGGGGCTTCTCTGCTGCAGAGGACACGGAGGAGGATGAGCATAAAGACATTGCCCCTTTGGGGACGAAGATGATAGATGATGGGGAAAATAGACCTCAGAGTTTCCCAAAGACACAGGATGTCATTGTTCTTTGGTCCCACAATGTGAAGCAGAAACAGCCAGTTTGCCAAACCACAATTTCTCTTCAGAACACCTATTAAGCGTAAGTCGAACAATCCCAACTATTCGCACATGAGGGGAGGAAATGTTATCGTTGTGACCCCAGCTACGTATGTATATATTGTCATTGTTGTTTAGTTGCTAAGTCATGTCTGACTCTTTTGCGACCCCATGGACGGTTACCTATCAGGCTTTCTGTCCTTTGGATTTTCCCAGCAAGAGTACTATGGTAGGTTGCCATTTCCTTCTCCAGGGGATCTTTCCCAACCCTGGGACTGAACCCACATCTCCTGCATTGGTAGGTGAATTCTTTACCACTGAGCCACCAGGGAAACCCATATGTGTATGTTTTAAGCAAATACTAAGCTGAGCTGCAGTTTCACTGTCACTCATATTGCTTTGGGAATTCTTTAGGGGAGGGGTACAACTAGGGTAATTATGGATGGAATGCCAAGCCAGACTTCAAATGTCTTGGCTTCTGTCAGGAAAAAATGCTATTTACAGAGAACTCAGTGTTGCTAATATTCCTATAATTGCCATCAACTGCTCTTCAGTTGGTGTTCGTTGGCTGAGGCGTTTTTAACAGGAAGGTGTGGCTGGAAGGATGTCTTCCCCATCTCAGAGAAACTGTGTCAGGAGATGGGGTGGTGCAGGGTGGGGGCAGATGAGACTAAGAGTTCTGGGGGCAAGTTGATGAACCTAGTTCTCGGCCCCTTTGATATGTCAACTGTGCACTCTCCGTCTGCAGGAAACACATATAAAATTTAATGGAGCAATCCTGCCCCCTTCACTGACATAAGGGAAAATATAAATCGGCCAGAAATAATACTGGCCAGCTAGAGCAGCAAGTGAAGCCAAAGTAACACCACCCAGTGTAGCACTTTACCATGAGGGTAATTTCACTGGCTGGGAGGGCAAAGCCCAGGCTGGGTTGAGGAGCAGAGCCCTGGGCGCTCTGGGACAGGGCTGGCCGTGACGGGGAATGTGGGAAGACCATGGCCACGGTGGCCAGGCACCAGCCTGCCGTCCACACCTTCTCTGAGCCCCAGTTTCCATACTGGCAAAAGGCGGGTAAAAATTCCTGCGTCATTAGGTTGTTGTATGGATAAAATGGGAGCTCATGGGTGAGACCAGGGCATACAGAGGCTAAGGGGTAGGCGCTCCATAAATGCAATGATTCTGGATTTCTGCTATCACTCAGCACACATGAGAACCAACCCGAGATTGTCTTCAGACCTTTTTCTCTTCAGTTAGTGACGCAGTGTCAGTTGATCTCTCCCTTCCTTCTTGTCTGCCATCCATCCACTCATCCATCAGCCCATCCACCCAGATGTCTTTTTGGAACATCGATTCCAGGCACTGAGCTATGTCTGGGAAATATGACAGGGAGCAACACGAACATGGGCCCTGCCCATGACAACGTAAAGCAAGACAGAAAATTCAACCCATTTTACAATGAGGTGAAATGAGAGGGGTGATTAAGTACTGGGTATAAAGGGAATGGAGAGCAGAAATAGCCAACACTGACTGCGGAGGCCGTCCCTGGATGATATGCTGGACACGAGCACCTGAAGGATGAGGAGTAAGCCAAGCAGAACATCACGAGTGTGAAGTGGGTGGGATGCTCTGGGGGTAGGGGAGAGTCGGGCTCCCTGGAGTCCAGGTTAGACATGACACATGGTCCCCAGCAGAACAATGTCATTAAACCATGCTCAGTAAAGGCATGGGGGTATGGGCAGTGACGACACCGGGTCAGGCCCTAAGGGACCTCGAAAGCCAAGATGAGGAGTTTAGTGTAGCTTGTGTTTATTTATGCCAAGCTGAGGCTTTCCAGGTGGCTCAGTAGTAAATAATTCACCTGCCAATGCAGGAGATGCAGGTTCATCTCTGGTTGGGGAAGATCCCCCGGAGGAGGAAATGGCAACCCACTCCAGTATTCTTTTTTTTTTTTTCACTCCAGTATTCTTGCCCAGGAAATCCCATGGACAAAAGAGCCTGGTGGGCTACAGTCCATCAGGAAGCAAAAGAATCTGACATGACTTAGCGACTGAACAGGAGCAGAGGAGTTTAAACCTTATGTGGATGGTGGATAAAACCACAACAGCTTGGCAAGTCAGGAGACCCTTTTGGGACCCTTCATGTGTAAAATGAGGGTGGAGGAGATGGTCACCAAGGTTCCTTCTATGGACTAACAGAGGCACTTAAATTCTGCAAGAATTTAGCCAAGACCTGGGGATGCGCCCTAACAGGTTTAGAAAGTGCTGCTTCTTTGATGGAACAAATAATAACGCCAGTGGCTCATGCTCTCTGTTCAAATTATCTTTAAATGCAGCCCACAGCCTTTTCTTTCACGTTATTCCATTTGAGGCCCGAGCCAGGCTAAGCCAGAGACAGCAAGAGGTGAGCTCTGCTCCAGGAAAGGCGAATCTGAGATAAGGCTAAGCTTGACAGGACATTGGCTTTAAATGGAAACCCATTCAGATGGCAAAAGCACCTCAGGATTAGCTGAAACAAAAGAACATCTAGAAGGAATAAAGGGCTGTGTGTTTGTGAGATTCTGGAACAAGATGCCTAACTGTGGTCGGCAGGATCCTAAATTAAAAGACGTCCTGGTGGCTCTCTTTTGAGCAGATGGTTATCTTTTCAGTATCAGCGTCTGTTTCTAAATTAAATCTTGATGCTGGTGGGAATGGAGAAGAATGTCTAAGAAGGCCCGGCCGGGTCTCTGCCTCAGGCACGCCTCTGGGTGGCCCCTTCCTCCTCACTGGAAGGGAACTCAGGAAGGCGCAATTTCTCCTCCCTGTAAGACACAGAAAACCCTGGCCGCGTCATGCTGACAACGTCAGAAACGCTTAGAAAGCCTCGCCAAAATGGACTCCTTCACATTTTTCAGCACAACTTGATCCTAAATGTAAGTTCCTTTGTTTTGCTCTTCTAGAGCTCGAAGTAGGTGGGGAAGGAAGATATAATTGTTCTCTTATGAAATCCGCACCTCCCCTTTTCTTTCTGCTTCCCCAAGGCAAAGGGAGGCCAAAGAGGAGAGGGAGGCGGAGGAGAATGGAGAGGAAGAAGGGGAGAAGCCTGAGGAGGTGGAGGTGGATAAGGGAGGGGGCAGTGCAGAGGGGGCATAGAGGGGAAAGATCCCTAGGGGTCTGCGCCTGCGTCCAGACAGCTGCCCACCTCTGTCCTGTGGACCCTCGGACTCCGAGGATGCAGCTCCACCTGGTCCTCACAGAAAGCCACAACAGTGGTGGCCAGACCAAGCACGACAGTGCTAGAGTCAACGAGGGGCGACGGCAGGCACAGGCAAAGACGGTGGAGATCATCTCAAATGCATATATTCTGTTCTGGAACATCAGGCTTCTCCGGTGGCTCGGTGGGTCAAGAATCTGCCTTCAATGCAGGAGACACAGGAGACAGGGGTTTGATCCCTGGATCAGGAAGAGCCCCTGGAGAAGGGAATGGCAACACACCCCATGGACAGAAGAGCCTGGCGAACTACAGTCCATGGGGTCACAAAAGAGTCAGACGTGACTGAACAACTGAAGAACAACAAAATTCTGGAACATCACCCAACTTTTGTGGTTGACACAACCCTTCCTTCCCACACCCACTTCTCTCTTCTATGACTGTGTGGTTGCCCTGGTCCCTATATGCACCCAGGATGCCTAGGACCAAGGTTACAGTCATTGCAACTCTGGCTCCTCTAGGAGCACCCAAGGCAAGGCATGAGGGAGCCCGTCGGGGAATCACGGTTGCCATGAGATGTGGTACTTGGTGACAACAGCACAGATTTGCGAAAAGGGTCAGTTCTGGAGTCTAGGGGCTCAGGTCCACAATCCCACCTGCTTCCTACCAGAGGTCTAATCTGGGGCAAATTACTTACTCCCTGTTTCTCTGTTTCCCAGGCTGCAGGCTGGAGATGACACCAGGGCTTGCCTGCCTGCCTGTCTGGGAAGGGTGTGGTGAGGACGAAATAACACACCTAAAGCACATGGGGCAGTGCTTGACCCACTGCACGTGCCACATGGAGAGCTAGCTCTTGTTATTTTACCGTGATAAAGGAAATCAGTTTCAGACCTCAGTGTCTCTGAAGTGGGGGCTAACCCAGGGATAAGAAGACAACATCTGTGGAAAAGTAGAAAGCTCCTTCAGGTGATTTGAGTCTCTCCTGAGAATTATTTAGTGAGTCTAATACCTAATACTGGGGCTTCCCTGGTGGCTCAGTGGTAAAGAATCCACCAGCCAATGCAGGAGATGTGGGTTTGACGTCTGCTTCAGGAAGATCCTCTGAAGAAGGAAGTGGCAACCCACTCCAATATTTTTGCCTGGAGAATCCCATGGACAGAGGAACCTCGTGGGCTACAGTCCATAGGGTCGCAAAGAGTTGGACACGACTGAGTGACTAAGTGTGTGCGTGGGTGCACATGTGCACACACACACATGCAGAGGAAACAGGATAACTCAGAGGTTACAAAATAACTCCTTTAACATTGATCCTGACAGAAGCTCAGCAGAGGAAATGAAACTTTTGGCATCCAGAATGGATCTTGTAAATGGTAAACCAGATCTTGTCCATCCTTGGTCCAAGATGCAATGATGGTTCCTAAGTTCTTCCAGCGGCTACAAGGCCTGTATGACCCAGCCCATCTCCTTTCCGAGCACTTCTCCTTCTCACTCCAACCCCAGTGCTCCTCCTGCAGACCCTCAATTGTATCAGGCACATCCTCCCTCTGGGCACAGGGGTTTCCCTGCCTAGATCTTCACATGGCTAATTCTCTGGCCTCCTGCGAGTCTCTGCTCAGATCTCATCTTCTCAGTAAGAGTCCTATTTAGTTCTCTCCCTGACCTGCTCTGCCATTCCCCCAACAATAGCTTTGGCTCTGCTTTTCCTTTTCTCCATATCATTGGTAACTTTCTAACCTACAATGTGATTTGCTTTTTCATTATGTTTTGTTGCTGTTGCTCAGTTGCTCATTCAGGTCCGACTCTTTGCAACCTCATGGACTGCAGCACGCCAGGCTTCCCTGTCCTTCACTATCTCTAGGAGTTTGCTCAAACTCATATCCATTGAGTCAATGATGTCATCCAACCATCTCATCCTCTGTCATCCTCTTCTCCTTCTGCCCTCAACCTTTCCCAACATCAGGGTCTTTTCTAATGAGGTGGCTCTTCACATCAGGTGACCGAAGTATTGGACATTCAGCATCAGTCCTTCTAATGAACATTCGGAGTTGATTTCCTTCAGGATTGACTGGTTTGATCTTCTTGCTGTTCAAGGGACTTTAAAGAGTCTTCTCCAGTACCACAATTATCTCCTCTCCATTAGAATGTGAGCTCCCAGAAGGCAGAAGCCTTGCATGTTTTGTTCTCAGGTGACTCCCCGGTGCCTGGCACCCAGAGGACTGAATACATCTTTGCTGGACAGACAAGAATCTTGCTGCAGTGCTACTAGGGCGGCAACCTCCAGTGAAACTGTTTGCCTGAGACATAAATGGCTTCCCTTTAAAGTACGTCTTTCTCTTTCCGTCGTGCCAGCTTGCATCTCTCGTGCCGTGTGACCAACTCCCTCCTCAGCCCCAAGTGTGGCCGCGGGCCTTTCTCCTGGCCTTGGGGTGAGTCTGAAGCACCAAGCCCGTGGCTGCTGCTCCTGTCTCAGCTCTGGGGCAGAGTTCCGGGGACAGTGCTCTGGGCCTGGGCTGAGGTCTTGCTCCACCCGCTCAGGAAGAGGATGTGAAGCTCTGAGTTCTCACTGTCAGCCCGAGGTGCCCATGAGAGAGTGATGCTCAGCCACCCCAGCTAAGGCGCAGCACTGCCGCCGCGGCTCCTGGCGGCAGCAGGCGCCCAGGTGTCTCCAAAGCTGGGGGCTTGGGGGGTTCACCCCGCAGCAAGGCTGCAGGGTCTCCAGCAGCCCTGGGCTTTGAGCTGTGGATCCCGTTCCGGCCCTGCCTCTCCCGACTCTCCCACGCCTTGTTAGCGCCTCCACCACAGGTGGGTGGGGGTGAAACCTGGTCTTTGGCAACCTTGTTCATCTGGGGTTCCAGCAAAAGAGGTGGTGAAACTGGGGTGAGACTCGGGGCAGAGAAGTAGTTTTGGACTGCAGTTATCCCTCTCATCTCTAACCTCATTACTGAGAATAAACGAGACAGCTACAAAATAGGACTCAAAAAGGAAGATGAAAGGAAACACATATTTCATAAAAAAGAGGAGAGATTTTCTTTTGGTCTTGCCCACCAACTTTTGTCACGTCCATGATCTCATCTGCAAAGACCTGAGTGTTTTCTTTTTTTAATAGCCCATAATTACTTAATCATTCCAGCTCTGCTGTTTGTTCTCAGCTCTAAGTGCCAGATAAACACACTGTTTATTAAGGAGATAACCTAAATTCATGGAAAAATCAAAACACTTTGAGAACTTCTGGACAGCGATTCCTGTCTTATAATTAAAACATGGAAAGAGCAAAAACGTGTTCAGATACTGAAACAGTTTCCTTCTCAAGGTCTGTTTGTTTAGAAACTCCAACTTAAAAATCTAACTTTCAACCTGAGTGTTAGTTTCTGCACTCGAAATCAATCTGCTCCGCACATCAATAACTCTGAACCAGCATGTGAGCTCTGGGGCAACTTGGACCCTTACCAAGGTGTCTCATCACTTTTGATCAGTGTGAAAGCTCTGTTTCAGTTGGGTTTCAGGCAGGACAGGAATGGCTGAGCTGAGGGCATACTCAGGCAAGGGGTGGGCCATGGTGGGAGAGGGGAAAAGCACGCAGAAAGCCCCATGTCTGTGGGAATATTGTCTCACGAGGATATGGGAGAACTCAGCTCAGGCACTGGCCAGGCAGGAATGGCCACGTGAATAGGCCACGACTGTGAAGGCACTCTGACCTCTCTAGGGTGCCATGAAAAAGTCTAAAATCAAAGTAAGACGGGAAGACTGAGGACCACCCCTCTAGCCTCTGATTAATAGGAAGTGTTAGTATGGAGAGAAAATTATGCAGAGAGGATTTTAAACCCTAATACAGATCTTAAGGCTAGAATGTGATTCTGAAGCTTCAGCTAATAAAAAAACAAAAACAAAACAAAAAATAAACAACACTGGATATAAGATAAAACTCAGAAAACACAAAAAAGAAGATAAAGAAAAATAGGTCTTTGGATTAAAAAACAAACAATATACCACCACCACCTCCCCACCTCAACTCCCCTCCCCCTCGACCCCGCCACCCCATTATAATCCCCGTGGTCCGTACCTTCCAGCGAGGCCTGTAGGTCTTTTATGTTTTGGTCTAGAAGCTGTGAAGGAAGGAATCCTGAGCCTGCCTGGGGCCTGGGGTCCGGCTCTCCCAGGGCCGCAGTGGGCGCTGGCTCCTTCAGCCGACCGTCTCCAAACACAGCGGCCCACTCTTTGCTGAACTCGCCCTCTTCCAGGGAGGAAGCGTTGAAGATTTCACTCAACAGCAGCAGGTCGTCTTTGTCAGCGCCTTCAAGTTCTGGGGTCCCTGCCATTGGGCCCAGGCAAGCTGATGGAAGTAACAGAGCACAAACACATCACTCCCACAGGCTTGGGTTCTAGGGAACAGATGCAGCAGGGGCTGGGCTGAGATAGACTAGCTAGATGTTTTTTAAAGAAGTTAATCAAAATATAAATTAACCCTATTATAACCTTTCAGAAATTTCCCACTGAAAGCAAGCAAGATCCTGTGGGGCCTTCCTGTTGACAGACACACCTCTCCCCCATGACCCCCAAGCCTCTTGCTTGTAAAAAAGCTTAAGCTTCCAAGGCCTTCCCAGAGCATCAAAGAGCAAATTTAACCAGAGAAGTAAAACACACACAAAAATGAAACAGAAACAAAGAACAATGAAACAAGACCCCGGGTTGGCCAAAAAGTTTGTTTGGGTTTTTCCATACTGTCTTACAGAAAAACCTGAACAACTTTTTGGTCAACCCAATCATAATAGCTTAGTCATAAAACAAAGTCAAGGACGTTTGGTTTCTCCTCAAGGGCTATCTAGACAATATCCTGAGCCATATCCTTGAGTTGTTTTGCAGATATTAAAACTCCCACCCAGTGGAGGAAGCTAACTTCGTGGTGACCACCAGCACATAGACAGGCTGGAACCAGATGATGACTGAGATTCCTGAAACATCACCCTGTTACCTCACCATCAGCCAGTCAGAGAACTGTACACAAGCTGATCAGGCACCCTGCAACCCACACCTCTTCCCTAAAACGGATCATGGAGTTTGGGCCTTTGAGCACGAGCTGCCTATCCTCCTCGCTTGGCCCTCCAATAAATGCTGTACTTTCCTTCACCACATCCAGTGTCAGTAAATTGGCTTTAGCGCAAGTGGGGCAAGCAGATCCTTGTTTAGTTCTTCCTCATTTCCTTTCCTTCACAGCATCAATAGAATTGCATTGAAATGGATGCATGGATGGATGGATATGTGCTCAGTCGTGTCCAACTCTTTGTGACCCCCTCGGCTGTAGCCCACTAGGCTTCTCTGTACATGGGATTTCCGAGGCAAGAATAATGGAGTGGGTTGCCATTTCCTCCTCCAGGGAATCTTCCCAACCCAGGGATCGAACCCACATCTTCTGTGTCTCCTGCGTGGCAGGTGGATTCTTTACCAGCTGAGCTATCAGGGAAACTCATATAGTTTCCATAAAAACTCTATAGAGCTTTGGTGTCTCCTTAAGATAAAAACAAATTTACTATCAATACATTTCTTGGATATGAAACAAAGCCAGGCATGAAGGCATGTTGGAGATCTTAGTTCTGGTTTCTGTAGCTTCCTGAATCTTCCCACAGAAGCCCTGCATCCACAACCGAAGCACCGTATGGGAGCCTGCCCTGCCGTCCGGCCTGCGGAGGGGTGCCTCATCACAGCCCAGACTGACCCAGCAGACAGGACGATCAGAGGCACCTGCAACCCACACCTCTTCTAACAGGGATCACGGACTTTGGGCCTTTTGAGCATGAACTGCCTATCCTCCTCGCTTGGCCCTGCAATAAAAGCTGTACTTTCCTTCACCACATCCTGTGTCAGTAAATTGGCTTTAGTGCCAAGTGGAGCTAGCAGGGGGGAGCAGAGGTGTCAGGAAGTCTAACAATGACCAAGAAAGACGTCCTCTTCCAGTCCCTCTGTGGCACCGCCACTGCGTAAAGCAAAGGAAGGGTGGGTCTGGTTTGCCTGAGGGCAGCAGCGGAAGGATGACAGGAAAACAGGGCAAAACACTAAAGGATGAGTTTCACAGGCCGAAGACACAGCCCTGAAGGGCTGGCTGGACCGGAGGAGTGAACGCGGGACCATCCTTTCCTCGCTGTGTGACTTGATTGAGCTCCTTACCCCCTCTGCGCCTCTGTTTTTTCATCTATAAAATTATAATGTTAATAATGTCCACTTTGGGATATCCTCAGGAAGATCAAAAGGAATCTTAAACCTCACTGCTGGTCTAGAAGAAAGACTTTAAAGAAGAGACTGATTCTTACCACATGAACACTAACAAAATACTAAATAGTGAGCACAGGTAAAGTGGAGGCGTTAATTATCACGCATCCTATAACCTGTCACTGAGTTTTCTACATAGTTTAAAAACTAAGAACTGATAGGTTTATTAACTCTGGCTTTGTTGTGATATCTAACTGCCACTTGGAAGTTATAAACATTTTTGTTGTAAGTCATGAAGAGAAGGAACAATCATGATTTATACTTTCTCTGAGCTAGATTTTAAATGCTAATACTGTCACAGTGAGATTAAGAGGTTTTCCTCAAATATATGAGATACTTTTTAAAAGTCTTCACTTATGAATTAAATAAAGCTCTTATCTCCGTTGGTTTTATTGGATCTATTTGCAACCACACTTTATAGAAAGATTGGGGAGATTTGGAGTGTGCTGAGCAGACTGTCTATACATGGCGGGTGTGGGGGGTGGAATACAGGCACTTTCGTATCACTGTGGTTTAAAAATAGTGGCGAAGAATCACCATATTTGGACAACTGTCTAATTTCAGCATTCTTCTGTTTGTGTTATCACAGAGGTTTGCACCAAGATCTAGCCTGTGGGTGTGGTGGTGAGAAGATGAGGAAGATGGCATTCTATTTACGCCGGCTTCCGAGCGGGTTCTGCGGTGACGGGGGCGCCCAGGAACCACCCGGGCCTGCTCGAGGTGGAAGGGCCGGCAGGAGAGGTGAGGCTGCTCCCCGCTGGGAGCGCAGGAAGGGGCCTTGGCTGTGGCAGGGCGTGTCGCCAACACTCATCTGGGCGTCTCTTCCCACTTCTCTCTTCAGTCTCTCTCAGCAGCACCCTTTTTACACACACTCACTTCGCAAAGCTCAGTAGTTCCTACTTTCGGTTGGACCTAATTGCCCAAACCTTTTCTCACGGTTTCCTTTCTGGCCTGTCTGAAACCAGATGATTGATGAGTCAAATCCCCTTTATTGGAACCAATTCAAGGCGATGTCTAGACCCTAGAGGAAGAGATGACTTCGAAGGAGCGCTCACAGTTGTGTATATTCCTCCCAAAGTCACTTTACAGCCCTCCACTGGGTCAGACCCGAGGGCAGCCTCCCCTGCTTTTATCTAGATGTCAATCCAGGGACAAGCGTGACCAGCATGAGCAACAGCAAATAATAAACTTGGAGAGCCTTTCGAAAATAACTACAGCCTGTGACCTAAAGGGGAAGGAAATCCAAAGAAGATATATATGTGTGTGTGTGTGTGTGTGTGTGTATAGTTATATGTATATATAACTATGTATATGAAACACATAGTTGTTTCATTTTGCTATATAGCAGAAACTAACACAACATTGTAAAGCAACTATTGTCCAATAAAAATAAAACAAAAACAAAAATAGCTATAGACTGGAAAAGCTCTACCTTTGTGTTTACTGTTAGTGTTGTGTGCAGTGGTATCTGGCGTAGCCCTCTGTGATTTTGCTAACTTAGCATCCCTTTCCTCCCCCTCTTTCCTTTCTCTCTGGGGAGACACCTTCTCCTCCTCATCCTGGTGAGACGCCACTTAAGATGCCTCACCACCTCATCCCAGGTGGACCCGTGACCTAGGCTCGCCAGAGTTCTTCGTTGCTCAGGCTCTGGTGACTGGCTCGGGCGTGGGCACCAGCCCGGGGCTTCCCTGAGTTTGGAATATGGAAGCCGGGAGGAAGCCGGGCTCTCTTTGGGATTCTAAGTTCTAGGGATGCAGAGTTGAGGTTCTCAGTGATGATGGAGCCAAACAGTGATGTAAACAGATTTAGGAGTTAGAAAGAGAATCCTGACAACACTCTTTAAGCCCCTGGATCCAGCTTTTCTTTTTTTTTCTTAAAAACTTTTTATTTTGTGCCAGGGTATAGCCAATTAATAATTCGATAGTTTTAGGTAAACGGTGAAGGGACTCAGCCATACATATACATGTATCCATTCTCCCCCAAACTTCCCTCCCAATCCAGGCAGATCCAGCCTTTCTTGAAGTCAATCCAGCACTGTGTATCCTCAGCTACATGGACCAATATCCATATAGTCTTCTATTTTCTTTTCCTATTAAAGCTAAACTGTTCAAAGAAGAATTTGTTACTTCCAACTAAATGATTCCTGACTAATAATCTATCCTATACAACACAAATTTAGTGACTAAATGAAAAAAGGACCCATGGCGGGGGGGGGGGGTGTTGTTGTGCAGAACTGGTTTTGAATAGAGGTCTTCAATTGAAAGGGGGCTTCCCTGGTGTTTCAGCTGATAAAGAACCCGGCTGCCAATGCCGTAGATATAAGAGACTAGTGTTCAGTCCCTGGGTCGGGAAGATTCCCTGGAAAAGGGCATGGCAAGCCACTCCAACATTCTTGCCTGGGAAATCCCATGGACAGAGGAGCCTGGAGGGTCTGTGGGGTCGCAAAGAGCCAGACATGACTCGGTATGCACATACACAGGCACATACACACAACCATTGAAAGTGGCCTATTGCTTAATGTCCTGGTTATTTCACAGTCAGAGCAGGCTGGACTGCGGCTATTTTCTCTTTGAAGAAAACTTGTTAGCTGAAAGCAATGAAACTGACACTGACTTGAACCAGAAAGCAGGGAAACCTCCCAATTATAGCCCTGATAATTAAGATGCTTCAAATGACTCTACATCACTTGTAAGAAAAACATAATTACCAACAGAAAAGTTCAGGTTTAGGTCTGTAACCAGACAAGTCAAGACTTGAAAAATAACACTAGTCAGTCGGCTCTTAAGAATCATGCTATCATTTTCTTTGGAAATAATTCAACTCAACTGTGAGAAAACGAGAGCAAAGCTAGATACGATAAGAAGCCGGTGAGAGCTACAGCTGGAGTCAGGGCTTCCACCCCTGCAGACAAGCAAGTACCAATCCTGGCTTTCTGAGCCCCATCCTGTCTCTGTTTTTTTTTTTTTTTTTAAATGATTTTATTTATTTATTTTTGGCTTGGTCTTCATTGCTACACGGGTTTTTCCCTAGCTGTGGCAAGCGGGGGCTAATCTCTAGTTGCAATGCACAGGCTTCTCACTGGAGTAGTTTCTCTTGCTGTAGCACAGACTCTAGACCTGTGGGCTCAGAACTTGTGCCTCCTGGGCTCGAGAGTGCAGGCTGAGTAGTTGCGATGCACGGGCTGAGCTGCTCTGCGGCATGTGGGATTCTCCTGGGCCAGGAATCGAACCTGTGTCTGCTGCACTGGCAGGTGGATTCTTTACCACTGAGCCACAAAGGAAGCCCCCTGCCTTTGTCTTAAAGAATGAACAAAGGTGACGGAGATCGCAGGTGCCAAGTCCACAGAGGGGCCTCCAAGCCCCCTTCATGCCCTTGCTAGTTCCTCAAGTCTCCAGGTTTACTTTCCTAGCAGTCACCCAATCACAGACATGACTACAAACGTAAAGGCCAACACTTTATGTGACATACTCCAATGCTGACTGCTTGCCCTCCAGATCTATGACCCCTCAGGCACCCCTCTTCCCTTGCTGCATTAGCCCCCGCTGTACTCTCCCCGTGTTGGGAAGCCTGCTCCACCCCCCAGCATTATTCCACCTCTAGCATCTGTAATCATTCATCCTCCAAGGCTTCTCCCGGGCCTCAAGTCTGTGCACCCTCCAATGTCAGTCTTCACTTGATACTGCAGTTCCTGCAGCCTCCCCCAACACCTCCGTGGTAGCTCAGATGGTAAAGAATCTGCCTGCAATGCAGGAGACCTGGGTTCAACCCCTGGATCAGGGAGATCCCTGGAGAAGGAAATGGCAACCACTCCAGTATTCTTGCCTGGAGAATTCTATGGATAGAGGAGCCTGGCGGGCTATAAGTCCATGGGATTGCAAAGAGTCGGACATGACTGAGCAACTAACACTTCCACTTTCACTTTTTTACCCAATGCATCCTGTCGAGTCACTGTTCAAGTTTCTTCTTCCTTCTACAGCCAGCCATGCTACTTTGTCAGCACTCTTTCTGGGTCTATCTGTAATCAAGTTCCTGGCCCTGCTCTACACTAAAGTGGCCCTCTTGGAGGTTAACAGTGAGATCCTCATGGCGGGTTCCAAGCCCCTACTCTGAGGCTGCTTTGGTCTCTTCAGAACTCTGCACTACTGCCCACCCTGGAAATGCTGTCTGTCGTCTCCTGGGGTCCCAGGAAGTGGCTCTCTTGGATGTCCTCCTGTCTTCTTGACGATACTTTCCCTGACGCCTCCTCCGACTCTGGTTGCCCTTGAGACTTCCTCCTAAGCCATCACCTCTCTCTTCCCTACGTTCTCTACATAGAAGATCTTATGTGTTCTCCTGGTTCCAGTGTCACCTGGGAACAGTCTCAAACCCCTGTCTCCAATTCCAAATGCTTTCCTGAAACTCTGATGACAAATTCCAGCCTGGAGGCCCTTTGGGACTGGCCCACTGCTGAGCCTGCTGGCATTCCATAAAAGACACTCTCCCGTTGTATGTGTATGTGTGTGTGTGCACACTCAGTTCTTCAGTCGTGTCTGACTCTTTGTGACCCTGTGGACCATAGCCTGCCAGGCTCCTCTGTCCATGGGATTCTTCAGGCAAGAATACTGGACTGGGTTGCCATGCCCTCCTCCAGGGGATCTTCCTGATCCAGGGATCAAACCTGGGCCTCTTGTGTCTCCTGCATTAACAGGCAGGTTCTTTACCACCAGCGCCACTTGAGAAGCCCCTCTTGCTGTATACGTTTGCTTAATTCAGCTGTGAGGTTATTACTCCCTTCCTCAAATAACATCCATGGCCCCCTCTGCTTCCTGAGTGAAGTGATGCCCCTCATCGTGGGCTCAGGACCTCTGCAGTCAAGCTCTAAGGTAGCCCTTTCCAGAGCTCACCAACACTGCCTTCAGGGAAGCCTATGGTTCGACAACACTCTTCTGCCTGCCATTCCTCACACATGCTCCCCCATCTTCCCATCTAGGAACCTGCTGTTTTCCCAGTGAAATGCCCAAAGGGAAGAGTCATACTCAACTGAAAGGATCTTATAAATCATCTCCTGAAACTCATTTTATAGATGAGGAAAGAGAGACCCAGGCTAGATGACCTCAAGGTCATCTAATTTATTAGTTATGGATTATCTGGCTGGGGACCCCTGGCGCACAGGTCAAGATGTTTTCTCAGTGCTGCACACTTCAGAGCCTTTTAAGGACCCCAAATATAAGCAAATATTTAAATTTTCATAAAGTCTGTAGGGTTTCTAAGGTTATATAGCTCCACTGGCTGCTAGGCAAAATTCTTGGCTGCAGGCATCATGGCAGAATGGCCAAGATGACAGACCCTCTCATCATATTTGCCTTGCTCTGCCCAAGGCTTCAAAAATCAAACCCTATGTCTCTGGGAAAGCATTCCTGAGGAACACTGATTCTAAGCCAGTGAGTTTTCAATGAGTGAAAACACATTCAGAGGAAGCGCTTGTGTTCCGACTGTGGGTGATAGAAAACTAAGGTGGGGAAGGGGTGACAGCCCATTCAGGTGACATTTCTGAAATCATGCCGGGTTTCATGACCTCAGCAGAAATGAGGAGCACGGAAGATGGACACGTAAGAGCGCAGACCCAAAATGAGAGCACAGGAAAGCAAACAGATAAATGTCACGCAGCTCCCTTCATCTGTGTGTGAAACAGGAAGGCGCTCGGGTTTGCTCCCTGCTCCCCGCTCTCAATGTTATGACTAATTGTAAAGGCCTCACGCTTGAAACACACATGAAAAACCCCAAACACCAACACGATCCTCACATCACCCAGAAGACAGCACGGGACAAAGATGGGTAGGAAACCACCTTAGAAAACTAACAAGAAAAATAAGTCTTCCTTATAAAAGGCTCTGGGAAGAAACTGCACTTGCTTAGAATTCAAGAATACTTCTAAAATCTCCCTTCTGGTGAAAAAAGACATGGATAATAATAGCAGATGGAGGAAAATCCACTGCACCCACTCTCTGAAACACAAACACCCACAAACACACACATGCCAAACAAAAAATAAAACAAAAAATTCCTCCTCCACGAGTGAAAACAAACAAAAAAAAACCCCAACAATGCTAGACCCTGAGTAGGCACTCAGAAATACTTTTTCATGATCCCCAAGTCTGGTCCTCCATTGTAAAATTAGAATTTAACAAGCAAGCAATCTTACTAGAAAACTTGATACCTGGACCATGGGTAAATCTACACGGAACACTCTAGACTATAAGGTGATCAATTAAGAACAGTACTTGGTTTTAAAAGTGCACCATTAGCTCATGAAAGGAAGCAACCCAGCAGTTTTCTCCCTAGGACACTGAGGAAGACAAGGAGAAGGGAAAGTTTATGAGAAAAGACAAGGAGTTTAGTATTTGCCACATAGCTGTGAGGAAGCAGTCAGATCCCTAGTCAGCTACACATACATGGGTAAGTATAGGAGGGGCTTCCCAGGAAGCTCAGCTGGTAAACAATTTGCCTGCCAATGCTGGGGACACAAGAGAGTCAGGTTTGATTCCTGGGTCAAGAAGATCTCCTGAAGGAGGAGATGGCAACCCACTCTAGTATTCTTTCTGGAACATCAGAGGAGCCTGGCGGGCCACAGCACACGGGGTCACAAAGAGTCGGACGCAACTGGTGCACGTGCGCACAGGCGCGCACACACACATGCACACACGCACAGAGGAGACCCTTCTGAATGACTGGGAAAGACCTGGGGCAGCGACAGAAACACGTGTTACTGATTCAAGCTACAGCTTCTCATCTAGACCTGTAAGCTACTGAGTGAGGGTCTCAGTCATTCTGAAGTTTGGCCAGAATTCAGAATAGCAAGTCTGTATAGAAACCAAGCAAGCAGCCCAAGACATTTTAACTATAATATGAACAATTAAAAAATTCTAAAATTCATTCAGTCAGTCCCATTTGACAGCAGGATCTTTTGGATGAAACCAAGTTAGCAGACTTAGGTGAGCTGAGCTGATGGAACTCTCTTCTGCTTTATGCCACCACTTTCTGTTCAGTTATCTGAGAGTTATTTTTCTTGGCCCAACTTTGAGGAACACAAGATCTCTACCTGTTATAACCCATGAATTGAGGCTAAGGATCGTCACATGTGGTCACAAGGTGATTTCAGAGCCACTTCCAAGTATTTCAAAATGTAACTCAGTTTCTTCTTCACTTGAAATGTTTGTATAAACTGGCCAAATATTGGTTTTCCATTACATTATCTATTTGTTGTTGTTCAGTCATTAACTTGTGTCCGACTCTTTGCAACCCCGTGAACTGCAGCATGCCAGGCTTTTCTGTCCTTCACCATCTCCTGGAGTTCGTTCAAACTCATGTCCACTGGGTCAGTGATGCCATCCAGCCATCTCATCCTCTGTCATCCCCTTCTCCTCCTGCCCTCAATCTCTCCCAGCACCAGGGTCTTTTCAAATGAGTCAGCTCTTCGCATCAGGTGGCCAAAGTATTGGAGCTTCAGCCTCAGCATCAGTCCTTAGAGTGAATATACAGAGTTGATTTCCTTCAGGATTGACTGGTTTGATCTTCTTGCAGTCCAAGGGATTCTCAAGTCTTCTCCAGCACCACAATTTATCAATTCTTTGGTGCTCAGCCTTCTCTATGGTCCAACTCTCACATCCATACATGACCACTGAAAAAACCACAGCTTTGACTAATGGACCTTTGTTGCTAAATTGATATCTCTGCTTTTTAAAATGCTGTCTAGATTTGTCATAGCTTTTCTTCCAAGGAGCAAGCATCTTCTAATTTCATTATCTATTTAGTAGGAGAAAACACATTTCACTATGACACTGAGTCAGAGTGATTTTCTGGGCCATGATTCCTGAAGAATTGTGTCCTTGCTGTTGTCAGAAGTGGTCTGCTCTCTGACAACATCGTACCAGGACTGACTTGTTGAACAGAATCACCACTGAGAGTGAACAGGCCCTCATGCAACAGGGCGCTTGAGCTTACAGCCCTATTGCCAGTCCTGTAAAGTCAGCCTTCCCTGGATTAAGCTCTTTTTAACTCTTGATTATTTAATGTCTTACATACTACAACCAGCATTTTAAATCGGGATTTGGCCCTTCTGGCAGTTTTCCGAAGGGCACACATTTGGAAGTCAACTAATTAAGAGTGTTCTCTTCTTCCATCACCTCAAGTTCTCTGTACACTGAGAGAATATTTTTATACTTGCGGCTGTGGTAATTTTTAAGCTGATGCTACCCCGGGGGCTGCAGATGCAGAAGAGGCAGATAGAGGGAAAGAATGGCTTGTGACTCAAGGAGAGCTTTGTGGGCTGGCAGTGATACAGGGAAAGGAGAAATTATGTCAAACTGCATTTAACCAAGAAAATTTGTAAATACATTTTTCTGCCTGAAAATGAGTACACAGTTTGAGGAAGAGCATGTTCATCTCTTTATCTTCAGAATTAAATTGAGTGCTCAAAAAAAAGTCTATGAGCTGCAATTCGATGAAACAAAGATTGTACCTAAAAACCAATGAGGTGTGGAAGTTGTTTTAAATAAGGAGAAAGATAGCAATCTTATTCCAATGAATCTTGGCCCATGAGATGGAAGAAGCTCATGACTGTATCTTGGGCAGGAGCATTTCTGACTAAATTCTGAGAAGAAATGCATGACTACTGGGTTAGCCATGTACTACTATGACCAAGTTAAAAAAAAAAAAATCAAAATCCAAAAGCAAGAATTTTTTTTCGTAAGAAGTGGGGAAACATGAGACTGTGGACTCAAATGTGCTTGTGTTTGTGGAAAGAAACATTGGAGGGATGAAAGAGGGGAGGGAGTGTTGGAACAGATAGGAGTGTAGGCAGCAGTAATGTGGGTGAGAGGTTTGTTTTTTTTCCTGTATACATTTTTATTATCATTTTGTTTTTTGCACTAATGTGAACACACCACCTACTCAAAAATTATGCTTATTAAAATAATGAAATTAAGTAGGAGATAATAAAAACAAAGGACAAGCTATATAAACAAGAGGTTGGGAACAAGAGAAATCATATTCCTGTCAAAATAAGTTGAAGCTTATGTATGAATAATCTGTTAACTGTTAAGACTTGCTAAAGCTAGGTTGTAGGCACCTATTACTTGTTACATTATTATCTTTATCTCAGTTTGTAAGACTGAACTATTTCCTCCTCCAAAAATTAATTTGTTTGAAAACACCCTTATTTCATCAAAATTCTATCCTTAGGCCAAGGGAGAAATGATTTTATGAAAATATAGGCAATGTAATGGCAATCTGCATTATTACTTGCTTTTTTACTTTCATAATCTTATGTGATTTCAGCATTCACAAATAAGTAGACATTCTGATAAAATACACATGGACATTCATGAAATATTGCACAGTGGAATGAAAAATTAATAAGGAAAGCAGGTTTCTGCCCTCAAGTTTATATTCCTTAGCCCTGGAAACTTTTTTTCAATCCCTGGAAACTTAAATGCTAGAGTTGTGTTGCCTTTCCAATTTTGAAAAAAACTTTAACCAATGTCCTCTGTTTCCCAGACTCTCTCCTCTCACATTCTGGGAACTAAATCCAAATCAAGCAAAGACTGGGTAGAGAAAATCCTCGGCCCTAGGTAACTAGGGCCGACAGGATATCTTGGCCCACTTCTAGTCCTGAAAGAAACCTGTGAGTCCAGGGTAGACTGTGTGCCAATCACCTGGGGCAAGAGATATTCCAGAATTTGGATGACAATCTCAGGGATATTTTTGACCAATGGTAAATCACTAGGAGGAGACTCTTGGTAGGATGAAAAGCAAATGCAATGAGCAAGCTGAAAACACTCAATTTCTTGGGATCACTTAAAACTAGGCAAGTCTCATCCAGACCCACAGTTCTGGAACCTCCTGTGAGGGGCTACTCAGTAAATGACTTTTAGGTCTGGTGAACTTGGATGTGGGACCTAGCCAACAAACTTTCCCTCTGCATTTAACTAAGGTTCAATGAAGATAAGCACTGTGCATTGGCATGGCAATATTTCTTTTTATTTTTTTTCATAATTAGATTTTTTTTCTTTTTGAAAATTATATAAACTCATAATTTATAATCTATTTGTTTATTTTTGGCCATGCCATGTGCTGCATGTGGGGGTCTTAGTTCCCCAGCCAGGGATTGAACCCATGACCCCTACAGTGGAAGCTCAGAGTCTTAACCACTGACTGTCAGGGAAGACCCAGCAGGGCAACATTTCTAGTCCTACATCTCAACTGCTTACCACTTAGACAGTGTCCCTGTGTCAGAGATCATGAAAGACCCTTTGCATACTTGATCTTCGAACCCGACAGTAACCCAGCAAGACTGTTGCTACTGGTTCCAATTTACAAATGAGAATAACTGAGGCTAAAAGAGTTTAAGGATGAAGCAAGTTACTTGAGGCCATAGAGATTATTTATAAGGGAACCATATTCAAAAGTCAAGTCTGTCTGATTCTGAAAGCCATGTTTTTTCTACTCCCGCATACAATCTCTGACATAGCACCTTTTAGCTTTAATGGTTTGAATATTATAATGATGACACATCTGCCCATACTGTTTGTGCATGAGCATATTTAAAGTCACGAGGGCTTCCCTTGTGGTTCAGATGGTAAGGAATCTCCCTCCAATGCAGGAGACCTGGGTTTGATCCCTGGGTCAGGAAGATCCCCTGGAGAAGGGAATGACAACCCACTCCAGTATTCTTGCCTGGAGAATCCATGGACAGAGGAGCCTGGTGGGCTACTATTCATGGGGTGCAAAGAGTTAGACACAACTGAGCAACTTTCACTTTACTTCACTTCATAAAGACAAATGGCAGTTACCTAAAAACAATTGCTTGGGAATGCAAAGCTATTCAAAAGATAAAAATTGCATTTGCCTGCGTGTAACCACAGTATTTAAAATATTAAACAAATTGTAACCCCAAAGAAATGCATAAATCTTACCACCTTCCTCGGGTTTAATGTCTAAAAGTTCATCTACAGGTTCATTAGAGGAGAAGAAAGAAAAGAAAATTATGTTAGTTTCATTTTGTAGGGACTTTGAGTCAAATTACTAAAATTGAGTTGTTTTCCTTAATCTGGATTACCTGAGCATGCATTATGTGTAGAGCTTTTGTCTAAGGCAGATAAAACACTTTTCCTATCTTCGGCTGTAAATAAAACACACGCATTTGGTTATCACCACTTCAGAAAGCTGTGCGAGTTCATATACTAATGTGCTATAAGGTAAGCACATGCTTCAGGAACGAATGTATCTGAAAACTCACTCAGGCAGGAGCAGGGGTCCTCAGATGACATTTTAGTCAAGCAACTGGCTCTCAATGAATGCTGAGTTAACTGCCCTGAATCCTTGCTTTGTTTGGTAGAAAAACTATATGCCACTGATCTGACAATTCTCCTTCCAGGGACACATGTGTGACTTAAGTACCCAACGATAAGCTGCTGGGGCTAATGAACCTCAGTCACATGGGCCGGGCTAAAATAAAAGGGCAGATTACTGGGTGAAAGAAGCCAACCTGTAAAGGCTACACAGCAAGATTCCAACTATGACATTCTGGGAAAAGCAAAACAACGGCGACAGTGAAAAGATCAGCGGTTGCTAGAGTTTGGGGGAGGGGAAGACGAATAGGTGAAGTCACAGGGGATTTTTAGGACAGTGAAACCACTCTGTATGATACTGTAACAATGGGTATGTGCCATTATACATTTGTGAACACCTACAGACTGTACAACATCTAATGTAAACTACGGAATCTGAGTAATAATGATATGTCAATGTTGGTTCATTGATTATTTACCCTGGTGGGGGATGTTGCTAATAGAGGTGTCTATACATGCGTGGGGGCAAGGAACATGTAGGAATTCTTTGTGCCTTCTGCCCAATAAAGTGTGTGTGTGTGTGTGTGTGTGTACACAACAGCATAGCCTTAAAACTTGGTTTGCTCATATGTACATTAGACTTTCTACAAGTCCCAGAATAAAAGACAGATGGCATTTCTTTCTAATGGATTCCATTCTATGTATCTATAAAACAGGGTAATCAACAGGTACAATCTAAAAATATTATGCAACTACCACAGACAAGTGAACATACTGCACAAAGAGAAAACTTCATCCCCCTGTGTTGTCACATGTTATATAAATGCCTTGAATACAAACATAATAAACTGGAATTTACATGTTTCCACAAAAGTAACATTTTCCTGTTCAACTGCTTATGATTCCCACAGGATTCAGGCTATTGGCCTTGAATGATCCTGAGGTCGGTGGGTGTGGATCAATACTGTTCAGAGAACTCGTACATGGCTAGCCTGCCTCTCTGCCTTCTTCTGCCACTTCCTCCCCGCCTCCCTCATGCTTTAGGACCTTGTTTCTCTGACCTTCTCATGGTTCTCCCTGGCTCACAGTCTTCATGCAGGCTGTTTCTTCTGCTTTGATAGGTCTTACAATAGCCTTGACTGAGCTAATTCCCTGATGCCCTCAAACAGTTGAGGGCTCCCAATCACAAATACCTGTAAACAGCCCTTGTAGCGCTCACCCAAGTTGGGGTTACCCAGTAACTTGTGCAATAGTTCGCCCTATGTTGGAAGGATCTACCACTGAACACCCAGAGCCCCGAGCTGTGCCCACCACAGATAAACATGTGCTGAACAAATGAAGAAAGATGTGAATAAGGGAAGGCAAACAAGTATGAAAGGATGACAGGAAGTCAAGCTGTGGAGGCAGAAAGGTGACAGCTTATTTTTCCTGTTCAAAGACAGATGGAAGAAAAGCGAACGAAGCAGTAAAATGGGAGAAGAAGAAGAATAAAGCAGGT
This sequence comes from Muntiacus reevesi, assembly GCF_963930625.1. Classification (NCBI taxonomy): domain Eukaryota; kingdom Metazoa; phylum Chordata; class Mammalia; order Artiodactyla; family Cervidae; genus Muntiacus; species Muntiacus reevesi. The sequence goes on from NC_089254.1 coordinate 15,472,353, forward strand.
GAAGTGGTTGGAAAAGTAGGAAGAAAGATGGAAGGAAGACAAAGCCTGGGGAAAAGGATGGAAGGGAGGGGTGTTCCAGGGTGTACTCTGCCTGTCGGGTCTCCAGGAGACGACGGAGCAGAGTGGAGGTGGGCATGTCCTGGGAGGGCCGGGCTGAACAGGCGTTTGAGGTCCTTTCGGATCCTTCACAGTATGTAAGACTGTTCCCTTCATCTCCAAGGATTCGAGTCCAGTGAGAGCCTCGGTTTTCCATCCCGTGAGCTCCATCACACTTAACCCTACCCTGTGCTCCTTAGGGGAGAACTGCCCATGAAAGAGCGGGCTGCAAGGGCAGGAGGCGGGGTTGCTGGCAAGCCCTCCACAGCACAGCATCTGGGTCACAAGCGCTGTGATCCCTCAGGATCAGAGGAGGGTCAGCATGCCCCAGGAACCTGGTGTCACTCAGTGAGGAGGAGCCTGGAGGGCTACAGTCCATGGGGTCCCAAAGAGTGGGACAGGGCTGAGCGACTAACACTTTACTTTCACACTTCACTAGTACAGAGCAGGCCCAGGAACCCCCCGGAAGAGCAGAATCTGAACCCTCCCATCGGATTCCCAACAATGAGCAGCACCCAGCCCATGACACAGCAGAAATCAAACCCCCCAATATCACCACGTGACCTCATCACAACCATCTCCACGGCCCAAACGTCAGTTACAGCTCGTAGTGGTAACGCAGCAATGCTATCACCTGTTGTAAAGCAAACAGCTCTCTGCCGAGTCTCAATTGTAATGCCCCCCAACAGGCTGCTGCTGAAATGACTAATGATGGCTGTTTTTTCGTTCAAAATACACAGCCTCTATCCATAATACTCTGGGGTCAGCAGCACTGATATTTGAACTTTAGACTCTTAAGAAGCAAAGTAAATACATAATTTTTTCAGTTGGAAATAAAAAGGTCTAGAAGGAGTTTGACAAGAGAAGAAAATGGGTTGGCTATAGTGCAGTAGTATTTCAGAAGCAATTCTGAAAAAAAAAAAAGTCGAAACTTACTCTTAAAACTAGAGGATTCCTTGTGCTGGTTTTCATCCTCTAGTGAAATTAACCTTAAAATTAAAAAACAAAGTTCAGTAACGTTGTTCTGAAAACGTCATACGTATGACAGAGTCAGATCTTCTGTACAATATCTATTACTATACTTACACACACATAAAATATGAACATATAGCCATTTACATGCTATACATTTTTGGAAGAAGAAATAAACTTGCTGACTTTCTCCTGTCCTGGTGTTTAATAATATCTTAACATCTGGATTTGGTTTCATGCTAAGGCACATATTTCGTAAACATCTAAGTCGGTATTTAGGTACAACAAAGATGGATACTTACCATCATTTTTAAAAACACAGTTAAAAAACTGATGGACAAGTGAGTGTTTATTCTGATTCTGTAGTTACAGAAGAGGACATCTTAGGAGTTTAGCTAAATTACTGTACATAAGGCTAAAGCAGGGTCACTCTGAAATTCACAAGACTGTCACCTACCCGACTCTCACTGTTCATGGGGAGGGTCACGGCAGGGACACTTCACTGTCCTGAGATCCAGCGGTGCCTCTGAACCTCCCTCCTAGCACGAGGCTCACTTTACATACCATTTCTGAACAAAATTCTTATGAAATTTTCAATGTCATTAAAAATAGTTACTGGGTTATACTTCTTGAGCTTTAAAGAGGAAGTACTAAAATAATGAAGAAATATGAAATTAATTAAAACTAATCCACACCATCCTGGGTGGTTCTTCCTCTCTGAGTAAAAGTTAACGCTTTATTTTGATCGCAGTAACACAAGGTGAAAAGAAGGCACCAGAACTCACTGCAGGCCCCGCCCCTTACCACACGGGGGCTGTGGGCAGACCTTTAACCTCTCTGAGCTCGCTTCCATCATTAACACAACAGGGAGAAGCCTACCCTGATCACATGGAGGGGCATCATGAGAACGAGCTGAGGTGACGTGAAGAAAACACCTGGCATTGTGTTTAGTATACAGTAGGTGTTCACTAAACGGCGGTTGGGTTGCCATCGTGTGTGAGTCGCTCAGTCCCGTCAGATTCTTTGTGACCCGATGGCCCATAGCCTGTCAGGCTCCTCTGTTCATAGAATTTTCCAGGTAAGAATACTGGAGTGGACTGCTATTCCTTTCTCCAGGGAATCTTCCCGACCCAGTAATCAAACCCAGGTCACCTGCATTGCAGGCAGATTCTTTACCATCTGAGCCACCAGGTAAGCCCAGCTTACCATTACTACTGGTAATAGGTTAAACGGCTTCCACCTAAAAGAGCCAACTGTACTAGATTCAGACCACATTCTATAGTTGTTCCTGCAATAAAAAATTGCCTTTGTTTTGCAAAAAAGACATTTTCTCATACTTGCTTTAAAATTACAGAGGGCCACTATAGGCAGCAAATATTTCTGCTGGACAAAAAAGATCTACCTGAACTTATTTTGAAACCCAGTAGAAATGTAAGCCTGTTTTACCACAAGATTGTCATCTAAACTTTTTTGTGTGGACAAGGAAGAGTGAATGGAGGTCAGGCGAACTACTTTGCCTTCGCAGGTCAGCCCGTTCTCATGGGCTATGTCATCTAACCAGAAAAAGCATAGGTTCACACTGAAACCTCCTCCTTGCTGTATGAGGTTAGGAATTATACACCATGTATGAGGAAAAGTTCATCTTTAAAAAGTATTTAAAATGACTTGAGGCACCTTCTCTATAAAGAGGCAAGAAGTCAAGATGGAGAGTCCCTTCTTACCCTCAAAGCTGCTCTCTGCTTCACAGAAGAGAAAATGGAAGGTCTGTATGTAGAAAACAAAACATCAAAACCCAACACTTGTGTAGGAGAGCCCCAGAGGGCTACACGTGTTGTGAAGCAAGTTCATGGGTTATTTCCTCCTGTGAGTGAGAAGCCGGGGATTTCCCATCTAGGACAGGCCCTCAAAACTGATGGTGATGAAGGAACAGACAGGGTCCAGGCACCCCAGAGAGTGAGAGCCTGGGGCTCAGGCCACGGGCCCCGGGCACGGCTGCCTCTTTGGCCCCAGTCAAGTCCTCTCAAGCCTCCCTGCCTAAAGACCCCAGTATGGGTCTCTTACCGGGACACGTGAGTCCCTGCCTAGAGGAATATGTGTGGGGAGGAGTCTGGTCTCTGTTTTAGTTCATCTACTCTGAGAACTGAGGAAAGAAAGCCATCACCCTGTGCCAGAGACCCCAGCAGACACGGCCAGGGAGGGAGGCGAGGCCTTACCTGTGGGAAGGAAGGTTTGCCCGGTGAAGGGGTGGTTACTTACTGACTTGGCTCCTCCGCCACGGCCTCTGCACTTTCCTGCTGGGCGATCCTCTTCTTTTCTTCTTTCTCCACCAGTTTTCTCATAGGGTCTTGTAAGCTCTTGATTGTGATAACGGGAAAGAAAACAAAAGCAAAAGAAACATCAGTTAAAAACTCAACTGCCACTGGACCCAGTCATCAAACCTTGAATGAGACGTTTAGGGAGGTAACCTTGAACCAATGAAGTCAACAGCAATGAAATGTTATGTTCTCGGACCCATCCAAGAAATATGAGCTTGTAAAGGAGAGTTGTTTTGTCACCAGATTTATGTTTTCCCTTTTGTGATAAGTTATTCAAAAGAAGGCATTTTGGCAATTGCTAACTTTATTTTCCATCTTTAACATGCAGCTAAGATAAACACTCTGTTCTGTCTGCAGCCCACACACTGACAGAACAGAAGTTTGCTCTCCCTCAAAGATGAGACAATTTTATTTTTAATTTTGTTTGCTATTTTGCAATCTAAAGTAGCTTATTTTTGAAAAACAAAGAGCAAACAAACTCCCCCCACTTTTTTTAAAACCCAAAATAGTGGCTTAACATATTCTGACAAGTTAATTCCCACAAGTGGACAGAGAGGGTGCATCTAAATCTTCATAGATTAAGAACGGGTGAGAGTCTTATTTTGGCAAATAATTTATTTGCGTGACTGTTCTTAAAGTTTATTAAATATTTAAGGAAAAGTTTTGTTTTGTCTTTTTCTTAAAAAAAGCAAGTGCCTAGGAACTGTACACCAGTGACAAAGCAAAACATTCCTGTTAACAACTGAATAGTTAGTTACACAAAAGATCTCTATTTCTGCCCTTAATTATAATTCAAACACAAAAGAAGTATCTCAAGATACTTATCCTGCTTCTATTCTTATAACTATTAAAGTCCAAGTCCTCATCCTTTGGGTTTTCACCTCTCTGTTCCCATCTTCCTCCTTCTCATCCTTCACTTTTCTAGTATGGCACACACACAGAGGAGGCAATTACTTCTCATTCACCAGTGGGTGACCAGAGGGCTGGGTGAAGATGGTTTGAAGGCTGAGTCTCAGCAGAGCAGAGCTGGGATTGATTTTGGAGTCTGCTATGGACTTCCCTGGTGGCTCAGATGGTAAAGAATCTGCCTGCAATGCAGGAGACCCAGGTTTGATCCCCGGGTTGGGAAGATCCCCTGGAGAGGGAGTGGCAACCCACTCCAGTACTCTTGCCTAGAGAATCCCATGGAAAAGAAACCTGGTGGGCTCTAGTCCACAGGTTGCAAAGAGGCAGACACGACTGAGCGACTAACACTTCCACTTTTCATGGACATCAGATGGATGCTGGTGTCACCCCTCCTGCCAGAATAGTTTTCCTATTGTGCCCAGGTCATCATGTTACTCTTTTTCTCACAAACCCATTTTGTAATTTCTTATTTCTTACCATTTTTAAACTTCTCTGACCAAGTTTTAAGATCTTCTAAAATGTGTTCCCACCCTACTCTTCCAAATGCCTTCCCCTCAACCGCAAGAGACTTTCCATTCAATTAGGCTTTTCTCCTCCTGGTCTCCTGTGTGCAAGTTGCTCTCTTCCTATCTTTGCTCATTCTGTTGCTTTAACCTAAAAAGCTCTTTATTTTCGTTGTTGTTGTTTAGTCGATAAGTTGTGTATGACTCTTTGTGACCTCATGGACTGGCTCCTCTGTCTATGGGATTCTCTAGGAAAGAATACTGGAGCAGGTTGCCACTACCTTCACCAGGGGATCTTCCAGACCCAGGGATTGAACTGCATGAGCGGTGGATTCTTTACTGCTGAGCCACTAGGGAAGTCTAAAAAACTCTCTTTACCTAACTGTTTATACTCAAAGTCCTATCAGTTTCTGCAAAGCCCCCAGTTACTACCATTTTCCATAAAGCCTCATTCATTGATCATGCCAAATTTAAGAAAGTCAGCCCATCTCCAAACTGTAGATACATATAGTCTTATTAATATTTCATTATACACATTCTATACTAGGGTTTGTTTCTTAAAAATATTTTTTAAATTAGAAAAATGACAAAACCACATGTATAATGCTTGGGAAGTGAAAAAAGGAAAAATTATTCATAATTCCATTTCCCTAAAACTGTGAGTTATTATTTTCATATATTTCCTTTCTGATTATTTTCATATGCATCTGCTTACATAATTGAAATCCTTGTTTGTATAGTAGATATTTTTATAGAGCATAGATGTCCTCTTAACCAATTTATGTATACATTTCATGTTCAAAACAATTACACTGCAGAATGTAAGAAAGATTTTATATCTTAAACACTAATATTGAATTAAAAATATAAATGTGCATTCATTTGTCAATAATGTAGATTCTCTTTCAATCTATGTCCCCTAATCGGGGTTCTAAAGCATTTCCTTGCATAAACTACAACCAAAAACCACTGCCATCATTTTTAATGATTCCCTATCCCTGGACATTTAGATTAGTACACTTGGTTAGCAGTGTTTGAGCACATACCAAGGACCAGGTACTGTTTTGGGTGCTGGGAATCCATGGCGCACAAGACAGACAAAATTATCAGCAAGCAAGTGGTGGGTCCAGGCAGAGAACTGAAATAGGGGGCTAGAAATTCATTGATGATCGTCTGCAGGAATGTCCTCTTTTAGAAGTGATGTTTCAACTAAGAGCTAAATGGCGCCAAGGAGCCAGCTATAGGCAGCTCAGGGAGACCACAAGGCCAAGAGGTAGAAACAGCTTGGCTTGTTTGGGCTGTGGTGAAGGGGGCAACAGGAACAGTCTCAGGAGACCCGGATAAAGAGGTCAGCAGGGGTCACACAGGGAGACTGCTCCTTTCCTTGACTCACATTCCTCACTACTTAACATTTTTCCCCCATTAGTTTCCTCATGCTCGTTTGCTTTTTCCATCTTTCCACTGCAGGACAACTAAATGGAATGCACGATCCTGGCCTGGGGGCGGAAATGCTGTGAAGGGCAGCACCGGGACAAATGAGGCAACTGGAATATGGGCTGCACTCTGGCTGTTCTCTCTGTCTCTCTCTCTACACACACACACACACACACACACACACACACACACACACACGTCTGCTAAAAGATGGGCACACATGTGTAAGTGTATCTTGGAAATGTGCAACCACAACGAGGAGTTCAACAGATGTCAAGGACTTACTCTTTTCAATTGAGCTGCCAATCATGGCATTGTATTCACATACACACACACACCCCGCTTCCAGCAGTTTTGTTCTCCATAGAGTGGTCCAACCCTGGTCAAAGTGAAGCCAGGAGAACTTCCAGCCAGTGGCCCGGAGGCTACAAGCCTCGCTCGTAGAGTCGGACACTGGCTGGGGCCTGCCGGCGGCTCCGGCTGCCCCCTCGCTGCACCTCCCCTGTACCCGGCAGCGCTGGCGGGGCCGAGTCTGGCTGCCACGGAGCTTGCCTGAGCCCCTGAGATGCCCTGACAGCTCCACGGTTATCACCCTTTCTGTCTCCAGCCTGACCTCCCCTCAGAGCCACACTCCAGCGCTCTCAGACAACCCCTTTGTAATGTAAACCACTTATTCCTTCTTTTCAACCCCTGCCCCCACGGGGCCATTAGCAGGGACTCAATTGTTGGCTCCCAGTCACCACAATCACAGTTAAGTCACTACTGTTCTTCACCCACAGAGAGGCCACCGTTCCAATCGCTACTTTATTATTAATAATTCCTGTGACAATCACTCCTTTCTTCCTGCTATTACCATTGTCCTTAAAACAATTTGGTTGTTGTCACTCAAGAGAGGTACTGTGTATGCACTTGTTGGTTGATAAATTAATGTACATAAGGTTAAACTGCAAAAATTAGAGCTCTTTAGATAGGACATTCTAAGGCTCAGGAGAATATTATGAAAAGGCTTGTAAAATCATAAGCAAAATGAATACTGAGCACATGGGCTTATTCATTAAATATCAGAATTTTGAACTAAGGGGACTCGTGTGTGTGTGTATGTCTATACAATTCATATACAACAATTCACTCATTTAAAGTGTACAATTCAATGGTTTTCAGTGTAGTCCCAGTTGTACGATTATTGCCACAATCAATTTTAGAACATTTTCAGAAGGCATCTCTTGTATTAAGAAAGAGACTTAGACCAAACTAAGCTATATGTTCCTCTATAGAGCAATGGAAAACACCACACCACAACCACATATGGAACTTGTTTCTTACCAAAGATGGCACACATTGAAGATATAAAGAGGCTGAGAGGAACTCTGAAACATTATGGAGGACAAATCATGCCTGCCTTCCTCTCTCAAAATTAGTTCCTGGGTGTGACTGTCAGATTCAGGATACGCTATGCAGTGAATCACGACTCCTTCCCAGGTTTGACGACAAAGGCCCAAGTGGGGGCAGGGGGTTGGAGGTGAATTCTTCAGATTATTTTCAAGTCCACAACTCAGCTGAAAACACTTAACCCTGCAGCATCCTTAAAAGTCAGAGGTGACAGCATCTTCTGTGTGACACGAACATCTGCTCAGGCAAAAGGAATCTCAGAGGCCTGGCTGACTATACTGACCAGGCAGACATCAGATGGAAATAGTTTGAATCACTGATGGATGCCACCTTCCCACCCATATCCAGAAATAAAATGTCAAAGCATTCTGTTTCTAAACCCCAAACCCTCTAGGTCCTTCATTAAAATTGCTTGTGAAAATCACTGTGCATTAGAAGTGATACAGCCTCATGTAAGACAGAAAGGTTCTCTGTGAAAGAGGGAATGTTCCTAGACCAAATAATCTTTCTCTCTTAGGGCTGCACTGACATGCTAATAGTTTCCATCAATGCCTAAATGGTTTCAGGAAGCGCACACACAACATATAAGATCAGCGTGACAGAGGAAACGCACAGAACAGATCGAGCTAGCAAAAGTGTCTTAGAGAGGAAACAGCTTAATATAATAATGGGAGTTACTACTTCCTGTATTAGGAAAATAAAAGCAAGAGCAACATTCATCTGAATGAAAGAAAAACTACTCAGCAAAACAAATTTCACAGGCAAACACCAGCAGCCAACCCTCATCTAACGACCTACATGTAATGTTTGACAGGAGGGTGACATTTTCTCTAATCTTTAATTATGACTTTTAATTTTCTTAGGCTACTTCTCATTAATTACATGATATGTATATAAAGGTGCCAAACAATTGTTTATAAAAGGAAATAAAAGTGCTCAAAATAGCAAGGCATGGTGAAAAGATGCTGAACTCAGTTGGGCGTGTGTGCATTTGTGTTTGTATAATTAGTAGCATGTGAGGAATAAAAAGCAGTGGCCATGATGATGTGCACAATTTATGGATATTTAGCACATATGTCCTCCCCACCCATGCAGCTATAAATTTATAAAGGCACTATACAAGAGGCACAATTAAACTAGCATGAGAAGGTACTCTTGAATCAAACTATACAACAAAGGAGTTAGTGAAATTAAAGAAAAACACAATCTATTCTCTTAAAATAAGATGGAAAATTGGTACTAAGAAGGCATCATACTGCAGTGGAAAGAGATGGACTTTGGAAAAAGCTTCATGCTGCACAATGGAACAGGGTCTTTACATCTCGGGAGTCTCTGTTTACCCATCAGAACAAAGGCGGTACGTTATCCATTCTTGTGACATGCGTGGGTGTGGATTTGTGCTGTCCTGTCTGACTCTCTGCAACTCCATGGACTGTAGCCCACCAGGCTCTTCTGTCTACACAATTTCTCAGGCAAGAATACTAGAGTGGGTTTCCATTTCCTACTCCAAGGGACCTTCCTGACACAGAAATGGAACCCGAGTCTCCTGCATTGGCAGGTGGAAACTTTACCACTAGAGCTGATTGACTGAGATAACACTACTGCAGAGTACCCAGCTCAAAGTAAGTACTCAAAAGGTGTTTTATCAATGACTTTAAAGATCTAAAAGGGATGCAATGTCTTAAAGGCTCATTTTGTGTTCAGTTCTGTTCAATTCAGTCACTCAGTCGTGTCTGACTCTGCAAACCCGTGGATGGCAGCATGCCAGGCTTCCCTATCCATCACCAACTGCCGGAGCTTGCTCAAACTCCTATCCATCGAGTCGGTGATGCCATCCAACCATCTCATCTTTTGTTATCCCCTTCCCCTCCTGCCTTCAATCTTTCCCAGAATTAGGGTCTTTTCCAATGAGTCAGTTCTTTGCATCAGGTGGCCAAAGTATTGGAGCTTCAGCTTCAACATCAGTCCTTTCAATGAATATTCAGGATTGATTTCCTTTAGGATTGACTGGCTTGATCTCCTTGCTATCTAAGGGACACTCAAGAGTCTTCTCCAACACCACAGTTCAAAAGCATCAATTTTTTGGCACTCAGCCTTCCTTATGGTCCTACTCTCACATCCATACACGACTACTAGAAAAATCATAGCTTTGACTAGATGAACCTTTGTTGGCAAAGTAATGTCTCTGCTTTTTATTATGCTATCTAGGTTGGTCATAGCTTTTCTTCCGAGGAGCAAGTGTCTTTTTATTTCATGGCTGCAGTCACCATCTGCAGTGATTTTGGAGACCAAAAAAATGAACTCTGTCACTATTTCCATTGTTTCTGCATCTATTTGCCATGAAACGATGGGACCAGATGCCATGATTTTCGTGTTTTGAATGTGGATTTTTAAGTCAGCTTTTTCACTCTCCTCTTTCATTTTCATCAAGAGGCTCTTTACTTCCTCTTTGCTTTCTGCCATAAGTGTGGTGTCATCTGCATATCTGAGGTTATTGATATTTCTCCCGGCAATCTTGATTCCAGCTTGTGCTTCATCCAGCCCAGCATTTCACATGATGCACTCTGCATATACGTTAAATAAACAGGATGACAATAAACAGCCTTGATGTACTCCTTTCCCAATTTGGAATCAGTTAGTTGTTCCATGTCTGGTTCTAACTGTTACTTCTTGACCTGGGTCAAACAAAGAAAAACAGATTTCTCAGGAGGCAGATAAGGTGGTCTAGTATTTCTATCTCTTGAAGAATTTTCCAGTTTGTTGTGATCCACACAGTCAAAGGCTTTGGCATAGTCAATAAAGCAGATGTTTTCTGGAACTTTCTTGCTTTTGTGATGATCCAACAGATGTTGGCAATTTGATCTCTGGTTCCTTTGCCTTTTCTAAATCCAGCTTGAACATCTGGAAGTTCTTGGTTCATGTACTGTTGAAGCCTGGCTTGGAAAATTTTGATCATTACTTTGCTAGCATGTGAGATGAGAGCCATTGTGCTGTAGTTTGAACATTCTTTGGCATTGCCTTTCTTGGGGACTGGAATGAAAACTGAGCTTTTCCAGTCCTGTGGCCACTGCTGAGTTTTCCAAATTTGCTGACATATTGAGTGCAACACTTTCACAGCATCATCTTTGAGGATTTGAAATAGTTCAGCTGGAATTCCATCACCTCCACTAGCTTTGTTCATAGTGATCCTTACTAAAGCCCACTTGACTTCGCATTCCAGGATGTCTGGCTCTAGGTGAGTGATCACACATTCGTGGTTATCTGGGTCATTAAGACCTTTTTTGTATAGTTCTTGCCACCTTTTCTTAATATCTTCTGCTTCTGTTAGATCCATACCACTTCTGCCCTTGACTGTGCCCATCTTTGCATGAAATGTTCCCTTGGTATCTCTAATTTTCTTGAAGAGATCTCTAGCCTTTCCCACTCTACTGTTTTCCTCTGTTTCTTTGCATTGATCACTGAAGATGGCTTTCTTATTTCTCTTTACTATTCTTTGGAACTCTGCATTCAAATGGGAATATCTTTCTTTTTCTCCTTTGCTTTTCGCTTCTCTTCTTTTCACAGCTATTTGTAAGGCCTCCTCAGACAACCATTTTGCCTTTTTGTATTTTTTTTTCTTGGGGATGGTCTCAATCCCTGCCTCCTGTACAATGTCATGAACCTCTGTCCATAGTTCTTCAGGCACTCTGTCTATCAGATCTAATCCCTTGAGTCTGTCACTTCCACTGCATAATTGTAAGGGATTTGATTTACCTGAATGGTCTAGTGGTTTCCCCTACTTTCTTCACTTTAAGTCTGAATTTGGCAATAAGAAGCTCATGATCTGAGCCACAGTCAGCTCCCAGTCATGTTTTTTCTGACTGTATAGAGCTTCTCCATCTTTGAATGCAAAGAATATAATCGATCTGATTTCAGTATTGACCATCTGGTGATGTCCATGTGTAGCCTTCTCTTGTGTTATTGGAAGAGGGTGTTTGCTATGACCGGTGCATTCTCTGGGCAAAACTCTTTTAGCCTTTGCCCTGCTTCATTCTGTACTCCATGTGTTAGGTACTGAATTCCATGTCTCACACATCTCCCAAAATGCAGATAAACACTGTCATTCTGATTTCCTGAAATGGACACAGAGACTCAGGGGAAGGGAAATAACTTGCTTAAGGCCAGTCAACCATTCGCAAGTAGAGACAATATTTGAATCCAGGTCTTTACAATCCTACAACTAGTTAAGAAATTATATGGAATAGCCAAGCCAAGAATATTTATTGAACTCCCTTTTCATCTAAAGTGCCCATGAGATGGAGAGGACTTCATCCCAAATTCTAAAGGAAGGGTCATGGGTTCCAGGTACCTGAAGACTGACATATAAAAGATGCTTTTCGTTTTCAAGCAAATACTTCAAAGTGCTATTTTTAATTGACGGTTTAGAGTTGTACTTTAAAATGCTGTACTGTACTTTTAAACCTTTAAAATGTTTATGTATTTATTTATTTGTCTGCACTGGGTCTTCATTGCTGCCTGGGCTTTTCTCTAGTTGTGGCCGATGGGGGCTACTCTAGTTGAGGTGTGCGGGCTTCTCACTGCAGCGGCTTCTCTTGTTGTAGAGCATGGGCTCTAGGGCACGCGGGCTTCAGTAGTTGTGGTGAACGGGCTCAGTTGCCCTGCTGCATATGGGATCTTCCTGGTTCAGGGATCGAACTTGTGTCCCCAGCATTGGAAGGTGGATTCTTTTACCATTAGACCACCAGGGAAGCCCCACAGCGGTAATTTTTAAAAGTGGCAATTCTGCTTTCTCTGCCCTCCTGCCTCTTGGCCAGACGGCCACCTGGAAGAAATACCATGTGACAGAGTGCAAGAAACATAAGCATCTCTGTTCCCAGGATCTACCATGTACTGAGCATGTGGCCTTGGGCAAATTACTAGACCTTTCTGAGCTTCAGTTTCCTCATTTGAAACATGGGAACAAGAACAAGTATGCCCACTTCCCCAAGGCTATTTTGAGGATGAACTAAAATATATGCACTTTCTATATGTCAATGCTGAACCTAACAGTATTATTCATTATGAGATCCAACCTTGGTATATTAGAGTCACACGGAGCATGAGAAATTGTCCTAGACACTACTGCCCTTCACCCTCAGTAGAGTGCCTGGCATAAAGTAACTCTGCATACAATGATAATATTCTTTCCTTTTCCCTCAAGGAAAAGCTGGAAATGAGAAGAGATGGGGGATGGAGAAACATTGCGCTGTTGTGAACAGGGCCTGGGCTACCAGTTGCCTGGAAGAACCAAAGTCAGTCACAGGATGGGAAGGATGAATGGATGAGCAGTTGCGCTTGGGCTTGTCCATCTCTGATTTCAGTGGTAGCGGTGGTCAGCCTCTCTGCCCCTCCTCTCCCGGTGACCCAGATGCATCCCAGTTCGCTGTTTGCAGTGATCTGGTCTGGAGCAGCTTGGGGGAAAACATTATTCTGCTAAATGCTGTGTAAAGTAATGACACTGAGAGAATACTTGAAAGTCTAAAAGGATATTCTGGATGTTCGCCATGAGTAATTGCCATGTTGAGGCTGGCAACTAAAACTGCATCGCAAAGATATTTACCCAATTTTCATAAAAACTATTATGGCTTTATTTTCAAAGCAAGTAACTACAGAGCCATGTGGCTTGTCAGTAAATGCTCAAGTGATTATCTGAGAAATGTGGAGGTGGGTGGAAGAAGGCTGTTAGGCATAGAGATTTGAGAAAAACAAAATTTAGAAAAAGATGTTTTTTGAATTTTGAGAGCTGAAAGCATTTCAGTCTCCAGAATGATGATCAATATCATCATGCTAAGTCCTTGACCCCAGGAAAGAAAGGAGGGAACATTGGCACATCTGTTTCAATGGTTATTTTTGAACATGCAAAGTTAGGTTTTCAAATTCAGATTTCCTTAAACTCTTGGCGCAGAACAGGGCTGGCTGCAAAGGCAAAGTGCATTTTTTAGTACTAGCCCTGTTTCGGGGGTGGGAAGTCCTCCTACCTTTCCGGGTGCAGGCTGGCCCTGCCCTCTCCTGTCCCTGGTGGGAAGGACCTGAGCCAAGACCAGGGCCTCAGGGCAGAAGGGCTGCAGGGATGTCTTGGGGAGTAGGGAGGGAGGAGGTTGGTTTCCCTGGGCAAGGTCTGTGAGGCCTGCTATCCCATTGCTATTCACAGCCTTGCCTGTGCAAAACTAATAACGCAGGGTGAAAACAGGGAGCAAGGAAGTAGCTGAGGGCTTCCCAATGGCGCAGTGGTAAAGACTCAGGCTGCCAATGCAGGAGACTTGGGTTCGATCCCTGGGTCTGGAAGATCCCCTGGTGAAGGGCAAGGCAACCCACTCCGGTACTCTAGCCCGGAAAATCCCATGGACAGAGGAGCCTGGTGGGCTACAGTCCATGGGGTTGCACAGAGTCAAACATGACTGAGTGACTGAACGATGATAATAACAGAACAAAGAAAGCAACGGAAGCTGGGCTATGGAACCTGACAACCACAACAAACCCTTCTGTGCTGATACTGCCAACGGCGGTTTTCTGGACCTACTCGTGCACTCACGCTGTCACTTCAGTCGTGTCCGACTCTTTGCAATGCCATGGACTGTAGCCCGCCAGGCTCCTCTGTCCGTTGGATTCTTCAGGCAAGAACACTGGAGTGGGCTGCCATTTCCTTCTCCAGGGGATCTTCCCCACCCAGGGATGGAACTGGTGTCTCTGACGTCTCCTACATTGGCAGCCGGGTTCTTCACCACTAGCATTACCTGGGAAGCCCCTTCTGGACCTGTTAAAGAATGTTTAGTAAGTACATCCCTACCACCCCACCAGGGGCTCCTGGTGCTCCCGCGGAGGCTGCCACTCTCGTGAAAAGCGCCACGGCCAGCACCACACGACCGGGCGGTGGCGGAGCTGGACCGTCTGTGCTCCCACGTCTTTATCCTGTTATCAGAGTCTAAGACCTGCTTCCCTCCCCCAAACCCTGGAGTGGGGTACACCACAGGAATACACTCGGCTACTATTTCCATTCAATATAGGCCCTCCGCCCTTTCCAAATACAAATGCAGAAGGACATGCCTTCCCTTTAACCAGCATTTCCCAGGGAGCCTGTCCATGTCCCCAAAGGCCCCACTGCTTACTCTCTGTAAAGACAATCGACTCAGTCCACGTGCCGGCATGCCAGAGAGCAGAGACAAGGCCAGGATTTTAGATTTTCCAAAGAAAAGCCACTTGACTCCTAAGGGCTTTTTTTTTCTTTTTATGTTTTAATGTTTTTCCCCCCTGACGCCTGTTCTGGATCTGTGGGGAGATGTGTAAGTAAGTGACATCCTGAAAGGATGAAGCAAACGTGACCACATCTGAAGGCTGGTAATTGAAGACGGGTACTGCTTTCCTACAAACAGCACTTCTTGTACTATTTCCCCCCAAAAGCTTTAAACTCTTAGTCTAAATTACTTTCTCTAAAAAAGTTTTCAAGATAGAGCCAGTCACATTCCATTCCTCTCCCCACGACTTAATAACTTCTACCATGTAAAAAACATTCCCAGGTGATTTGGAATCAGTATAAAACAAGCACATCAATGATGTTCATGCAAAATATGTATGTTTAGTAACATTGTAATGAACCAATAAATATTTATTGTTTGAAAATATGAGATTAGGGAATTGCTTCTTTTATTGGAAACCACTCAAAAGATAGTTTCTCAACTCTCAGTTTGAGTTGTTACCATTATTAGATTAACAGAGTTTTTTAAAAAATAATTTAAAATTTTAAGACTAAATTTTACATAAGGTTAAAATGCTACAAAAACTTATTTATCATCAAATCAGAATGATGAAGGAGTATGTCAATAAGCATGGAATCAATATAATCACACCAGGCCTTTCTCCCCTACAAATTCATCGAAAGAACATTTGAACGCTGAGCAAACTCCACAAAATATTTCTAAAATGTCAAAATAGTCACTTGGAACAATTTCAAGTTGTGTGAGATAGAGACTCAGTCCACTTTTATAAAGAAAATATAAATATAAAAATATAAGAAAGAATTACATGTATTTTCTAGAGAAAGGCTTATAAAAAATAAAACCTGAACTCCTGGGATGTGAGTTACATCCCTGTAATTCTGCAACAGAAGACTCTGCTCCAAACAGGATGCACCGACTGTTTAACACATTCATTATCATCCTTCATCAAGCATAAAACTAACAGTCAGGAAATACAGCTGCAATGGCACAATTACCAACACACTCAGAATACGCCCTGCAGCAAAGAAAGCAAATGAGTTGCTTTTCATTAACAAAGCTTGGCACACCTCTCCAAAGACATTGTTTTCTTTCCAGCCAGAGTCTCAAAAGGCATTTCAGGGGCTATTTGCTTAGGTAAATCCAGGGAACAAGTAAATCATGAAAACATTTATTTAAATTTCAAAATATTCATTATGGATATACAGTGCCATTCATATATGTATATACATACACACACACACACGTGTGTATATACAACATATGTGGATATATCAGTATGTGTATTGAAAGATGACTTGATCCAGTCAAAATCTTTTATATAAAAGACTTGTATTTTAAAAACATTATAAGTGCAAGAGGGTTGGTAAATCAGGTTGTAGTTCATATGTGACTGTGACACATAGGTATTCATGGTTTTCATTCTCACAGTCATACAATATGATATGCAACATGCCTCCATCTAGGCAGTAATGGGCTGGGTAATAACAGGGTTCTATTATATGGGTTTGAGTCCATATAAAGAAAATAATTAGCTACTAGCGTCAGATTCTAATATAACATGTCATCAGTGAAAGCTTAGATGAATAGCATTCTAAAGAGGTAATAAAAGCACACTTTATTTGGTTGACTTCTGGACACTTTACATTCTTAACATTATTATAATCTTATTACACCTTAACAGATGTATTACTCCTACTGAATTTATATTATAATTAAACCGTTACTTAAACCATAATTTAAGGAAGGCCTGGGGGATGTAAAAGGCAATGGGTAATCATCTTCCCCAAATATTTTGAATTATGTCCTAAAGCATGGCCACCAGACTTTCACTAAATTCTCTGTCCAGAAATCCTCTAGTATAATCAGCTCAGTCCTCTCTGCAGGAAAAAATATCACAGAAAAATTTAAGGAGTCGAATTTTCCTTATCACTGGAGGCCAGGGATACACAGGGTTACTACTGTC